>NW_025223501.1:643157-1262199 GCF_014066325.1 Apis laboriosa
AAAAAAAAAAAAAAAAAAAAAAGGAAAATGAATTCTTAAAAAGAAAAGTCGTAGGATGAATTGATACTATCTATTACACTCTCCTAACCTCAAAACAAAATAAATTGCTCGACTAATTGTTAATCAATAACGATAATCCAATTATGTGTATACAAGTGTACATAACCTCAAATTACAATTCGCATATATATATATATATACGCATAGAGAATATTACAATCTACATGTATAATTTTATCAACTGGAAAATTCGGAGTTAAAATCTTTGATAACAATTTAAAGAATTGAAATTTCGACAATTCGATGATCGTTCAAAGGGTTTTTACCGGGTACCGTTTCGATTTTAGGGAGGGGGAGGGAGGGATGCATCGAAACTGCGACGGGGAAGAACTCGTCATTAACGCAACTACGCGTTTCGAGAGCCCGTAATTAACACGATCCCGATTGCTGCCCGCTCAATCTCCCGTAAAGTGCACTCAAACCGCGCGTGATACCCGACCACTCGTCGAAATCGTTTCATTCCGTGATTATTATCGAGGAACGAGCGTATTAATTAAAGCCGCTCGATTTGATCACAGGCGTAAACTTTCTACGAATAATAATTCAATTTACCGAAAATGTTCATCGTTGCTCGTCCAATTTACCATTTTTTTATCGTCGTAAGGCAAAAGATTTCAAAAGATTTATACGTGGAATTTCACTTTTGCGCGTACACAATATTCCGATACTTTTCAACGATGGTGATTTCATGGATGGAACATATTGTTTCGAAACATTTATAAACACTTGTCTTCGAATTCATATAGCCACTGTATTTCAAGCGCAATGGATTTAAAATCCATTTCATTTCAATCTTCGAACCATTTCATTTATTCCTTCTAACATTCATTGCGATCGTAATATTTCGTAATTTAAAACGAAAGAAAATTTCTGATTATCCGTTCTTCTCTTGCGAGAAGTTTTAAGACGCGGTGGACACGAATGAAATGCGAAAGATTAGAAGGAAAATTCCAGGATAGAATCGTCCAAGAGGATGGCGAAATCTCGTTAGTCTCGTCTCGTGGAAGACACGGAGGCATTCTTGTCACATTTTTCGATCGCGCACAGAATTCGGAATGGAATGATATTTCGGAGATTTCACGATACTCGAAACGCGCCGATAACCGAAATCAGAAACGATCTTCGAGGTCTGCTCACGCGAACGACTAACAAACATTATTTTAAATATTACTCCCGGGTTGTATCGTTAAAATTAGTCCACTAGTTTATGTATCATATTATTATTATTATTCTTTTCTTTTTTTCGAAACGAAATTTAAAAGTCTAATTCGCGGTTGAACGATCCAGTTCGTTTACCTCTACTTGACTGAACCGTTGTTTCGTCACCGAATTATCGTCCACAATTGGACGCAATTGTACCTCAACTAAGACTTCCGGTTTCCGATCGGAATTAATTCGAATTATCTGTTTGAACGTTTAATTCGCTGGAATGTTTCGCTCGATTTGCAGAATCGATGATTTGTAGGTGAGATACAGTGGTCAGTCACAGAAGATTTCGTACACGAGTTAAATTGATAAATAGAGTATAATGGATTTTACATATGGAGCATTTATTTTTTAATGGAATTAAATCATTCGAAGGAGTGAAAACAATCAAATTTTCTTTCTTTTTTTTTTTTTTTTTTTTTTTTTTTTTTCAAATGACACGAGATGGAACAACGTTTTAAACTATAAAATATTCAGAGTTTTAATGCTCTGTTAAATGCCTTGTAAAAAAAGTATTTTCAGATAAAGTTATACGCATATAATATGAAAAAAATGATAAAAATTTGAAGCTCGATTTCACGCATTTAAAGAGAATTTCCATCGAAAGATAAATTGCTCCATGTATAATCGATCATTATACAAATTTTTATCGAAATCTGATTTTTCAAGATATTCATTATAAATGAATTTTATTATAAAATATGGAGATTTTTGCGATTGATTGTAAATTTTAATTGAATTATGAACTTTTGTAAAGGATTTTGATTTTCTTTTTTCTATACATTCTTGACTGGCTGCATGTATGTTTCGTTATAAAAATCGAGATAATCGGATTTTTCAAAGGATCGAAAAATATCAGAATTCCATCAGGGACGGGGTTGAAAAACCTTATAAATTGTCAGAGGGACGTGCGTGGGTTGCAATCGATGTTCATCGATGGAAGAGTGAAAAATAGAATACAGGCTGTTGTCCCAGTTTAATCGACACACGCAATTATCTCTCGTACTACACGTCGTGTTTGAAATATTGATAGAAAATAATAAAAGAAAATAAAAAAATCGAGGAACGTTTAAATGAAATGTGAATGGTACCTCTTTTCACGGAAATTAAAATTTTATATCGAACGATCGTAATATAATTTTTGATTAACTATAAATACAACTATATCGACCTATTTATTCGATATTCTATTTAGAATTTTGAATTTATTTTATTTTTCATATCCCAAATATTTGAGATCAAATATCTAAATGTTGAATTTAGATTCATGCTTATCTATATCTTTATTTGGGATAATAATTTATCTATATTTAAATATTTAAATATAATAGTTATTCAATAACCTATTTAATAATCTATGATTCCATTTAAGCATTATGAATGTTATATAACTATTATATTTAATTATTAGAATATTTGAATTCATAATATGTATATTTTAAAACAGATCATATATATATTCATTTGGTTATGTGCAATAACTTATGCATCATAATTTTAGACTAATTCCAAATCAAAAAAAGATAAATCCATTATTTATAAAGACGAAATTTATATCCTTCTTTATATATACACATCTAAAAATACATACAATAAAATTTCGAAAATTTTCACTTTTCCTCGACCAATATTCCGGCGATATTAAATTATCTCAAAGACGAATCTCGTTCGAATCCAAAGACCGGAAGAAGTTCGCGAATTCGTGGGGACTTGCGAACTTTCCGGTCGGGGAGTTTAGAAGCCCGAGACAAACTGCTAAATTATTTTCGATTCAATGGCTCGGAGAGGGAAGAAGAAGTAAAGACCGAGGGAGATAGAAGAAAGAAAAAGAGAGATAAAGAAAAAAAGAGAGAATTCCTTGTTACAGGGGTCGTCCATTAAATCGGCAAAGTCCGCAGACTCCCTGGAGGGAACGAAGAAAGAAAAGTTCCTCCGGCTAATGACGCGGCACTTTTAAAACGACCGGACTTACGCGCGCTGTCCCTGAATCATTCTGACCAGCATAAATATTCGCGAACCGTAAGCACGGGGATTAATTGAAAGACCGACTTCCCTTGGGATAATTACACTTTCCGAATTTCATGGCATAACAAGTTGTTATCTCTTATTCTTTAATGAAAACAAAGAAATTTCGTGAAGTTAACTTGTATGAAAGAGCTTTCGCGAAAAGTTTTCGCAAACTTTTCTAAAAACATGCGAATCGCGCGATAAAATCAACATATTTTTTACTTTTTCTTATTACAGTGTCCAATTAACTGTCGCATTAGCTCGGTAGTTTAATTTTCTCAATATTTATTCAATATTTTGTTTAGAAATAAAGAACAGATATCACTTCTTAAAATATCGTGAACGAATCTGTAAACCGTATTTTTTAAAACGTATACTCACTAACGAATATTGTTTGCAAACATGTTCGTTGAGCAGTTCATTGCACACTGTTTACCATTCGCAAGTGTCCACACTATTGGCAAACTTATTGCGAACTATTGTGTGTATTGTATACAAACGAAAAATAGTGTGGACTTAACCTAACAAATATCATCGTCGATCGCTGGACGACAAGAACAATCCATGCAAAAGTAACTTACCAATCATCATCAGATTCTGTTGTCAGAAACTGTGGATGCAAACAGGAATACGTGACATCGTAACTTCCTTTTCATTCTTATCGTTATATTATACACTTATAAAACCGTTAACACGACTTGTACGCACTATGTAAGAATTAATATTATTTCGGCGTCAAGAATAGATGAATCACATAATTTTAGCATTTTATACAAGTAACGCCAACGTCAACGCCAACGCCACCAACTGTTCTTAGCAAAAACTAATCTGTCTATTATTTCCTATCATACTAACTCCCTCTAGTATTCTCTACATATAACTCAATCCTCTATAGTCTGCTCTCTACTATGTCGTATCGTATACCTATAGTCTCCGTTTCTAATAATGCTGATCATCACTTACTTGAAAATCGAACTTCTCGAATTCCTGCTGCGTGTCGATATCCACGTTTCTAGGCACAATGATGGGACAGGTATCTAACGAGACCTTGGCGTCTGGTGATTCCACGTAATCCGGCGTGATGGAGGTAAGACCTCTGTCGTATCTGAGCTCTTCGTTCAAAATTCCTGCAGATGGGCCCGTGGATGGTGCCTGTGCCTGATTCACGTAGTACAAGCATAGCAGCAAAGTGAGAAGGACCGCGCAGACGACGAAAACGCGGCTTGAACCGCGTCGAAGGATCTTGTACATGGTACGAAAGTTGGATTCGCTTCGGGGCGGGCGTTCCTCGATTTCGATTCACCTGGTGCCGCGATATTGGCTCGATCCCGTGTCGGTTATGCTCGACAATCGCTCCCCGACTTTGCCGCTGTCGCCTGTCGACTTCATGAGATACTTTGGCGCCGACACGATCTGAAAGAAGAGAAGTTAAACGAAATTAATAGACTTTGGATGTAAAGTGCATAAAATATGTTAAAATATACGATCTTGTGGACATATGTTTAACGACTTAAAGTTTAAAATCATCAACTTTTTTTTCGAAAAATATACGAATCTAAAAGTTAGGTTAGAATTTTATCTCGAAACATTCTTTCGTGAAAAATTTATCGATGTAAGTAAAGAAATGAAATTACAGAGTTTCGAATTGAAAAAGGAAAAAAAAAAAAGGATTTTAAAAATTGTCGAATTCTCAAATTTCAGAAATAGACGATTTATCGGATACGATCGTCCCGATATATTATTGCGAGGAATATCGAGATTCGAAAAGCGAGATCGAATAGCATCGAATAAAAGAAGAGGACGAGAGGTAAAGTAAATAGCTTCGACTATGAATTATGAGGGCATATACAAAGACAAAGGGAAAGGGGTACTACAGGGTTGATTAAACGTCCGCGAAAATTATAACTGACTGTTCTGAATGTCCCCGAAATTGGCCCGTTCGTACGATCGATACCTATGCGTTCTCATTTTTATGACGAAATATTGAATTCGAACTTTTGAATTCGCGAAATCGCGTTCGATAAATTAAATTTATTTATACTATATTTTATTTTATTATAATTATTAATGTGCAGATTTAAATATCAATAAAATTTATCATATTAAATTAATTAATTTAAGGAATTAAATTATATATTTTTTTATATTTATTCAGATACACATTTGTGATAACTTTTTTTATATTATTATTATTAGACTAAAACTCTTTAATAATAAATTAAATAATTTTTTCGAAATCTGCCGTCCCTCTTTCCATTCTTTTTAAGATTAAGTGATCTAGGGTAATAATCTTAAGTAACTAGGATTCTAGAGCAATAGATATTTGTAACAAAATCGCGAATTATTTTTGAGGGAATCAACAATTTTTCACACGATTTTTAACATTTATTTATGTTAATATAATTACACTTTTATACATTATAGATAAAATCTTATTAATTTTTCTTATAGTAAAAAATATAAGTTATTTAAATTTTGCAAAAAACAAATTAGAAAATGTTAATATTACAATCATTTATGTTTCTAGGCACGATATTAAAAAGAGTAAATCGTTCAAATAACCAGAATCATTAGAAAAGTTCGAAGGATGAAAATTATTGGGGATTGAGAAGGATTGGAGAAGTCGTAAAAATTTTAAGAACACGTGTATCTAAATTGAAATGAGCGAGAAGAAATGAGGACGAGGAAGGAGCGATCCAATTCCGATGAGAACAATAAATACGACCTGGTGAACCAGAGACACGGTTTCCCACAAAACCTTCTGTCTCTCGACGTAAGGTCGGTTCGCACGCGATAATCGATCGTACCTGTCACCACCGACCCTGGCTGAAGAACGAGCCGCGACTTACACATTGAAAACTCGAATATCGATTTACCTTTCGTTTAAGTTATATTGAAATTGCAATCGTTAGAAGATAATGACGATAAATAATTATTTAGCAACAAACGAGTACAATATGTTTATATTATATTAAAAAATAATCAGACTCTTTTGTATTAAATTGATGATAATTTTGTACGTTTCTTTTAATTCCAATAATTTGTTTATACATTTACACATACATCATTTTTAAATAATTTTTTCATAAATCTAATATTTTTAATAATATCGTCAATATTATCTTCCATTGTAATTTCAATCCAACCCGAAATTAATACAAATCCAGGAAGCCAAACGTTTTTATTAAAACTCAAATTTAATCCAAGGATTTGAATAAACGTAACCAAATATTTTTCTTAAATTATCCCCAATATTAATCAAACGAGTTTCATTATTATAAAACAAAATTGTACGAACATCGTGACCAATAAACTCGCCAAATATTGCACAATCCAAACGTTAAACGTTTTGCGTCACGAAAAAATCATTAAAAAAAAAAAAAAACAATCACCACCACCAATCATCCCCATAAAAAAAAAATAAAAAAGCAAAGATCTTACCTTGCCTTCAACGATCCTCTCGCTCTCCCGTGACGAATCAACGGGCGATCTTCGATCCTTCCCTGTTGGAGGGGCGCGAGCGTGATGGCGAGAGGGGAAACGGGGGCGACGAGTGGCCAAACCCTTTTGTCCAACGGGCAGACGTGTCGAGGGTGCTCTCTCTATCGCGATTCACTCGATACGGTTGGAACCGTGGCGAGGAGGCCCCTTTCCAGCTTGCGAGGAAAGGATCGGCTTTCTTGATTCTTCGATTTCGAATCCTGGATTTCGCCCTTTTTTTCTCGAGCCTGGTTTCTAGAATAGCGAGGAGTTCTTTTTTTTTTTTTGTGAAAAAATTAGGGAAAATAAGAGAACAACGGGAAACGAGAGAGAGAGAGAAAGAGAGAGAGAGAGAGAGAGAGAGAGAGAGAGAGAGAGAGAGAGAGAGAGAGAGAAAGAGAGAAAATTTATAGATGTAATTTTGTAAGAGAATTTATGGGATATTGGGGCGAGAAATGTTTTATTCGAGGATCAATTTATTTTTGGATATAATTTCGCGAGAAGATTAATGGATATTTAACCTAACGTTTTGTCAATGCCTGTTGTTCGTAGCTACAAATTTTGGTGGATATTACTTCACACCTACGAGAAAAGTTGGCCGCTTATACACAGTGTTACGCCGTTTGATTAATGCGTAAAATCTAGGAAGCGGTCGTATTTTAATAACAAATTGAATTATAACGTAACCACCTCTCATCGGTCACGAGGAAAAAAATTTCACGAAAATTAATAAATACTTGGAATTTCGTGTGCGTGCGTGTATATATGTAACATATGAACCAGTGTTAATTTCAATTTATAAATGAAAAAAATATAGTGTAATTTTATAACCCGCATATTTAACAAACAAAACGGAAGAAACACCCGCGCGAAATTGAACGAATCAATCTCTTTCGCCCCAAATTCCTCCGTTCCTAAATCCGCATTATCCGTTCCAACGCGGGCGAACCTCGCGTTTAATTTTAACAATCGGCATAACCTCGCTTTTAACATTCAATTTTCATCGAACCTGACACCCCTTTTTCTCATCAGAGAGAGCGAGAGAGAGCGAGAGCGAGAGAGCGAGAGAGCGAGCGAGAGCGAGAGAGCGAGAGAGAGCGAGAGAACGAGAACGAAAGCGAGAGAGAGCGAGAACGAAAGCGAGAGAGAGCGAGAGCGAGAGAACGAGAACGAAAGCGAGAGAGAGAGAGAGAGAGAGAATTATTCCATTGCAATTGCGCGGCGAGGCGAGCAAAGGAACGCATCGGTTACACAGCGCGTAAATGAACGTTTTCACTTTTTCTTTGTTTCCTTGCCCGGGGCGGAAGAGCGAGCGACGAGCATGTAAATGGATTTTCATTTTTTTTTTTTTTTTTTTCCCCTCCATCTCTTTTTCTGTCCCTCGGAAACGGAGGAAGGAAATAGCGAGCACCGGTCAATTATCGTATGCTAATAAACGTGGAAACGTGATCGGCTTATCGCGGGAAGGAGGAGGAAGAAATTCGCGCAGAAATGGAACGAGCGGGGCGTGACAGCCGACAATCGGTGGCCGGTATCGGGATTTGCGGCAAATCTACGTATTGGCGCCCGATTTATCGCTGGCCCCGCGGTTTTATCGAACAATACCAATTACTCGTATGTTAATAACGAGCCGGGTATAATATCGATCCATCCCCCTCCCCTCTCCGCGCCCGATCCAATTCGCCGTGACGATTCCATAAACAACAACAACAGGAGGAGGAGGAGGAGGAGGAGGAGGGGGAGGGGGATTGCGCGCTCCATTTGAATTTTAAAATTTCGAGCCGACCTCCTCTTCCTCCTCCTCGAGCCGATCGATTCATTGGCCATGAATATTTCGTCCCGATTGTTTGTCCATCGGTTGAATCGGCGTCCATCGGCGAACGAGATTAAAAAGAAAATTTTGCGATTTTACTGCTTTTTCCTGCGAGATAAAAGGAGGGAAGATGTTATTTTATTAGCCGAGGATTTTCAACTCTTTTTTTCCTTTTTTTTCTCTTTTTCTCTCTCGATTTGAAAACGGAACTTAGAATTAACTATAATACGAATCGGGAAAATTTCGTTGGAAATTTATCATCGTCGATAAAAAAAGAAAATAAAAAAAAATTGATGGAAATATTCGTGTTACGCGAGAATCGTACAAATTTATTAATAAATCGCGTTATATAAGATAAGATATCGTTATAAGGAAAATGGTTTAAAGGAAAAAAAAAAAAAAGAAAAAAAGTAATGTGTCGTTTATGTCCTTTATCATCGTAACTGTATTATGACGTGGTAAAATTTATTTTTAGAACCCGTTTTTTTTTCTTTTTTCTTTTTTTTTTTTTTTTAAGGTGTGCGATAATAAGATTGACATTTGTAAATATCAAACTGTTATAAAAACTTAATAGTTTCCTTATCGAGAGATTATTCGAGAAATATAATCCGAGTTATAGCACGAATAAAAATTCTGTCGTAAATCTAAATTTTACAACGCGAATATTTTCGAACATTTGTACGAGCCACGAATAGTTATGAAGAGGGGGTCGATTGTATTAATTTTGAAAAAACACGGAAAGAAAATGATAAAAACGAAGGAGTTAAATGAAGGGGAACAGCTGATTCATCGTTTTCAGTAGAATCGTCCCGTTGCGGGTCAGACCGCAACACAAGAATATTTTCGTGGAAACGAGACTTTCCTCGGGAAATACCCAACGATCGGTCAACTGCGACCAATCTGTGTTTATTGGAATCTGTGAGAATATTTTCGATACGACGCGATCGAGGAAACTTTTCTCGTCGAAAATTTCATGAAATTTCTCGCCCAATATTCCTATGAAATTTTGAAAATTTTATATACGCCAATGCGTGCTCTCATCGATCTAATAAAATTATTTAATATTATAATAACGTGCAATTTTAAATTGTAAATACTTTTTTTATTTATTCGAAGTTATCCGAATTAAAAAATGTTTGTGCAAATTTTTATTAGAATAATTTTGTTACTAGATAATCTGATATTCTCGTATTGCTGGATATAGAAAAATTAATTGTTTCGTATCGACACGAAATTCTAAAAATCTAAACAAATCGCTTAAACAATAAAATTTTTATAATTTTTCACGTTTTATAGAATTTATATTTACAAAATTATTTCGAAGAATATTTGAATACCAATCGCATTCAATATTACACTATCCAATTTTCTTACATGTTTCCATCTCACGAAAGGCCGCAATTTCACGTCAGCGGCTGAGGATGCGTAACCACGTTCCCGCAGAAACCGCCAAGAACCTACCACCGATCCCAAAAAGAATATTCCTCAACCCCGACCAACAAAACCACCGACATCCCTCCACCACAAATACTGCTCTATTAAACTTTCTAAAAACATACCATTACGTAAGCTTCACACATTCACTAAATCAATCTTTCCATCAAACTGTCTTCGTCAAATCAATTCGAAAAAATAATAAAAGAATCGCGAAAGAACTCGAAGAAAAATTATCATTTACTACGTATTGGTTCCTATTCGATCGAATTATGGCTAGTATTATTTGTATAGGTGTTTATTTTGGAAAAGTCGTTATTGTTGATATTAGAGTTCGTTTCGAATCGTAAGTCTTTGTCGCGAGATAAATTTGTTCTATTGTGGAAAGTAGCATAGTTATCGAATTAAAATTTTCTTTCCGTGAAAAGAACGTGAAGAGAGAAAGAATATAGCTATTGGTACCACGCTATGTTGTTTGTTCCATCCTTTTGACTACAGCGTGAGTCGCTAGTTCACTAAGTATATTGTACTTTCTTCTATTCTTTCCACAGAGAAAATTTTAGTTCATTTTCTTCCACTCTTTCATAAAGAATTTTTATTCAACTATATATAATATACTACTTTCTTCTATTCTTTCTACACAGAGAATTATATTAACCGTATTATTTTATTCCACTCTGCCTACGAATAGAGAATTTTTCTAAACAATCCTAATCCCTTCTAACAATCTCAAAAATCAATGCTGGTTAAGCGTTAAATATACGCATAAATATACCGACCAACGTATAATTCGCCAACACATAATTCTCACATACATTCGCAAAACTATATCAATTTATTATTACGTTATTCAAACGCTTCACCAAAACACCACATTGTTTACGTATTCTTCAAAACCCATTTTAAACTCTACACAATCCCCAAATAAACAATCACAAGCAATCACGAATTAATCACGAATTAAGAAAGCACGAAACCAAAAACGAAACCAATTCCAAAAAAACAAACCTGATCCGTAAAAAAACGACTTGATTGACCGGCGAACACGCGGAAACGGGGAGGAGAATATCGAGCGACGCGAGCGGTACCGTACGCGACCACGTACCACGCCGTACTGAGCGCAACGCCACGGTCGGAATAGTTTTGACGCGCCGCCGGCTGGCTCGCCACTGCGCATGTGCCGATATAATCCACGCTTCTACGCGCAACCAACACACGTGGAACGTCGAGTGAACGTACGCGGGCTCGAGGGAGGGGAGTTTGGATGGCCCAAGGGTGTTTTGACTCGCGAGCACACCGTTTCGTCCGCTCGACCTCGCTTCCTTCCACGGAGGGTGTCTGATCCGTCGAGGGGGGTGATCGATGAACAAGTGGCGAGGAAAGGGCAGTGGGTAGGGGGAAAGAAAGAAAGAAAGAGAAAGAGAGAGAGTAAAATTCTTGGCCCGTTGTTCTGTCATGGTATTCGCATGGAGGCGAGGGAGGAGGTATATATAGAGATTGTTTTCGTATCCGTAAAGGGGGAGGGAAGATTCGTGGGTGTTTTGAGGCGGATGAAGCGAGGTTGTAATGACGCGTCTGATGAATTGAAGTTGGTTAAAGGAGGATTGATGCGAGTAAACCGAGTTCACGAAAAAAAAAAAACGAATCTTTCTTTATATTTTAATGGATTTATCGTATAATTTTATAATTTGATTTTATTATTATTATTATTATAAATAACACGTACGGTGTTTGCGTATTTTGTCGAAGAAATTTTGAATTTTTTAAAGAAGAAAAATCGAAATTTAAATTCGTTCAAAGATGATTGGAATTAATTATTTTTCACTGAACTGATAATCAATTAATTTTGTCAGAAGCATCTTTATAAATTTTTGAATATTGTAAAAAGTATAAAAGTAATAATTAAAGAGTTAAAATTTTTTCTGTTCATTTTAAAAATTTGACAAAAATTTTTCATGATCAATTTTGACATGAGTTTTATTGACTTTTGGAAATTTACATAATTCAATCATATGAAATTATAAATTTGATTATACGTACAACGAACCAATAATACCAGAATCTTTTTTTTTAAACGCATATAAAAACCAAAGTCTTAGATATCAAAACATCGATCAAGAAAGAATATTCTTATATCTCTTCCCTCTAATTCGAATAAGAATTTTTTTCAATAGATCAATTTTTGAAACAACCATATTTTAAAGAATAATCTTTTGATGATTGCTTGAAAAAGAACAGTCTATTTTTCTCCTCTCGTATCTCGAGACACGAGTATCTCACTCACAAACAATCCCTGTCCTTATTTGAGAAGGAAAAAGTTGAGAAAGTTGAGGAAAAAAAGAATTGAAGAAGGTGGATGCGGCAAAGTTGAGCGAGAAATTGCGTTATCGTGTAATTGGATGCCGGATGTTTATGCGAGGAATTACACCAGCGTGGATTCCAACTTTATCACTCGATTTATATCGATACTTCTTTCGACCATTGGACTGAAAAATGCCATTAATTATAGAACACAGAACAACACGTTCGCTTCTTCAGATAATGGAACGTTGGATCGTTGGATTCTAATCTCTCTGCTTCAACTTGGTCGCGACACCACCAGTTCGTTTTCTTCTTTTGAGAGGAGAAGATCAGGGAATGCTTCGGATTCAGGATTAGAGCGAAGCTTTCAGCAATCAGTTTTATCCGAATTCTTTTCACCTTCGGTGAAAAGACGATCTAGGGACTTTGAATTTGTATATAATTTTGATCGAGCAAATTATTATCGATAAAGCGAAGCAAACGATTTCGAAATAAATAATTGGATAATTTTTATCGATTTTGAGTAATCCAACCTTCCTGATAATCGGTAATTAGTCGAGGAATCGTCAAACGCGACATAATTACCCTGAGAAATACACAACCAGAAATGCTCCACTAAATTTCCCCTAGCGTGCAGTTCAGAAACATCCCTTGTGGTAAACATCCTCAAGTTTCTCCACACCTTTGAATCTACACTGTCACTGTTAATGAACATCCAATCGTTGCAACTGCTCAAAGAAAAATAATTCTTTCACTTTATCATTTTCACTGATGAACTTATATCGATCTTGTATTAATATCATTATATATAATATATTAATTTTCGATTATATTATTTCATAAAAACTTCCACGTAACGAGGATCGAATTTTAAAAATTGAAATTAAAATTAAAACCGGTCTAGTTACAAACCCTTCCAGTTACAATAATTGAAAATCGAAAGACCCGTAATGTTAATGTGAAAAGAATCTAGGGAATTTTTCGTCCATTCCTTTCGAGAAAATCTTCAAAGTTACACTAAACACGATCGAAGGATCGATGTTTAATTCAATGGACTTTCAGGGTTATACGTGCGGTTGACTAAGTTTAAAATTCTCCTTGGAACTTGCTTGAATTCCACCAGCGAGTACGAATTTATCGACCGAGTCGTCGTTATTCATTAAACAGAGCGTGTCAACGATCAATGCAATCTTTAGGTTACTTAAAATCCTGCAATCCCAGCTACGAAGAATACAGAATTTATCCCAAGGATCGATTCAATCACATTCGATGAACGCTCTCTCGTTCTCTCCACCAAACAATCTCGCGTCCCTCTCGCGTTTAAGGAAAAACGAGAATCAGAATCGAAAGAGACAGAGAAAGAAGATTCGAACAAAGGAGGGAAAATTTTTCACATCGGATATTAGACACGTGGACGTCGGTGCAAAAGAGGCTGAATGGTGGAACGTGGAAGAAAAAAAAAAAGAAAAAAAAAAGAAATGTTCCATTCTTCGAACGAAATGGCGTTCCTCTATGGGAGGCTGATTAAAAGGCAAATCAACCGCGAATCGTTCGATGCTCGTTCGATATCTACACGTCGAATATGAGTACGATCCTTGATTTAACGATCCTTGATATAAGATACGCTCTTTGAAAATATTTTTCTTGCCGATAGAATTAAAGTATGGAATATACTCGAGAACTAATTAAATCGTTCGATGAAATCGTTCTATTGCGCATGCGCATAGTATAGGGAAAAAAGAAAACCTTCACGTAAAATGCGACACACGACCGATATGTGAAAGTGAAAATGGAAGCTTCGATGGAAGATATTCTAAACGCTTGATGTTATATCTCACACAAGCTCGAAAAGAACGAGCAGAATGAAAATTCCGAACAAATATATTATAATGTGTTGAGAAATTAAATTTTTAAATTTTACTTCACCAAAACAAGTGAAATATATATATTAAGGGAACGAAGAGATTACTAACCGATGTTACCACCGATGCCTCGAAATATCGGTCAAAAATGCACCTGCGAGAAGGTGAATAATGAATGGACACCCGGTATATAAGAGGGTCGACAGACGTCTCAAAGAGACCGTCGCCTAATAAATTCATTCTGAATTTCGTGCATCGACGTATCGTTCCACTTAACGAAATCGTTTCTTCCTCTCTCTCTCTCTCTCTCTCTCTCTCTCTCTCTCTCTCTCTCTCTCTCTCCTGTCGAATTCAATTAGCAACTCGATTTTATTTTACCTTCCACGTATTCGATTAAAAATATCGAAATGTCTAAGAAAGCACTAGTGAATTTAATATATTATTTATATATTATATAAATAATAATATTTATATATTATTATTTATATTCACTAGTGAAATTAATATTATTAATATTAATAATTAAATAGTGGCTAGTGAATTTTTTATCCCTGGAATTCCTCCTCCACGTGTGAACATCGCTTGCTTTTTTATGGAGAGTTTTGATCGAAACGGATTATATAATTAATCGACGATGGATAATTAATTTACAAAGATGGAGAAATTTAGTCGAATAGAGAGAAATTGTGTATCTCGATTCGATCTTATCTACAATATTGTTAAATTGAGATCAGATTAAGAAGGATTAATTTTAAACAAACTCTTGCGAACAGATTCTATCAAGATCAAGATTTTTACTTTTAAAGATCGATGAAAGCTTGAAAAATACGACGATTGATTAACGAGATCTACGAAATTATTTTCTTCACGATTTCCATTCAACTTCGAGTTAATATCGCACATAAGAAATTAAGAAATTTTACTTAACACCAACTGTGATGTATTATTATTGTACAATTCAATAAGAAGATATATCTCTATGCAAATTAACGAAAACCTGTCATCTTCTTATCACTCGAAGCAAAACGAATAACATCCAATAATACAACACGAAATATCTCTATAAAATCCGCAATTTAAAAAATACAATGAAATTCACAATAACAAAGGCACAACGTTTACTTTCATTATACAATTCAACAAGACGGAAGACATGCAAATTAACGAAATTCGCAAACAAATAACTCCAAAAAACCTATCATCTTCTTGTCATTATTCGAAGCAAAGCGAATAATCCAATAATACACGAAATAAAATTTAAAAAATAGAATGAAATTCGCAATAACGAATCTTCTTCATCATCTTCATCATCGACTTTATTTTTCGTTCAACTTCGAGAGTTAAGATCGCCAATACGAAATCGTGGAGAACTAATGAAAGGGCGTAAATGCACCGGTCGAAGACACCATCGTTCGGGATAATCCCGATAGCTGGGAAGACAACCATCAAACTTGCGAACTTTGCCGGATCTCCAAGTCTCGAGATCCATTGAACGAAACACTTTGGAGTTGGAGAATGGAACGCATTGGTTTATCAGAATTCTGAAGCACGGATACACGGAGGACACGGCTCTATCTTCCCGCGATTCGCTCGTGGATTGGAAATTTGGGACATTACTCGAATGCTTTTATCCAAGAAAAGGGAACTCGCGATTCGAATGATCTTTTTATTATTTTCAGAATTCAGAAATTAGAATTGATGAGAAATGATTTTTCTAACCGCACAAATTTATTTTCGAAATTTTAAGAATTACACGTGGCATTTAATATTTTCAGAATTCAAAAATTAGAAATGATGAGAAATGATTTTTCTAACCGCACAAATTTATTTTCGAAATTTTAAGAATTACACGTGGCATTTAATATTTTCAGAATTCAGAAATTAGAAATGATGAGAAATAATTTTTCTAACCGCACAAATTTATTTTCGAAATTTTAAGAATTGGAATACACGTGACATTTAATATTTTCAGAAATTGAAATGATATGACATTAAGTATCGAGTTAAAAATAAAGAATAAGAATAATACTCAAATAAAGAAATGATTTTACAAAGTATTTTTAGAAACTAAAAGGATAATTGTTGTAACGGTTGACTTAAATATTCGATAAGTTAATTTTGATCGAGATCAAGTTTCAAAGCCTTTTTTGTTCAGATTTCGATTGGACGAGAGATCGAAATAAAAAAGATATTGTTCTGGACACCCGATATGCAGACCAAGAGTCAGAGTACCGGCAGCATGTACTTCGTAAGCATGCAGGAAGTCCTTGTTGTCTTCGTTACACAGTGATTGTGACCTGACCCTTCTCCCTCTCGAGTTCTTGGCGTTTCTCTGTCTCTATCCGAACCCTAATTCTCTTATGACCGCTGCTTCTCCGCCTCCATTTCACGTACGACACCTCCCAATACGCGATAATTAACCATTATTCCATCCTATTATCCCATATTTTATCCCACTTTCGTCGTAATTTCCAATAATTATTAATAATATCAGCCTCACGTTTCATTTATTTCGTTTTATCTTACTTTCATTCAAAGATAATTTTTATTCTATAATTGTTGTTTACTCGTATAACTCGTTTTATATCCTATACTTAATTCGTAATTTATGAAAGTCACTAAATCGATTATCTCGTGACTTTACTTTATTATTATCTACTGGTAACTTTTAATTCGAAATTTATCAAAATCAATTATTAATTCAATTATATACTTCGTTCCTACATTTTATCAATTTATTTCGTTTCATTCTATATTTTTACTAATACGTAAGTCGTAATTTACGAAGATCACGATACGACTTAACCTCAAAAAAAAAAAACACAAATACACATTAAGAAAAGAATGAAACGGCAATAAGACGATAATTAAGTTGGAGGATAAGAATCTAGCGGCAAGAATCGAATGAAAATTACGATGTACAACCAATTCGTCATAATTTACGAAAGATCGCGAATAATACTAATTCAATTGCCGTTTACTTCTCCATCTAATTTTCACGTGCTACCAACTTCCAATTTAAAATTCATAAAAATCACTAACAAGGCTGTTTCAATCGTGCATTACAATTTAACCTCAAAAAAAAAAAAAAAAAAAAAAAAAAATACACGAGTAATACACGTTAACTCGTTACAAAAGAAGAAAGCGTACATCCAATGAAACGGCAACGGGACGACAATTAACTTGGAGAATGAGAATCTTGCGGTAAATATCGAATGAAAATTACGAATGTACAACCAATCCTTAACCTCCAATTCATAATTTACAAAGATCGCGAATAATTTAATTACCATTTATTTCTTCGCCTCACTTTCACGCGCTACCAACTTAAATTCATAAAAATCGCTAACAAGACTGTTTCGATCATACGACCTAACCTCAATGAAGTATACCCAAATATATAAATACCCATTAACTCGATACGAAAGAAAAAATACACACACCCGATAAAAGAATACAATACAAGGGACGTGAATTAAGAATCGAAGGATGAGAATCTTAAATTCATAAAAATCGCCAAGAAAATTGTTTCGATCACGCGACCTGAAGGAAATATACGTAAATAATTTCGATACAACGAAAGATGAGACGAGAGAATTAAATTGAAGGATGAGAATATCGAATGAAAAATTACTATGTACGATCCCAATTCATAATTTACAAAGATCGCGAATAATTTAATTACCATTTATTTCTTCGTCTCACTTTCACGCGCTACCAACTTAAATTCATAAAAATCGCTAACAAGACTGTTTCGATCATACGACCTAACCTCAATGAAGTATACGCAAATATATAAATACCCATTAACTCGATACGAAAGAAAAAATACACACACCCGATAAAAGAATACAATACAAGGGACGTGAATTAAGAATCGAAGGATGAGAATCTTAGATTCATAAAAATCGCCAAGAAAGTTGTTTCGATCACGCGACCTGAACGAAATATACGTAAATAATTTCGATACAACGAAAGAAGAAAGATGAGACGAGAGAATTAAATTGAAGGATGAGAATATCGAATGAAAAATTACTATGTACGATCCCAATTCATTCAATTTACAAAGATCGCGAATAATTCAATTTCACTTCTCCGTGAACGCTTTCACGCGCTACCAACTTAAATTCATAAAAATCACCAGCAAAATTGTTTCGATCACGCGATACGACCTAACCTCGACGAAATACACCCGAATACGAATAAATATCCATTAACTCGATGCAACGAAAGAAGAAACTCGTACGAAACGCCCGAACGAAGCTGCGACGAGAGAATTAAGTCGGAGGATGAGAATTCACCGGCGGGAAGAGTCGAGTCGTTAGAGAATGAAAATTACGGTGGACAAAAGTGCGAGGGCGGTGGCGACGACAATCCGGAAACATCGATTAAAATTCTCGACGCCGCACACCGCGATCGGCTCTCCCCATTGTCCCCCCGCCCTCCCTCCTTTCCGTTTTTCCTCCCTTTTCCCGTGATAATGTTAACGTCCACCGTTTCTAGACACACTTTCCCCCTCCCCGCCCTCCTCTCTCCCTCGATGTCCATTAACGTTTCAATTACCAACGTCGCGCACACCTGTTTTTGCACTTTACCGTTCCCTCGATTGTCGACTTATTTGTTCGTCTCCTCCTCCTTCTTTTTTTCCTCCCCCTTTCTTCTTTTTTTTCGCCTCCTCTTCGTGTCTCGTTACGCTCCTCCAACGATCGATTCTCGATTAAACCGGTTATCGATAAACCGCCACTTGTGCATGGGAATCTTGTAACGGGAAAAATAGATTTTGGTGGATTTGTTGTTTATTTTTTGTTTCTTTTTTCTTTTTTTTTTTTTGTATTCCACGATGAATTTTAAACGGTATAAATTCACGAGAGAGGGTGCTCGAACGTGAAACGTCGATCTTTGATGCAATTTTTTGGTGGAAATATAAATATATATATATATATATTTTTTTTTTGAAAAATATTTTTTTATTGGTAATCATTCGTATATATGGAAATATGTATTTCTTTTTTCAACATTCGACGTAGGAAAAAATTGATCCGGAATAGATAGATGTTGCGTTCGAAAATATAAATTTGCGTATAGATAGTTAATTTGAAAAAAGAATTAACAAAAAAAAAATAACTTTTCTTAAATTGTTAAAAGTTCAAGTAGAATCAAACTTATCGAAAAACTTCCTAGCTATTATCAACTATGGAAAACAATATATTTCACAACTTCGAGTGTTATTTTCATCTTCATCTTCAAAAAAATGTCAAATATTTTTCCAAGAAAAAAGAAAAATATCGATCGTTCCTAAAACCATCTTATCTTGGCCGCGTGATACAGATACAACAACAAATACCACGATACTACTTGTTTCGAATCTGCGAAACAATCGTTGAGGCATAGCCATGAATCAAATGGAAATGGAGTTTGGACAAATGAAAATCGACGGGAAGCGAGGGAAATCGATAAAAATGGCGGCGAGCCGAGTTCCATAAGACGATAAACAGGGAGGAGGGGGAGGAGGGTTGAAAAGAGCGCGATGGCAGAAATCGGTTTACGATAAAAATTCGCTGTCGAAAATGTGGCGCCCGGCGAAACGCATTTTTATCGAGGAGAACGATCGAGAGGTGAAAGAGAGAGGAAAAAAGAGAGAGAGAGAGAGAGAGAGAGAGAGAGAGAGAGAGAGAGAGAGAGAGATCCAATGGGGGGAATAATACGATCGCGTGGGAACGAATGTATATTTTTTGGTGCGAGATTACCGCCGTTTTTCAACAGCTGTCCAAGCCATTCTTGCGAGCCGACAAATGGCGTCCCTGATCACCCATTCCCGCTAAAACTGTGCGTTTCGCATCCGTTAGGACGCAAACCGGGGAGAACAGGGACGACGGCCGAGCAACGCGGATATAACGCGTCCCGAGGAATTATTTTCTACCGGATTAATGGTCTCTGAACTCTGAACAGTGCGTATCACACGGCGGTGATCTAACCTGAATTTGACGTAACGCGATCCTAACCTAACTTAATATTAATTTCGACATGAATTGAAACCGATTTGAGGTATCAACGTAACGTGATCCGACCTAACCTAAATTGCACCTTCAATTTTCATACGGATTGAATCTAGATATATAGATTCGAACATTAAATATAACGTGATGTAACGCGATCTAAAATTGAATCTTAGTTTTGGTATAGGTTCGATTTAAATGTGATTCCAACTCAACTTTGAACTTACGATCCAACTTAACTTTAATTTTCGTATGGATCGAATGTGGATATGTTTCGAAGATCGAACTTGATGTAACGTGATTTAAAACTGAATTGAATCTTAATTTTGATATAGATTTAAACATGATTGAAACCAATATCGAACCTAACCTAAATTGAATCTTAATTTTCGTATGGATCGAATTCAGATATGATTCGAAGATCGAACATGATCTAAAATTGAATTGAACCTTAATTGAATCTTAATTTTCGTATGGATCGAACGTAAATATGATTCGAAGATCGAACGTGATCTAAAACTGAACTGAATCTTAGTTTTGATGTAGATTTAAATATGATTGAAACCAATATCGAACCTAACCTAAATTGAATCTTAATTTTCGCATGGATCGAATTCAGATATGATTCGAAGATCGAACGTGATCTAAAATTGAATTGAACCTTAATTTTGATGTTGATTTTGGATAAGATTCGAAGATTGAATGTGATCTAAATTGAATCTTAGTTTCGGTATAGATTCGATTTAAACGATCGATATGATCGAACCTAACCTAAATTGAATCTTAAATTTTGATATGGATTGAATCCAGATATGATTCAAACTGATTTAGTGGTTGATTTTGAGTTTAATCCAACTTCGGCGCGGATCGATGTTTGGATTAATTCCGAAGCGAAGTCAAATTACCTAATCTTTATTTTATACAATTTTAATACGAATCTCGATTTAATCAAAATTCAAATTTGGCGCCAGATTTGATATAATTTACGTATAACTCAATTTCAAAACTCAATTCCAGGCTATTCAAAGTAACTAAAAGTTATTACAGAATTATACTGACCTAAGCGCAAACTTAATCTATGTAAAACTAGTTTTGAACGACTAGTTTAAACTAGTTTTATATAACAGTTAACCTAAACGTAGATCGAACCGAGGATAAATCCAATTTAATCTAAATTAACCAAGAATCTAAGTTTTTCACCAACTTGATATAACTTGAACCATACTAATCCACGCACGAGTTCCAACTTGTTCGAACTAACCTAAACCCAACTTCGATTTTAAAATTAAAAAAAAAAATATATATATACATATATTAATTTATCGCAAATATTCTCACTGAAATAAATAGATGAACAGTAAATATTCTTCTTCTGATCTGAGAAATATATCTACGTAGAAAAATAATAATAATAACTAGGTTTATTTAAATATACTCACAAATTAGGTTAGGCAAAATGTAATGCAAGATAACATGCAAGATCAAATGCAAGATAGCGGCTTGGCGGGGAGGAGTTGGAATTAAAAGGATTTTCACGCGTAAGCAGCTATAAATCGAAGAAATAAAATCGCGATCGATTCGAAACACCGTGAAACTTCGATTACATCGCCGCTCTGATTATTCTAATCTAACGACGAGAAATATATACCCACCCAGTGAAAAATTTTTTCAAAAGAGTCTCGATATCTCATCCTTTCAACATTTTCTCTCCCACTTTCTTTTCGATCAATTTGTTTTATATTTTATATAAATACGAATTTATAAAATAAATACAATTGTACTCCATTCGACACAATTAATATTAAGACGCCTACGCACTGCTCGTTTACGACAACAACGACGTAACTCGAGAAAAATCAAAATTACGAGACGACGAGTTATTCACAATTTGGAGAATACTCACTTACAGGGACTCTTCGAGCCTCGATACGTAAGAAAAAAATTCCAAACGATATTCCAAATAACCACGAAGAAAAAAGAATAAGAAAAATTTCGAATTGCATCATTGATGCGGCGAACGAGCAATGTCGATATTCGAATCGACGTGAGAAATATATCCTAAAAATGGATAGGAGAGAGAGAGAGAGAGAGAGAGAGAGAGAGAGAGAGAGAAAGAACCTTTGGAAATCGATGAATCTTGGGGAAGAGAAAAATGTCGATCCACGCAAAATTCGAGATCCTCCGGCGAAGGGTCGAAGACGGTGGGGCGAGACTGGAGAAGCGCACGGGCGACGAACGAGGCGCAGCTCGCGAATGAAACTGCGCTCGAGTCAAAAGGCCATCGGCCAGACAACCTACCTACGAATCTGGCCAACTAACACCGAGCAACGACACCGACGTGCACAGGCCAGACTGCGTTTAGTTCGCGCGTAACCGCGTCTTCTCCGCCCCTCCCTACCCCTCCCCTCCCCTCCTCCAAACCGAAGCGGTTACGCACACCGTGCAGTTAGAGTGCACAGAGAGAAGAGAAAGAGAACAACCCATTAATCGAACGTTCCTTTTCCAACCGATGAAATATTCGATTCGTAGCATCTGTGCTTTTCGAAAAACGTTGGAGGGATGGGGAGAGAGAGAGAGAATTCGTCGGAGGGATCGTCGTTTTGGGGGGAGGGAGAGTGTGAAGTAGAAGAATAATGAACTCGAAGAATGGAGGAGGTGAAGTGGATTCTTTACAGGTGGAGGTTGAGAGGAAGGAGTTTACGTTGGGATGTGTATGAATGATATGATTTGGGATAGTTTGACGATTGTTATTCTTATATATATATATATAGAAGGATGCATGTATTGAGAAAGATAAGAGTAACACTCAGTTGCTTCTAAGAATAGTTTTCAGAGATGGACGAATAATCCTTAGATGCAAGAATATCTTTCACGTCGCACTACAACTCTCGAAAGTTTAATATATATTTATATATATATTAAGTTTAAAAGTTTGAAAGTTTTCGAAAGTGTCGAATCGTTATATATAAAAAGAAATGGAAGAATAGAAATAGAAATAGATAAGTGCTCTTTAGAGTTCTAGTAGAATTTCAACTCGACCTAATTCTTGGTAGACTTGATTGGATTCTACCCCAACGGAAATAGTGTTCCCCGTGACGAAAATAAAGCGGACAGTCGGGGCTTGGTCGCGTCGCGACGCTTGTGTACGCATGCCGCATGAATGACTGACTGGCCAGGTGACGATCCCGGTGGCCGCGCAACGTTTGCGTAATTTTCACATCCCGTATCTCGTGTCAACAATCTTTCGTTCCTGATATTTAACGTGTTTTGCCAGCCACTGCCAATTTTCGCTTCTTCGTCGCGTTGACTGTGGACACGATACCGGCTCGATTCTTGGAACCCAACAAATTAGAAGAATTGTTCCTTTATCAGGATGAATCTAGCTTTTCAGTTATTTGAATTCAATAATAAAAGTCGAGAAGAATTGTTATATTATTATCGTTGATATTCGATACGTATATATAGTTAATAAGTTTGTAATGTAAAAATAGAAAAATTCGAGGATTATTATACATATAGATATATATTTTATAAGAATTTTCGTTTATTTTAAATTATTTAAGTAATTTATAAGTCATAACTAATCTAATTTATTGTTTTTAAAAAAAAGAAACTAAGTTAAGCTGATTCAAATCTAATTCTAACCTAAACTTTTCCATTCATTATTACATTTAACCTAACTTATTGTTCCTGAAAAAAGGAAAAACATTCACATCAATTTTGTATCAAATATAGTTGCTTGTATAAACTTATATTAAGTTTTGATTCAAACTAATCTAAATTCTTTCATTTATTTTAATTCAACTGAATTTATTATTCCTAAAAAACTTTCACATCAATTTTGTACCAAATATAGTTGTTTATAAAACTTACATTAAATGATTTTAAATTAAATGAAATTCTGATTCAAATCTAATTCTTCAAATCAAATCTTAAACTTTTTTATTCGTTAATTTAATTTGACTTATTGTTCTTGAAAAATTCTAATAAAATTCTAAGCTAATCTAATCTTTCATTAATCTAATTTTACTTATTATATCTTTAAAAAAAAGCTTTCACATCAATTTTGCACCAACATAGTTGCTTCTACAAATTTATATTAAGTTCTGATTCAAATTTAATTTCAACTTAACTTAAATTCTTTCATTAATTTAACTTAATTGTTCTTGAAAAAAGAAAAAACTTTCACATCAATTTTACACTAAACGTAATTATTTGTACAAACTTAGATTAGTTTTGATTCAAACTAATCTAAATTCTTCCTATTGTTCCTGAAAAAGGGAAAAACTTTCATATCAATTTTGTACAAACATAATTATTATTTGTATAATTATATTAGCATATTATTAAACTTATATTAAGTTCTGATTTAAATTAATCTAAATTTTTCTATTCATTATTAATCTAACCTAACTTATTGTTCCTGAAAAAGAGAAAAACTTTTATATCAATTTTGTATAAATAATTATTATTTGTATAATTATATTAACATATTATTAAACTTATATTAAGTTCTGATTCAAATTAATCTAAATTCTTCCACTCATTACTAATTCAACTTAACTTATTATTCCTGAAAAAAAGAAAAACTTTTATATAAATTTTATACAAACATAATTATTATTCGTATAAACTTATATTAAGTTCTAATTCAAATTAATCTAAATTCTTCTATTCATTACTAATCTAATCTAACTTATTGTTCCTGAAAAAGGGAAAAACTTTTATATCAATTTTTTAATATAATTATTTATATTAAAATCTAATTCAAATTAATTTTCTCATTACTAATCTAACCTAACTTATTGTTCTTGAAAAAGGGAAAAACTTTCACATCAATTTTGCACCAAACATAATTATTTGTTACAAACTAAGTTAAATTCCGGTTATAAACCTAAAAAAAAAAGAAAAACTTGTATCTGTACCAAATAATAATCATCGTACAAACTAAATTAGATTCCGATCCCAATTTGCGCTCATATCAAATATATAACCTCTATAAAGTTTCTAATCTAACTTATCGCGTTTTCATACCATTCCACTTGATTTCTATCGATTCTCTTCCACGTAAACCGCGCGTGGACAGACTCGCCACCGCATTTTCGATTGCCACTCGTCCAATCCACCGTCGACTATCTACCCACCTGTTACAGAACACATAACCTGCACATAACCTCACCGATCCAAAATCGCCCATCAATGCTCCATCATTCTATCCTCCTCCCCTCGTTAACATCAAACTATCTCAGTCTCCACTGTTTATAAACTTAACTTGTGAACGATTTGCTCGAATTTATCAATTTTTTTTTTTCGCGTCTAATCTCTTCGAATCCTCTATATATAATAATTCGAAAACCTCGACGTACACAATTCCTGATATATAATCGTGCCAATCCCCTCCTCCTGTGACAATCTCGTTCACAGGAGGTGAGATGCAAATATTGATAACGTGGAGGGGGGAATTAACGTTAAAATAATCGATTTCCCCTCGCCTCTAGAACGGAATCGAGGAAAATGTTTCGCGAGAATCGTCTCGAGGCCGATAAACTCGAAGGTATCGCGAGTAATCGCACGATGGACCCGGAAACTCGGCCCAGAGACGTCGAAAACACGCGGACGACGCAGTAATTGCTCGCCTACGTTGCTTCGAAATTTAATTACGCCATCGTGAAATCCTCCAAGGAAGTTAAATTAACTCCTCTTCCTCCTCTCCCCCTCGCATTCTGGTGGATCAGCGGCTGACAAATTCGCGGAATGAGTTCCTCTAACGACCGGAAATGGTAAATATTGTTTTTTAATAAATGATTGGAATAGGGAGAGGATTGATATATTATTCCTTCGAAAGAAATTTCGAACGTTTTTGTTTGTTTTCTTTATCCTTTGGTGGATTGCATTTACGAGGAAATATATAAAGGAGATTATCAAAACAAACTGTCTTCACTTTCTTATAATTATATAATTTAATTAAATAAGCTTCGACCAACTTTTACTTGATCATTGAAATCTTCAAAGATATCCTTTAAACGAAATAATTAAATATAATTATGTGAATCCTTTGATTTTCTTTTAAAGAAATAAAGATACCCATGATCAATGAAAACAAGTTTCTCTTCTTAGAAAAAAATATACTTCTTCCTGAAATAATAATCCTTGAAAATGATTTTCTTTTAAAGAAATAAATAAAAAAATACTCGTGATCAATGAAAACATACAAGTTTCTCTTCTTAGAAAAGAAAAATATATATCGTTTCTTCCTGGAATAATATTCCTTGAAAATGATTTTCTTTTAAAGAAATAAAGAAATACCCGTGATCAATGAAAACATACAAGTTTCTCTTCTTAGAAAAGAAAAATATATATCGTTTCTTCCTGGGATAATAAACCTTGAAAATGATTTTCCTTTAAAAAGAAAAAGAAGAGAGAAAGAGTTAAAGAACAGAGACACGATTCGCAAAGCGATCGAATGAAACGAATACTCGCTTCAAGCCTGGAAAACGGAATGCAATTGTGCGAAACCGGGTTGCACGAAAAATCGATAGGAGATTTGGGTCAAGGACTTGACCAATCTCGAAGAAGTTGTTCGCAAAGTGGGAATAAGTGTATCAAATAAAATATGACACACGCGGGATTATCAGAAAAGGGCGAGGAAAAAACAGGGTTATATATAATATTATATTATCGATGAAGAACGATCTATGTAAATACAAATTCTTGTCGAAGGAAATTTTATTATCGCGCGAGTCTGGTTGATACACCAGATTATTACGGATGAATGCAGCCCGTTCATAGGCGATAATGTTGCGGTTAAAAGGTCTCACGAGCGTCTATAAGCCAGACCGCGAGAAGGGGAGGGGGAAGGGGAAGGGAAGAGGAAGGGGAGGGGAGGAGGAGTAGGAGAGGGGAGTAGGAGAGGAACAGTTGGGAAATTGGCGCGAGGATGAAGACAAACAATGTACAAGTCGGTTAGACCGCGATTTGTTCGCGTAATTTAACGGCGATTCATCTTGGACGTCGTTCCAAGGCGGCTTTCCTGGTGGAAGGAGGGAAGAGGAGGAGCGTCTTCTCGCGAGTGAGACGAAATGTGCGAAAGAAAAATATTGGCGGAAATTATATCATATATTATATGGCGGTTAGATTTATTTATTTATTGAAATGAGGACGCGTGGAACGAAAGATGGAGGGAGAATAAGAATTAAAATTTTTGCCAATTGTTTTTTAATTAATATAATATTGATTCTATTCAAGTTTTCTTTTCATTTAATCGAGTTTTTGATACTTTTATATCGCGTAATTCGGGTCCATTGGATTTGTTAATGGCGATTCATTTTGGATTATATTGTGAAATTGGCTTGTGGTGGGAACAAAGGAAGAGGAAGAGGAGTGTACGAAGATGTATTTTTCCTACAAGTAGCAAGAAATACGAAAGGTTTTGCGCGATATAATTGGTAATTAAAAGTATTAGCGAAAATTGTAGAGTGTGAGGAGCGAATGTTTTCAGCAACTGGAACAAAAGATGGGGAGAGTAACGATTAAAATCTAAAACTTTTGCCTGTATACAATACTCTAATATTCTATTCAAGCTTTCTTCCATTTAATCGAGTTTTAATATTTAATCGCGTAATCCAGATCCATTAGAACGATTTCGACGTCGTTCCATTTGTTGTGGAAACAAAGAAAGAGGGAAGAGGAGCGTCTTCTCGCAAGTGAGACGAAAATTATAAGACAGTTGTTTATTAAACTGAGGAGGACGCGTGGAGAGCGAATGTTCTTCAAAAATTTAAAATTTTTGCCTGTACACAATACTCTAATGTTCATTCTATTCGAGTTTTCTTCCATGTAATCGAGTTTTAATATTTAATCCATTAGATTTAATTTGGACGTCGTTCCATCATTTGTTGTGGAAATAAAGAGAGAGGAGCGTCTTCTCGTGAGTGAGACAAAAGTTATACAATTGTTTATTTATTAGTTGATTATTTCTTCAAAAATCTAAAATTTTTGCCTGTACACAATACTCTAATGTTCATTCTATTCGAGTTTTCTTCCATGTAATCGAGTTTTAATATTTAATCCATTAGATTTAATTTGGACGTCGTTTCATCATTTGTTGTGGAAATAAAGAAAGAGGAGCGTCTTCTCGTGAGTGAGACAAAAGTTATACGGTTAGACAGTTGTTTATTTATTAGTTGATTATTTCTTCAAAAATCTAAAATTTTTGCCTGTACAATACTCTAAACAGTTATTTATTAAACTGAAAAAATAAATAAAGAGGAGAATTAAATAAACTAAATAAAGAAAGAGGAGTGTCTTTTCGCGGATAAGACCAAGTTTGCACGATACAATTACGAAGAAAAATGTATACTTATTATATAACTGAGAGCGAATGTTCAATGAGCAAAAGATAGAGGGAACAAGGATTGAAATTCGAAATCTAATATTTTTGCCTGCATATAACACTCTGATACTGATTCCATTTAAGCCTCTTCCGCTTGTTAATCTCAACACTTAATTCAGATCCATTGGATCAGCGATTTATTCGCGTAATTTAACGACGTTTCAATTCATCTTGGACGTTTCCATTGGCTCGTGGCGGAAATAAAGAACGGAGCTGTCTTTTTGCGAGTAAGACGAGAAGTGTAAAAGATTTGTACGACATAATCACGAGGAAAATGTATACGTAATTATTGCACTTACTTGTCAAATGACCGAGGATTTCCGTGGATTTTCGTGGAGAGCGTGTTTTCACCAGGAACTGGAACAAAAAATTGTAATTGTTAATAAAAAATAGAAAAAGTAGAAGCATGTACTTGATCTACAGTTAATTTGTAGATAATAATTTAAAATCCAAAATTTTTTTAAATTTAATTTAAAATTGTTTAAAATTGTTCCCTGTAATACAATATCGATTCTGTTCAAATTTCTTCCAATTGTTGCAATGTAAACACGTAATCCAACGTATTGTCAACTGTTTTTCTGTGAATTTAATATTTATAAGATAAACTTGTATCACTTTTCTCTACTTAACCCAGTTTACTTAGCCCGATAACCGACTCGTTACTCGAACAACGTAACAACACCTCCCCAAAGTCGAGGAAAGCAATCTTGATCGATTCGAATGCAATCCTCCTCGGTCACGTGTCCTTATCCCTAACCTGGCACCGCCCCAACAAAATCTACTCTTCCTCGAATTCCATCCAAACCACGACACAAGGACGAAAACTCTTTTCCTCGGAAAATTCGGAACGAGCTGCGTTTAACCCAGAATATCAGATTATTTTTGGAAACTGTTTTCACACACGTGTGAGAAAAATTTCATTGTTTCAAGAGCGATTTAAACTTTTAATTGCAATGCGAATCGATTTGATTCTCAGGTTAAACATGTTTCAGAAAAATTTTGCTAGGAACGAGAGTCTATATTCATTTTTAACATATTTTTAAATAAGAATTATACAGTTTCGAATGCAATGATCGATTTGATTCTCAAATTAAATATGTTTTAGAAAAATTTCATAAGGAACGAGACGCCATATTCATTTTTAGCATATTTTTAAAAGAGAATCATACAATTTCGAATGATCAATTTGTCTCAGTTAAATTTCGCAACAGAGACTATATTCACGCCCTCCTCGTTTTTAAACAGGAATCATATAGTTTCGAATGCAATGATCGATTTGATTCTCAGATTAAATATGTTTTAGAAAAATTTCATAAGGAACGAGAGGCTATATTCGTTTTTAGCATATTTTTAAAAGAGAATCATACAGTTTCGAATGCAATGATCAATTTGTCTCAGTTAAATTTCGCAAGAGAGACTATATTCACGCCCTCCTCGTTTCTTCCCTCGATCGATAACCAATATCCATGGAAACTGGATCCAACAGTAAACTCTTACTCGCTTTCGTGCTCGAGTCACGAATTCTCAGATTCTCATCGAGGAAAAAAGTATCTCCCTCTTGTGAATGGGTGTCGAATGGATGCGTTTGCAATGTGTTTAATAATATTCGTGGAGTATTTATACCTTTGGGGATATCTAGAAAGTTAGAATTAAGAACAATAAATGTTTTTCAATTAATATTATATTTTAATTAATTAATCGATTGAATGATACGATTCAATAAAAATAATAAATAATATATAATATAGATAAAGATTCAATAAATATAACAAATAATATATAATATAGATAAAGATTCAATAAATATAACAAATAATATATAATATAGGTAAAGAAAAAATTATTGTATAAAATAAATAAAACCCTGCGATTTTCCTTATAACCTCATTTTACAAGTATATAAAAAATAATTAATAAACCTAATTCATAAAATAAATAAAATACTAATAATAATGATATTATTAATATTAAATTAATTAATAAACAATTTAATTCTATTACCATTTAATGATAGAAAAATTAAACCAAAAATTCATAAAGTTAATTATTAAACCATATTTCTTTTGATTAACAGCATAATACACGTGTTATGTTTATAAATGAAATGAAATTTCGTTTTACTTAAGAGGAGAAAAAAAAAAAGAAAAAAGAAGAGAGCGAGAAATATCGAAAAATTTTCGTGGTAATTTAAGTCAAAGACGAAGACAAAGGAGCAGAAGGGTGGAAGGGGTGAGAATCGCGACTACTTTCGAGAATTCGAGATCATGGATCGTGGCGAGAGAGATTGGTTGCAAGGCGATAGTTTCTGGCAGAACTGCCAAACCTCGTTATATTCTGTAACGTGGCCATTTTAGATCGACGTCTATATGGAACTCTCCGCCCGTGATTCCCATTATCCTTACTTCAAAAGCTGTACAACTTGGAGAAAGTGGACAACCTGTCGAGTTTGCGATGGATGGTCAAGGATCACGCCGCCATTTTATTGTTCTTCCATTCTTCGTCTCTTCCTCTCTCCTCTCTTTATTAATTAATTAATTAATGATTTTTTAAAATTAATATATAACAAGGACAAGTCTATGAATCGACTGTGTTGACTGTTGCACGAAGAAATATAAAAGTATCGAATTATTCGTAATAAAAAATATTTCTTTGTTCGTACGAAATGATTAATTCTATAAAATAATAAGCGATTTGATAGTTTTACGAACGATTCGAGTCACGAGTGACTGTTGTTCATTGGTGGAAAGAAGTGTCTTAGAAGGAATACAGGTTAATCTGATTGGTTAATCGGAAGGAAACGCTCATTTTCACAGGTATTTTTGTTTTTAACATATTTCTTTGCCCGTACGAAATGATTAATTCTATAAAATAATAAGCGATTTGATAGTTTTACGAACGATTCGAGTGACTGCTATTCATTGGTGGAAAGAAGAATTTCGAAAGGAATACGGTTAATCTGATTGGTTAATCGGAAGGAAACGCTCATTTTCGCGGGCATTTTTGTTTTTAACATATTTCTCACTGTATACTATAATCGAAAAGGAAGATACGTAAACTTCAATGCATCAGAAGTAAACATTAATTTACAAGAATTAAAAATATTTTAATATCTCAATTAAAAAATTTATTTATTTCTCATAATACTAATTACGATTTGTAACAATAGTTTAATAATATTTTTCCAGTATTTACAATGTTTCTTATTTTCTCGAAACAAAAATCCCCAATTCTGTCTATTTTTCCTTCTTTTTTTAATTTTCCAATAATTTCGATCGTCACGCTCGATAAGTGTGAAACAAAAGAACAAGAGTGAGAGAGGAAAAGAGATGAAAGGGAATTGAGAGAGCAGCAATAATTATAATTGGGTGCAAATAATCGGGGAGCAATCGATAATTCTCCTCCTTTTATCCGCCTCTGAATTAAGACCAGCCTGAAAAATTCCTGCTCCCGAGGGACTCGACTCCTTTAAGGATGATAATAATGCATTCGCTTTTTAACCGAAAGCAACCGAGACGAGAAGAGAATCGCTCGACATTCGAGAATTATTAGATAGGCAGCAAAAAGTTAATAATCCATCCTTTGTCCAACGATCGTCAAGCAAGTAAAAAGTGGAAGGGAAAATCGAAAGGCTACGATTGAGAAGAGAGGGTGATGTACACTTTAACGCGTTGTTTAATCTAGAAATCTTTTTTGGATTAGTAGATGAAGTGAGGTGAAGTGTTCGTGACGAGAAGTGGAAAATTATTATCGATCCCTTGTTTGATTAAATATCAATGAGATAATAATAATAGATAATAATAAATGATAAAAATAATAAAGATTCGTAATTTCTATTTGTATTTATTTATTGGGTATCAAAAAATTTAAGTGTAATCTAATAAAGGAAGGAAAGTTAATATCGATTGGTTAGGTTCATTAAATGATTAATGATTATTAATAGTTGATCATCGGGTAACGAAGAATTCAAGATTACGAGTGAAGGATCCAACGAAAGAACAAAATATCAATATTTTATTCGAATATTTAATAAATTGAATAGTTAGTGGATCATCATCAAAATCTAAAAATTCAATATTTCCAAACAAATATAATTAATCGCTTTCTATCGTCATCTAACGAACTCAAAACTTAAAATCGATGTCGAAAAAATTATTATACTTTCCTATTCAAACTCAAGATTGCAACCGATTTAAGAATCACAATTATTCTCTCTTCCTGAGAACAAAATATCCAATGCAAAAGAGGTAAATAACTTGCCGATAATCATCAAAGAGACACTTATCAATTCAAAGAAGCAACATTGTCGATTATTCTTAAGATCCAGCAAGAACGATCGACAATTCTCTCGAAGCAACAACAACCCTCCTCGATCGAGTTAAACGTATTCGAAATTTCCCTTTCGTATGTATAAACTGACTTCAATCGAGTCAATAATTTCTCTTAAACCTCTCAAACCTCTCATAAAACAACGTTGTCGATTATTCTTAGGATCCAGCAAGAACGATCAATTCTCCAATTCTCTCGACGCAATAACAACCCTCTCCCTTCGATCGAATTATTTTTAAGATTTTCCTTTCCTATAAACTGATCTCGATCAATAATTTCTCTCAAATCTCTCAAACCTCTCATAAAACAATATTATTGATTATTTTTAAGATCTAGCAACAATTCTCGATCGACAATTCTCTCGAAGCAACAACAACTTTCCTCGATCGAGTTAAATTTCCTTTTCCTACGTATAAACTTATCTCAATTGAATCAATAATTTTTCTCAAACCTCTCAAACCTCTCATAAAACAATATTATTTTTAAGATCTAGCAACAATTCTCGATCGACAATTTTCTCGAAGCAACAACAACTCTCCTCGATCGAGTTAAATTTCCCTTTCCTACGTATAAACTGACCTCAATAATTTCTCTTAAACCTCTCAAACCTCTCATAAAACTTTGTTTTATGTACTATGATTTATATATTTATGTACTATGATTAAACGTTGTCGATTATTCTTAGAATCCAGCAAGAACGATCAATTCTCCAATTCTCTCGAAGCAACAACAACCCTCTCTCTTCGATCGAATTAAACGTATTTGAGATTTCCCTTTCCTTCATATAAACCTCCATCGAATCAATAATTTTTCTCAAACCTCTCAAACCTCTTATAAAACGTTGTCGATTATTCTTAGGATCTAGTAAGAATCAATTCTCCAATTTTCTCACAACAACAATTCTCCTCGATCGAGTCAATAATTTTTCTCAAACCTCTCAAACCTTTCATAAAACAACGTTGTCAATTATTCTTAAAATCCAGCAAGAACGATCGACAATTATCTCCACTGCAACAGCAACCCTCCTCGATCGAATTAAACGTATTCGAAATTTCCCTTTCCTACGTATAAACTGACTTCAATCGAGTCAATGATTTCTCTTAAACCTCTCAAACCTCTCATAAAACAACGTTGTCGATTATTCTTAGGATCCAGCAAGAACGATCAATTCTCCAATTCTCTCGAAGCAACAACAACCCTCTCTCTTCGATCGAATTAAACGTATTTGAGATTTCCCTTTCCTACATATAAACCTCCATCGAATCAATAATTTTTCTAAAAGCTCTCAAACCTCTCATAAAACAACGTTGTCGATTATTCTTAGGATCCAGCAAGAACGATCAATTCTCCAATTCTCTCGACGCAATAACAACCCTCTCCCTTCCATCGAATTATTTAAAATTTTCCTTTCCTACGTATAAACTGATCTCGATCAATAATTTCTCTCAAACCTCTCAAACCTCTCATAAAACAACGTTGTCGATTATTCTTAAAATCCAGCAAGAACGATCGACAATTATCTCCACTGCAACAGCAACCCTCCTCGATCGAGTTAAACGTATTCGAAATTTCCAACGTATGAACTGGCCTCGATCGAATCAATAATTTCTAATAGGATCGGCCTATAAATCGAGAGTCACGATTCGTTTAGAGCGACGAGGCGTCGGTCAGTTCGAGTTCGATTGCAATTGAAACGAGGAGGGAGGGAGAGAAGAGGACAATGGAGGGAAACCACCCCGAGAGAGGGATCTTCGGTCTTCGAAATCGGTCGAGACGCGTGTCTCATAGATTATTCGAGCGACGTCCTTTCGAGGATCGGTTTTATCGTCGGTGTTTCGCGCTTATGGATCCGCGATATGGAGATCCAGAACCTCTCTCTCTCTCTCTCTCTCTCTCTCTTTCTCTCTCTGGCGAGTTTGCAAGTTTGGAAGCTTGGAGTTTGTTCGAAAGTGGATCGTGGCTGGGAAGATTTAGGTCGTACGACGAAGGAGGAGAATTTGGATTAATGGTGGAGGAGGTGGTTATCGAGGGTTAATCTTTTTGGAGAGGTACGGGGATCGTGTTGAATTTTAATTTAGATGCGGTTCAATTTGTGATTCTATTCTTTCAAATCATTTCATTCATATGAAAATTAGAAAATTAGAAAGGAAAAGTGTTATAAATTATTCTTAAACTCCATTTTGAAGTTTTCGCATTTCGTATTTTAATTTAGATGCGGTTCAATTTGTGATTCTATTCTTTCAAATCATTTCATTCATACGAGAATTAGAAAGGAAAAGTGTTATTGTATTATTATAAATTATTTATTATATTATTATAAATTATTCTTAAACTCCATTTTGAAGTTTTCGCATTTCGTATTTTAATTTAGATGCGGTTCAATTTGTGATTCCATTCTTTCAAATCATTTCATTCATACGAGAATTAGAAAGGAAAAGTGTTATTATAAATTATTCTTAAACTCCATTTTGAAGTTTTCGCATTTCGTATTTTAATTTAGATGCGGTTCAATTTGTGATTCTATTCTTTCAAATCATTTCATTTATACGAAAATTAGAAAATTAGAAAAAAAATCTCTTATTACAAATTATTCTTAAACTCGATTTCGAAGTTTCGTAACATTTCGTATCAATCCACCGCGTAGATTTTCGATTGTTTAATTTCTCTCGTTGATCTTAAGCCGCAAAGTGTGATATCATTGTTGTTACGTATTCACGATGGTTAAAAAAAAAAAAAGAAAGAAAATGTGGAGAGGTCGAACGGTACGAGGAGAGTGGGTCAAGGATGTTGGTATATTCTGGGTCGCAGAACGAAGACGAAGGGGGGTGTTGCGAGATGGCCACGGTCAATATTTCCATCGCAAAGTCCTGCCAATTTGGAGGTGTGTGGAGGAAACGAGGAGGGGGTGGCGAATAAAAGCGGCGGGTGTGCGTTTCCGGGCCGCGGTAAATATTTAAATAGGCGTGCGCTCACGCGTGAGAGGGGAGGGGAGGGGAGAAGGGGCGGCGATAAAACGTGGATCCGCACGTGTTACTCGGTTCGATTAAAATATACAAATGCAAATGTAAAATTTTCTTTTCGTTCTTTCGATCATACGATTCCTCCTCTTCGATCTGTTTTCGATGAAACGAAATTGATGTGATTGTTCATCGTTATTATATTTTATTATACAAATCTTGAGAACGATATTTTATAGCGAATGTGAATTTTGAAAAAAATATGGATTTCGAAGAAGAATAAGAATTCTCGAATAATTCGAGATATTAAAATTTTCGATTCCAAAAAATATCTAGGTAATGATTTTTAAAATAGTTTGGTAATTTATGTACTATGATTCAACGTTGGAGTATTTATCACAATGTTTTAGATAAATTTGATTTTTCTGTGCTAAAATAATAATAATAATAATAATTTTAAATTCCAAATTTATGGTTAGTCATGTTATGATTTCTCAGAATACGATATCTCATCTACCTATCGACAAAAAAAAAGCTCGTTAATACATCGAATCATCGAATACCAAGATTCCAAGACAGTGAAATTGAGAGAGATATTGAGAAAAAAAATTTCTTAGACTCAACAATCGAAAGAATACCAATATTCCAATCAAGATACCAACGTTTCTTAGAAATAAACCATAGAAAAAGTTTTCTAAACGTCTGACAATCGAATCGTTGAAAGGAATATCAAAATCCCTATAAAGATTCCTTGGAAATCAATCACTATTAAAAAAAAAACACCTGACAACCGAATCATTGAAAGGAACACCAAAATTCCAAATCAAGATATCAACATTTCTTAGAAATAAAACCATAGGAAAAGCTTTCTGAACGATGACAATCGAAAGAATACCAATATTCCAACCAAGATACCAACATTTCTTAGAAATAAACCATAGGAAAAGCTTTCTGAACGATGACAATCGAAAGAATACCAAGATTCCAATCTTTCTTAGAAATAAACCATAAGAAAAGCTTTCTAAACGTCTGACAATCGAATCGTTGAAAGGAATATCAAAATCCCTATAAAGATTCCTTGGAAATCAATCATTATTAAAAAAAAACACCTGACAACCGAATCACTGGAAGGAACACCAAGATTCCAATCAAGATTTCTTGAAAATAAATCACTACTAGAAAAAAAACTCCCTATCACATCGACAACCGAAATCGGAAGCCAAGATATTCCCTAGCGAGATAAAAAAATCCCTAACGCAGTCCGATCTCGGGGAAAAAATACCAAGATTCCCTATCGAGCTAGAACACCGAGCGAAAAAATCCCTAGCGAGCGAATCGTCGGAAGAAAGGGGGGGGGGAGAGGGGGCTCGTAACGGAGATTCCTGGACGCGCGCAGCGTGCAAGTCTCGTGATTTACAACGAGAGGGCGCGAAAATGGTGGAAAAGTCTTTGCGGATAACGTTTTTATTTACGACGGTGTAACGGTTGCATAGAGGAGGACGCGGCTATCGCGTGGCCACCGCGGGATGCCGTGACTGCCGGCTGTAAATCCGTGTACACGCCTCCCCCCTGCCGTGTAACAGGCGTCGTGGCAACCCCCGCAACAACCTGCGCCGCCGCCACCGACCAAACAACCCTAGTTGACACCCGAGGGTTCCCCCCCATTTCCTCGAACGTTTCGAGAAAGGGTGGGCGTTTAGTCGAGGGTCGACGCAACGATGATTGAGGAGAGCCGACAAAAGACTGGTTCGAACGTTCAGAGTCCAACAAAATTATTTTTTTCGAGCCCCATTTCGAGCTTGTATGGAGATTTAATTTTTTTGAAAAAAATGTTTAGATAACACTCTGTTTATTATAATTTATTATCTCTTTTGAAAAATGTGTACAAGTGAAAATGTAAAACAAGATATGTAAGAAGAATTAACATTGCGGTTAATTAATATGAAATAAAGAAGAAATAATAATGGATGTGTGTATATAAGAAATATGTAAGAATAGAAATATCGAGAAATTGCCAATCGAAGTTAGGAGTATTATTAATGCTTATTGCTCCAAAATGTGATAGGTAAATAATAAAGATGTGTTATAACATAAGATAGATTAAAATTAATCCATAAATATCAGATTAAAGAATCCACTGGTGACGAGACGTTCGACCGTACATGTCATGTGCAAACAAAATTAATTTTAGTATTGTTTTTTGGGAGTAAAATAAATAATTTCTACTTTTCATATATCCTACTCTTATTACGTGAAACAACATGGAATGTATAAAAAAATCATCGACAAATCGTCACATTGTATGAATTTCTAACATGAAGTAATTACTTACCTTTAATTTATAAAAAATAAAATAAAACATTTATCGATAATTTATAAATTAAAATACATGTTTCGAGGTGCCATATAAAATTGAAATTTAAATGCTTCTTAATAAATTTACGAAATATTTCTCAACAATCGATCTCTCTGCCTATAAACTGCCTATATATTTGTTTAATTCTGTAAACAAAAAAAGTAAAGTAAAAAGAAGATTATTAAAATTTTTTAATAAACTTGTATAAATTCGAAAATAAATTTTCTTATTCTTATTTTTAATACATTGTTCGAACCATTGTTTCAATCATTTCTCTTGTTAATCGCGGATACGTGAATGGCGGTAATTTTATCGCGATCGTAAAGCAGATCGTAAATGATACGGAATTAATTTACGGGCGTCGGTCAAAGTGGCAATCTCGTAATCGAACGATTGTTCGTAATAATGCAACTACTCGAGCTCTTTATAATATAATAATAATAATAATAATAATAATAATAATAATAATAACAATAATAATAACAATAATAATAACAATAATAATAATAATAATAATGTACGATCGTTTATTTTTGTCCGAGGAAAAGGATTAACAACGTAATATTCGAATTTGCACTACTAATCTGTAAATTTTAAATCCCTCTAGATCGAGAGATGATTTAATTTCACTCGAATTGTTATGAAAAACGACGAAATTACTTTTCGAACGATCTAATATATTTGATCGTCGTAAGACTTTTTTTTTTTTTTTTTTTTTATTTAATTTCACGATAATTTTCGAATAATAAATCCTGAGAATTTAATAATCTGTTAAAAGTCCAATTGCTCGAGAAAATGTTTCGAATCTATCGATTAAAAAATTATGATATAATTAACACATGGCGAACGGGTCACGGTGATATCTCGTATATAAAACGAATCGAACTTTGCGGCCGGGTTACGAGATATCTCGTTTTAACGTTTCTTCGACTCGACCTACGACTACGAGGAAATTAAAACCATTCGAAGCAATAATAGGAAAAGGCGAGAAGAAATTCTCGACAAAAAAAGAACGTAAAGTCTGTTCGAATACAAAGAGAAGCGAAACGAGATATAATTGCAAATTATACCGAAAAGAAGAATGCTTCGTCAGATATCATAAATCGATTTAATTTATATAATAATAATAATAATAACGTACGATCAATTTATTTCTGTCCGAGGAAAAGGATTAACAACGTAATCAAGAATTTATGAATTTGCACTACCAATCTTTACCAAATTTTATTTATCTGTCGATTTTATTTATATAATAAACGATAATTAAAACGTAAAAGAAGTCTACATAATAAATAGATAGATATAAGAAATATTTAAAAATATTAATGAATGCGAGTTAAAAAGCGCATATACGCTGGTATACTTTTTTTTAAAGCGTTCAAAAATGTGAGCGAGCAGGGTGTTACGTAATGCGTTAATATCCATCGAAATCTGAAGGTTTTAATCTTGAAAAGGCGCGATCTGGAAAGTATCGGTTACAATCGGTAAGGAAGGAAGAAGAAATGTTATAACCACGTTAGTTGCTTACTTTTCTCCTTTCTCACAATCGAATATTATTCTCCGCTGTATAATTTCCGCTTTTATTTATCGCCGTCCACGCCCAGAGAATCGTGAATCGCTGGATAAAGACGTTCCTCTCCCCCTGTACATATTTGCCGCTTATTAGCATATCATTAGATGTCCAACGCTATCTTGTAATATAGATAACTGTGTTGGCGGTGAATCTCGGATCGATGCAATGCCGCTTTAATTTTTGAACAATTCGCGTGCGAGAGAAATATTTGGGCGTGACGATTAAGAAGAAGGAGTTAATTTAAGGGTGGATGAATATTTTATTTCTTTGTGCGAATAGCACAATTGGTATTCGAATGAGAATGAAGCAAATTTTTTTTCTTTCGATTCATCGATTTCTTTTTTTCCTTATCAGGCAAAAATTTTATTATTATTGCAATTTTATTATCCTCGTTGATATTTTCAATATATTCATTTTATAAGGTGTAAAGCAAATTTATTCTTCATTGATTTTTGACGAATCTTTTCTTTCTTTCCATCAACGATGATAAGTCAAAAATTTTATTATTATGTGATAAATGATTCTTGGTTATTTATGTATTATTTATTGCATTCTCGTCATTGTCAATAGTTATGTTCGGTATATTCACTTATTTTTAAATATTTTCACGAATTCGTTCGAAATTTATCGTTTCACAAAACTCCCGAGGAGTCGTTTTTCATTCTGCAAGTGAAACATATTCTCAAGAGCGATTCTCTAAAGTTTCTCCCTAGTAAAATATATATTTTCACCCTAGTAACCTCCTAAAATTTCTTTACCGACCATCGATATCGTAAAATAATCGTTTACGTATTATAAACATATATACGCGTACGTATATAATTTATTTATTTTTTAAATATTTTTACGAATTTGTTCGAAAATGTTTCGCTTTGTACTTTCATTTTTCACTGTAAAAAAAAAAAAATCGCTTTCATCGTCGAATATAATCTCTAATATTCCTTCATCACGATCGATACAACAAAACGCGACTGCCAATAATCCGCGCACACGTGCGAAAGCAGCGATTGGCCGTGCATTGTTTTTGCTCGATTTTCGACCGACAAATCGCGGTTAATTCGGCCGATAGCAGAGGTTACACGGGAGAATTATCACTGGAACGAATGAAAATTATCGGGGATACCCCGGCAGAGCATCCCCTCCCTCCCTTTCCCATCCGAACTCGCACGATCGAATCGTTCCTTTTTCCACTTTCCGCCATCGATTCCATTCCCGAGTCGAGCGATCGAGGCATCACGTGTCTAATCTGGGCGCTGCTGAATCGGCTGAAATAATAGCGATTTTCGAATTTTTCTTTTCTCCAGCGATTCGATTCATCGTTATTTCTCTTTTTTTGCGGAGATATAGAGTTGTATATTTATATGGATGAAGGCATCTCGATTCAATCAAATGTGACGTATTTTCTTTCAATTTTTCATCGAAACTTTATTTATTTGACATTTGATACTTTACATCCGACTAATTTTATATCATTATCCCGATATCCTATGAATGCTCTATCGACCCTAATTGCACTCTATTTCCTCTCTCCACGTAACGTAAGTAGGAATAAAATTTAAAGTAACAGTAGAAATAAAATTTTTTCACGATCAATGTATAAAAAAAAAAAAAAAAAACGGAAGGATGAAGCAGTAAAATTATTTACAAAAAAACAAAAAGTCCCCAATTTCATAACTAAAAATCACTTTTCGTATCTCGATAGAACGATTTTATTATTTTAAATACAAGAAGCCTGACTTCCGTTTTATCTCTGAAAATTCTCTTTACCTCGATAATTATATCTCGTTACATAATTCAGATGACAAAGAGGTTCCTATTCCAGGTATGCAAGAGCAACTAGACGAGGGAAAGCGACAGGGGAAAAAAATATTTCTTATCGCGACTCAAATATTGAACGCGCTTGCGTTCTTACGTAAGAGGATTCCAAGGTTTGCTAGGGTTGGAATTATTCTCATCGAAGTCTAGAAGCAACAGAAGCTACTTTTAGCTCTCGCCACTTGCCTCGCTCGCCCCGCTTAATTAGCCCGGGCGCAAAATCTGTCGCGAGAATTAATCAAGCCCCTCCTCTCCTCCTCCTCCTCCTCCTCACCCTCCTCCTTCCTTTTCACTTTCGTCGAGAGACTGGAAAAACGAAAGGACGGTAATTCACTCGACAGAACTCCATTTATACGAATCTATCGAGGGATGTTCGTCGACGATCAAATGCATTGTAGACGATGAAAAATTTAATTAGTTAGAATAAATTGGCTCGATCATTCGTCGTTCGAGATATAATTACGTCGTTACATTATAATTATTATATATGATTATTATCGATAATTTTACTTACGATTATGAGAAAATTTGTAACAATACGAATAAATTATAAACAAATTTTGCACCATCATCAGAGAATGTTTGTGGAAAATTTAAATGTATTTTTGCCTACGGATTATTCCATTTGTTTGCTGATTAAAATTTTAATTTTTCATCCCCTAATCGAACTCCTCGCCATTCAAACTCATAGATACTGTTTTTGTGAGTTTATATATATATATATATGTAAAAATGATATAGAGAATATATCATTACATTTCCACGTGATTTCAAATTGATAATTATTTTGTATTATATATATTGTTACATTATATTATCATAATATTTTATGGAGGAAAAAGTTGATATGAAGGTGTTTTCAATTTTGCCCAGTGAAAATTAAAATAGTTAATGGTTAATAGTTAAAGTTGATATGAAGGTGTTTTCAATTTTAGCCAGTGATGAGTGAAAATTAAAATAGTTAATAGGATAAAGTTACTTTGATAACTTGCTTCGACTTTATTCGTTCGAAACGTAATAATTGTAGTAGCAAACAAAGACGAATCAAAAATGATTCGAGCATTTTAATAATTATTATAGTTAATAATAATGATTTATAAGTAATTAAAATATTCGAAATCCTTAACTGGTTACTATTTATTTCAATGGAAACGAAGAACTATAAGAGAGTATCTGAATACTAGATCGTGTATTGAAGTCAATAACGATTTGAAACATTCTTTTGCTATGTGAATGAAAATATTTTGATGATCGACTCTGATCGTAGTGATATCGTAGAACAGTAGTAATCACTTCGATATTTATCCTATAAGTACTTTTAAACTATTAATATAATTCATGAGTGTGTTCAAAAAAAATATATCTCTTAATTATAAATTATGATAATCAGATTAAAAATCGTAATCACAAGGAGTGGAAATTATTTTACAGTTTATAAATTGATATTTAGAAAAAAGTATTTCAATATCGAGTTTCAATCAGCGTATCAATTAAACGATATAAAATTATAGCATATATACTTTCATTTTTTATCATTATGATTCCAACCTATCCAATTACAATTAAATACAATTATTTTAAATATAAAAATATATGTAAAAATAATTTATTCTTGTATACGAATAATAAAATCACTCACGTGTGAAAAGATCGGTAAAAATCGTGGAAAAACGTACCACTTACTGGTCTAAATTCTTTTGGTCAGAGTGCCTTGTTTCGAATACTGGCACAGGAGATAGTTGAAAGACGAGAGCGGACTACCGCTTTTCTTCCAGAGACGGATCGTTTCGTTCCAGCGCTAGCTCCTTATCGAGTTAGAAGTTTGAACCGGTGTAGAGACGCCAAGATTAAGGGGCTGGGCAAGTGATTCGAGGTTTGGGTCGGAGATCGATTATTTACCGGCGAGATATCCGTTAATATCGGGATTGAAATCGAATCGAGGAGTTGGCACGCTTCGCTTGAAGAAACTTGTGATAATTAGCGCTAATCCTGCTCAACTTATCACCTTGCGGATAATTAGAATTTCGTGCGCGCTATCGTGAGATATTCGGTGTCTCTCGGTAATTCGAGATTCGAGGTTAGCGAATCTTCCTATTTTATTTTATAAAATTTCGATTCCTCTTTCTTAAATTATATATATATATGTATCTTTTATATATTTCGAGCTACGAAAATATTTTCATTCACATGGCAAAAGAATATTGTTTCAAATCGTTATTAACTTCAATACACGATCTAGTATTCATATACTCTCGTTTCCATATTTACCATATTCACACTTTTTACAATTTTAATTTATAATAATAAAAATTTTGTACATAAAAAAATTGTATACGAAATACAGAAAATTATCGCAGAAATAAACAATCGTCGTCCAGATGATCCAAAATTCGCGAAAGCCTGATTAATTTTCTGGCGTGACGCCAGGAAGAAACGCGCAACAGGCTCGCAACACATGCTCAGTCGGTAAATACGTATCCCATCACGAAACAACGAGCGCAGTAGATGATCGTTAAATCAGCAGTCCATACGCCGTACGCTTGCCAGCACGTTTGCCATGATCCATTCGAGGAATATAGAATTCCTGGTGATGAGCGGAGTTCAGGGAAATTAATTCGCAAATTGCGCTCAACAGGCGAGCCAGAAGCCGGAACCAGGATACGTAGGAGGTGGACAGTGGCGACAGAGTCGAAGGGACGCCCATGGTGACAGAGAGGACGTGCAGTGGTAACGGTTTACTAACGACCGTGACCAATTGCTCGTTTCCGACCGCACACGATCGCTCTACGTATTTTCATTATTTCACGGCAGGTGGGGGAAACGGGTGTCGTGGGCGCGATCCGCCCCTACCGTGCCGGTTGCCCGCTGAAAGGCGCCTCTTCCATCGATTTCAGTCACCGACGGTACAGAAAAAAATCGCGATCGTGTGATCTGTGCTGCATGGATTGCATTTAAAAGTTTCAAGGGGGAAAGGTGATGTTAGAAATGTAGTTGGTAAGTTTTGTAAATTAAAGGTTAAATAAAGATAGATCGATTTGCAATAAACATTATCGATATTGGTTGCTCATTGGAAGGGGTCTCTTTCATCGATTTCGAAGGTATGTAGCAATACTATATGCTGAACTTGAAACTTTCAGGGTTGAGAGAGAAAATATTAAGGATATAAAAATGTTATTAAATTTAGAATTTAAATTAAAATAAAGGGGAATGTGAATTTGATTCACAATTGAAGAAAAGTTTGGGGTAGATAAGATTTATCTATTCAGATAAGTTAAAGATTAGATAAGATTAAATTGCATGTGTTTGTATTAAATTATAATTATTGCATCGAATTAAATTAAAATTTAGTCCATCTTAAATCAAAATCCAAACTTGAAGATAAAGACAAGTATTGAATTAAATTAAAGAAAGATATATCTACATTCAGATTATATTATGCAACTCTTCTAAAATTTATTTTAAAATCTATTACAGATTAAACTAGAAGAAATTACTTTGATTCCATATAAAATCGAATAGTATCATTGGTTTCTTATCATCGATTATGTTACATTAAATACTAAGTCTTTCAAAATCTTAACCTTAAAATCCATTACAGATTAAACTGTCGTATGTCGAAGAAATTATCACGTTAAATTATCTTAATCCGAACCTGAATCGATGGTGAATTAGGTTATCTAGGTTAGATTCGAGTCGAGTACGTAATTCTTTAGGAAATCATCGATTTAGCCAGCAGTCTCGATAAATAACCGGCTCCCAGACACGCCCATACTTTTTTCCCGCAGTCGTTGACCTCTCGTCAACCTTGTATACGTTTCACGGTCCGATTCTGCATAGAATGCAAACAGGCGATCGGTGTACACTCACCGGTGTTTCTCCTCCTCTCGCCGGACCCATTCTCGCCCATTCCTCCGAGGAAGCATGATTGCGCAAACGTTCTGCGCATACGAAACGTTCCTATATCCTGGGAATCGTTAAAACTATCGCGATATTTTAACGCTTACCTCGAGAACGGATCGAAAAAATCGCCGTGTTCTTGAATACAGATCTCGACCATGTTATTAATGGAAGTAAATATATGCAAATAATGCAAATATAGGATTAAATAGGAAACGAAAATGTACATTATTTTTAATCGTTCGATCGACTATGCGAAACGTTTGATTGTTAGTCAATGATCCGTGAGAATATATGGTGATTAATGATGCAATATTAAGACTATTTCTATTATAGCGATTGTTTAGCGATTAGTAAATATATGTCGATATAAGTCGATATTTCGTTCTCGAAGAAACTAGCTGCAATTTTTAAAATATAATTTCTATCGAAGATTATTTATATTCTTTATATCAAGAAGATTGAAATTATAAATTGGATCTAAATTTATATTTTAAATAATGTTTCCAATGTTTCTATATAATGAATAAAAATTCAATTCGAATTCTCGATATCAAACTCGAAACACCCGATATATAACAAGTCAATAATCAACGATGATTAAGAAAAAGTCAAACCAAGATAGACTTCTCTTCTCCTTGATTATTCGGATCAAAATACCGTAAACTCAAATCATTTCAGGGATTTTTTCCCCAACATCTCCAAAGTTTTACTTCCTGAGTTATATAAATTATTAAAAGCGTCACATCTTATCGTGGGTGTACGACGCCTCTCGCGATCTGATTACGAAAGTTTTCAAGTAAATTAATCACTTGGAGCCTGTTTGTTACGTTTCGCGGGGCGAATCAGGTCACGAAACCGTGGAAATGGTCTCCTCGATCATCGTCGAAATAAATTCGAGAGTGATTAAAACTGGTATTCGCCAATTCGTCGTCATTGCTTTCGTATACCTTGGAGAAAAATTAGACCTGAAATTTCGTGAAAAGATTCGAAAAATATTTTCGTTTCTCAGCCGAAGAATTAAGGAGGGCACAGACAAATTTTCCCAATTTTGAAAAATATTACCTCCTCCTATTGTTTAACGCAACGCGAAGAATTTTTCAGAATTTTCGATCTCCAGATTTCTGGAGATAAAATTTCACGAGTTTTCCCCGCTTCGAAACGCTTTCGATTCGATTTTTAAATTTTTCAACCGCCGCGTGAAAAATCTCAAAACTTTCGACAGACACTTGGAACCACCCTCGAGAAAATTTTTCTTCCATGAAAAATTTCCCATTATATTCCCTATATTTCCCAACATCCCCTCCAACCGCGACTATTCACAATCTGACGTTTTCTCACCGTCGACCTGAGAACACAGTTACCAACCCAAGTGGTCCATTAAATCGCGGCCACACAACAACGATCGACAAAGTTCGTGGTAAAGCGTCGAAACGAGAGTTGGTCGAAAAGCCAACACCCCCCCCCCCTTCCCCCTCTCTTCCACGCGCGTTTCTCGCTATTTTTATCCAACTAGTGCAATTACTAGGAGGAGAGTGGAGGGGGGAGAGAGGCGCGACACGGCGAAACGGATCGAAAACTGAAAAATTGTTTCTTTCTTAATTAACGAGTCGCGACGAGGGAGGGAGCGGGGAGGGGGAAGAAAGAGAGAGATGGAGAGAGAGAGAGAGCAAAGCGTGGCCAGCCACGGACGAGGGCACGCGGGGCGGCGCAGCCATTGTCCAGGCCGTAATTGCGCCTCAGCCAGCCGTACCAACGATACAGTGCCCGCCATTGTTGCACTGTCGAGTTCTCGCTAAGCGTTCTCCCCGGATATCGCGATTAAGTTGCACGTTTTTAAAAACTATGCCGACCTTAATTGAACCGTGAATCGCTGACACGTTCGTTCGTTACATCGCATCATCATTTGTAAAAAGTTTAATTTTATTCCGATACTTTTGTCACTCGATATACATTTTGATTTGGACAGGATCAGTGGATAAGTTTGGACTTATACTTGCGTTGGTTGGATTAATTAGTAAGTCTAATCTAAATTCTGAATATTAGAATAGTAATTTTATTTCGATACTTTTGTCACTCGATGTTCTTGGATATACATTTTGATTTGGACAGGATCAGTTTGGACTTATAGTTGCGTTGGTTGGATTAATTAGTAAGTCTAATCTAAATTCTGAATATTAGAACAGTAATTTTATTTCGATACTTTTGTCACTCGATGTTCTTGGATATATATTTTGATTTGAACAGGATCAATTTGGACTTATAGTTGCGTTGGTTGGATTAATTAGTAAGTCTAATCTAAATTCTGAATATTAGAATATTAATTTTAATATTGTTATTATATTCGACTTTGGATTTGAATCGTATGAAAATTTAAATATTGATTGATTAGAAGAACTAATTATTAGATTAATTGTAGATAATTGGATAAGTCTAACTTTAAAATTAAGTTAGAATAAATTTAATAATTGACACTCTGAATAGAGTAGTGTTTTTATTATGGATTTGTCTAATTGAACTGAATCAGGTTTAAATTTGATTAATTAGGGAAAAATTGAACCTGTCGGTTGGATCCAGATTAATTAGATAAATCAAAGTCAAAATTAAATTAAAATAAGTTATAAACAGCTCTGGACAAAGTGTTAATTTTACTCCTTTTCTTATTGATTAAGAGATAAATTGGATAAATTCAGTTAGCATACCACTGAAAAAGATTGAATTAAATCAACCAAATCCTTATTTCACTCTCATCAAAACTAAATTGTTCAAACACTTGAACTTAAAATAACTTACACCATAACTATACAAAAGCTCTTCCAAATCTTTCATCTTCATACTTCCAATACATCCACAAAGATCAACTCGCCATTTTTCGATCATTCTCTAAATCGTCTCCGATCCAATCACAAATCGATCGATCCCTCCTTCAAATTCAACGTCGCCATTGTTATTTATTTATTGACCCCATTCCACGCTTCCCATGTATAACTGGTCAACTTGGAACATTCCTCAGAAACTAACGAACCGGAACGCTCTCTCAAAGGGGGGGGCAAGTAATTAGCGAAACTTGAGGTTTTGATCATCGTCTTTCGAAACAAAGTAGTAATAGTAGTAGAAACGTGCGAGTTCAGGTCTGAAAAATCCGGCTTTTTTTTTTTTTTTTTCCTCGAACGAACCCAATTAGCGAAACCCTCTCGCTTCTTGTTCCTTTTAAAGTTTCATGCGAAGGGGCCTGCATCCTCGAACCGACACCCCCGCAGCTAATTTCTTCTGTTTCGTTCCCGCGCCTTCCTCTTTTTTTTTTTTTTTTTTTTTTCCTTTTTTTTTTACCGCGTATTTACCCGGAAAATAATGAGCGGCGGAGCAAAGAAGCCCGGTGCCTCTCGTTATTTCTTACAACGCGAATATACAGCGCAGGCAACTACATATTGACCGAAAAGAAGCAAAAGGCAACAACGCCGTGCGTGAAAGAAGAATAATATCCTTGAATTCCATAAAAGGATTTTTCAAGACGAGAACCTATTAATATTAGGTAAACAAGTATTAAATAATTGGACGTGGAAGACGTTGGTTATTTAATTTCAAAATCTAAGCTGTGGAATAAGTGTCGACACTTTCTATTAATTAATTATTCTAATTTAACTAATTATTCTAATCTATATATCTATAAATCTATATCTGATCAAAGGATCATGTTGAGTGAAAATCTTTGTGAATCTTCGAATGAGTTCTCCTTTTAATCGTTCATATCTATACGTGCAGGTGATTACGCAAAGGAATATGTGAAAGGGAAGATTTATCAAGTTCTTGTTATTATCTTGTTATTAAAAGATTGTCCCCTTTTTATATTATATAATATATTTTTGTAATAACGAATATTGCGAATATTGTGGGATTGGATTAAAGTGGATACAGGAACGTATAGTATACTCGTATAGTAATATTTACGAGTCGATTGTATCAGTGTGCGTCCTTGTATAGTAATTTTTACGATCAATATGGCGAGATCAATGGATGATTGGATAAAGTGGATACAGTTTCGAATAATACCGTGTCCTTGTACAATAATTTTTGAACAATGAACGCCAGAATTGGAACGAACGAAACCTCGATATAATGTCTCGAATATAATGCTTTTAACTTTTTCCCCCTTCTCTCATTGACTATCTGGAATTGTAAGAGCGAACAAAACGTCTACAATATATCCTTATGCTATGCCTCCATACAAATTCAATCAGACGAATTTTTAATAAAAAAAAAAAAAAAATAAAAAAAATTGCATCGACGATCATTCAAAATATTTTAATTTAAAAAAAAGAAGAGAGTTCGTCGTGTTAATAAAACGTGTTAAATCATAAGCGTCATAGACGTGGAGAAAATTAAAAAAAAAAAAAAAAAAAAAAAAAAAAACGAGCTCTTCACGTTGAAAGAAGCGATGGCCGACAGGAGTGGAGCCGATTGATCGATTAGTTGGATGCAGCGAGAAAAAGGAATGGAATGGGAAGAGATGGTGAAGGAAAAGGTTGAAATACATCCACGTTAAACGGAACGAATTGACGAACGATCGACGGATGCCGATAACCTGTCCTGGGTACAATGGCCCCGCATCCGTTTCCGGCTCGCATTAAGCCTGTTGTCACGCTCGGTCAACCCGATCCATTAAAATTCGCGCCCCATTGGTTCGAAGGAGGAATGACTTCTTAACGGTACCCTAACCTTAAAAGATCGGATGTACAGATGCCGATTGTAAGAACAATAATCTGTTATTCTGTTAAGTATTAAGTATTAAAGTATTTTAAGTATCTTGGAATAAAAAATTATGGCGAGTCGTTTGTACTGTCGTTGGTGTCGTTAGTTAACGGTCACGTGGCGCTAGTGTCGCTTTGATATATGTTAATTTCTTTCTCAAGCTTCGATTTTTATAATTCGATTCATAATTTTCCATAGAGAACAATTCGAATCGTGATGAAAATTCTCGAAAGATTTTAGGTTCTTTACAACAGAATTTTCTTTACTTATATCTTTAATTATAAAAATCAGAAATGGAATATTCACATCTGGCATCTTCGAAAGTAATTTTCTATCGTCTAATCTAAGATGATTTCCACCTCGACTCACGGTTTAAATCCTGATCCATCGTTCATCGTTTCCATCCTCGTCGACGACAACGTGTTAATTTTTGAATTTTTGAGAGAAAGAGAAGCAAACGAGGAATTATTCCTTAAAAACAAAGGAATGAAGAAGGAATGAAGGGACGAAGAAATTCGCAAGACAAGGGGGCAGAGAGAGATTAAGAAAGGGCGGATTAACGAGCTGTGCGAGCGTCGAGATAACAAGACCGGAAGCCTCGGTGGCGCCATTTCCGCGGACGAGACAACGCCGGCCATTATTATCGCGCCATTTTCTTTCCCTGGGACAATTTTTAAGCAAACGACGACGCTCGCCTTTCTTTCTACAATTTTCCCAGGGATACGATAATCTCGTTCCAACCTCGGCCGATCCCTCCACCGGAAACTTCGACTTCTGTTATTTTTTATTGCTTATCCACGGAGATACTCGATTCCTTAACCAAATTGAATTGATTAACTAAAATGAAGAAACTGCCCGTCCATTTTTTTTTTTTTTTTTTTTTTTTTTTTTTTTTTTTTTTTTTTTGGATATTCGAAAATATACGAATTTTAATTTATCTTTTCTTGTCATCGTTTCTCTTTTTTTTTTTTTCGAAAGATAGGAGAAAACTTTTAAATGGAATTGAACTGTGGCTTCGAAATTGTGGAGTAAAGATGATATTTTTTGGTCTAGAATGTGAATTTTAACGTGATTTTATAATAATATTGAAATTTTTATTCATCTTCTTGTTATTATTCTTCTTCTTCTTCTTATTTTGGGAGAAGCAAAGTTTAAAATTGAATTGAATCGGTTTAGTGTTACAAATAACGTAGAGATAATTATCTTATCCTTTGGAATTGGAATATGGATTTTAATTGATTAATTTAACGTTGAAATTTTGGTTTATCTTCTTATCATTGATCCTCCTCTCTTTTTTGGAGAATCGAGGTAAGTCGAAAATGGTTCCTTCGTTATGGAAGAGAGAGATAGTGTCCCTTGTCTTGGAATTAGAATGTAATAAATTTATTCTTTCTATTCAAGTATTATTCCTTGATTTATATCTTAGAGAAGTGTGTCTCTCTTTCTTATTTCAAAGCGAAAGGAGGTCATCATCGGTGTTACTTAATTTTATTACAATAAAAATCCTTTAAATGATTTATTTTCAAAAATATATTTTATTGGTGGAAAATCTATGAATCATTATGCACCAATCGTTATATTATAATTATTACGACTATCATTACGTAGTCACAATAGTCACAATAATTATGCACCAGCAAAAGATCTATAATTTATAAATATTCAAAATCGTACAAAATTATTTAATCTATTAAATTTTAATACCTTATATTTTCTTTTTATTATATTATAATAAATCTAAATAACCAATTTTATAATTAAATTTTAATACCTTATATTTTCTTTTTATTATATAATAAATCTAAATAACCAATTCTATAATTAAATTTTAATATCTTATATATTTTTTTAATAATCATTACGTAGTCACAATAATCACAATAATTATACACCAGCAAAAGATCTATAATTTAAATATTCAAAATCGTACAAAATTATTTAATCTATTAAATTTTAATACCTTATATTTTCTTTTTATTATATTATAATAAATCTAAATAACCAATTCTATAATTAAATTTTAATACCTTATATTTTCTTTTTATTATATAATAAATCTAAATAACCAATTCTATAATTAAATTTTAATACCTTATATTTTTTTTAATAATCATTACGTAGTCACAATAGTCACAATAATTATGCACCAGCAAAAGATCTATAATTTACAAATATTCAAAATCGTACAAAATTATTTAATCTAACTCATTCCTATACACATACAATTATTATCTTAACCACATGAATACAAAATTACATTTACAAATTAAACTATCTACATAAATCATAATTAACCTGTAACGAGAAATACAAAAATTTCTGTACCATATTCATTCCATTCTCTGAATTCTACGCCACTGCATCGAATTCGTTTTGAATTAATACACGTGACAAATATCACAGAAACAAAAACGCGCGTGAAAAACGTTTCTTCCTTCCAACAGCCGTCGGAGAAAAGCACGATATAATTTATTCCTCTTCGTTAAATATATTCCTCCTCACTATATATTCTTTATTTCGATTTCAAATGATATCCATCCCAACCAAATCCCCGGCAGACACGAGGAGAACAACTTTAGAGCAATTCGTTGAAAACGTTCGAGCAGTTCGATCGTCGATATTTGGAAGGGAGCCGGCAATTTGCAACGCGAAGGAAGACCGGGTGTTCTCGTATTAAAATGCGCCAGCATGATTCTAATAGGAGGCATTATGGAGCCGGGGGCTCGATGCAAACACGTTGTAATGTATTCATATTGGCCCGGCGTGCTCAAAGCGGAGAGGGCTCTCTTCCTCCACTGTGATATTTGAATTTTAATGCGGACCTATATTTCTCTCTCTCTCTCTCTATATATATATATATATATATATATATATATATATATATATTTCTCTCTTTCTCTGTCTCTCGTTGAGTTTTGCCAACAATCGGCGGATTTCTCTCGTCTACGTGGTCAGATACCTCTTGGAGAAGACATTGATCCTCTATCAAGTGTTCTCGTGATCCTCTACAGATATACGTACGAATGTAGAAATTACGATCGTGAATCGGTTGGATTGGTCGAATTTGCAAAATTGAATTCTCGAATTTTGAAAAAAAATTAGAGAAATTGAGATTCGCAAATTTAGGAATTATAGATGTTGGATCGATCGAATTTGAAAATTGAATCAAACTTTGAAAAAAATTAGAGAAATTGAGATTCGCAAATTTAAGAATTATAGATGTTGGATCGAATTTGAAAATTGAATCAAATTTTGAAAAAAATTAGAGAAATTGAGATTCGCAAATTTAGGAATTATAAATGTTGGATCGATCGAATTTGAAAATTGAATCAAACTTTGAAAAAAATTTGAGAAATTGAGATTCGCAAATTTAAGAATTATAGATGTTGGATCGAATTTGAAAATTGAATCAAATTTTGAAAAAAATTAGAGAAATTGAGATTCGCAAATTTAGGAATTATAGATGTTGGATCGATCGAATTTGAAAATTGAATTTTCGAATTTTGAAAAAAATTAGAGAAATTGAGATTCGATGGAATTAATTATTCCTCGAAATTTGATAGACTGTTTTTGTGATCCTTGTTTTTGTGATTTACAGATATACATGCAAATGTAGGAATTATAATTATAGATTTGAAAATTGAATTCTCAAATTTGAAAAAATTAGAGAAATTGAGATGAAGTTAATTATTTTTCAAGAGTGTTTTTGTGATCCTTTTACAGATATACATGTAAATATAGGAATAATAATTATAGATTGATAGATTTGAAAATTAAATTCTCAAATTTAAAAAATTACAGAAATTGAGATTCAATGAAGTTAATTATTCTTCAAGAGTGTTTTTGTGATCCTTTTACAGATATACGTGCAAATGTAAAATAATTATAGATCGAATTTGAAAATTGAATTCTCGAATTTGAAAAAATTAAAGAAACTGAGATTCGATGGAATTATGGAAATTCTATAGAATAAAAATAATAACGTAAATAAATATCTGGAAATGGAAGTAAATGATTGATGAAATAGACGCAATGAAGCCATTCTAAGCATGATCTTAACCAATTAATCTGAATAAAATTAATTGAAACACTTAAAAATAGCATGATCTAAAATTATTTAAACATTGTCCAATAACCAACAACGAATATAAGAACGAACGAACCGACTTATACAGAAATAACAAAAAATACAATCGAACTGATGAAAACAAATTAAATGCACACTTAAAACAAAAAAACCAAATACTCAATAAAAATAAATAAACACTAAGTTCACGTTGAATTTAACCAACCAAAAAAATAAAACCACCAAAGTACTACGAAATAAGATCTTGAGAACGTGCCATCAAGATTATAAAATTAAAAATCGAATCTTAAAAATTAAAAGCCGAATCCTCTTCAAAAAATAAATTAATTAAAAAAAATTCGGGAAAAATAAACGGATAATACATAAAAATAATATAATATAATATAATATAAAATAAAATAAAATAATAAATAAAAATAAAAATAATAAATAAAAGGAAGAAAAAAAATTCGTGGAGAATCGGGTCGCGCCCTCGTTAGATTGGCAAACGGGGGGGGGGGGGAAGGGGAAAGGAGGAGATCTTTGTAACGATAATTGACAAGAGTGGAAGGTGGGCGTTGTAGGGCCCTAAGCCAAGCTGGCCTGTTCCGGATAATCGTTTCCGGCTACGTCGTTCCCAAGGGGGGAATCGCGGGGTTGGCCTCGAGCAACCCTCCACTCCTGCTTATCTTTACCTCCCCCCTTCGCCATTCCTGGTGACTTTTGATTCTCCCCGCGATCCAATCCCAACCAAGATGACGCTCGGCTTGATCCCCCTCGGATTATCCCGCGACGACTCTAAGACTCTGATACGCACGTACCGCGGATATTTATGCAAATATTCTTGTGTCCTGCGCATTTTTATGCAAATGATATTTTTTTTTTTCTTTCGTATCGAGTGTATATTTTTTGAAACGTAACAGCATATACGTAAATGCAGAAAACTCGTTTTCGTTTCGTTTCAATGATTAATCGACGATCGACGTAGATGATGGTAGGTAAGGAAATTTCATAAAATTCGTTGGAGACGATGCAATTCGTGGTACAACTTTTTTTATACAATTCTATTCTCAATTACAATTAATTATTCGAAACGAAATTCAGAGATCTCGTTTTTGTTACAATCGCTCGAGATAATATATTCCTAGTAGTTAGATATTCACAACGGTGAAATGATTTGAAATTTGTTAAAATAATAATTAAAACACGATTCGCCTAAATTCTCAAAAACTTGGATCCATCTCGATTTTAACGGTGAAATGATTTGAAATTTGTTAAAATAATAATTAAAACACGATTCGCCTAAATTCTCAAAAACTTGGATCCATCTCGATTTTAAAATAATGAAACTATTCCCTTTTTAAAAAAAGAATATAATCGTACATTTCAAGATAATTCATTTTGAAAACGAAGAAAATCACAATTAAAATAATAATTAAATTAAAATAAAACACAATACGATTCGCCTAAATTCTCAAAAACTTGGATCCATCTCGATTTTAAAATAACGAAACTATACCCTTTAAAAAAATATAATCGTACATTTCAAGTTTGAAAACGAAGAAAATCACAAATCTATTCCAAATAATAAAAAAACGTATCATCACCTACAGGAAACTCTGAGTTATTTTTACTATATAACTATATCATGAAAAACTTTACCATTGAAGAAAAAAAACATGTATGCATTTTTACAATTTATGCTTATTTATAGCTTTAGCTATTTTAATTCCATTACAAGTATTTTAATTCCAATTCAAGTATCGGCGGCGACAGCAAAGGGTTAAGATATTTGAGAAGGAAGAGGTGAAAATTATGGGGAGAAAGTATACGGCGTACAAGGTTGAAGAGAATTGAGCGAGAAGCGTATGCTGATCGATCGTTATCGTTGGAAACTTGTAAAGAATTTACGTAACGGGGGATTGGATCGGCGACAAGATTGCAGGCTAGAAGCGGCAATCAGCCACGGGCGAGTGAATCGGCGCAAGGGCATAATTGGCATCCGTGCGTTATCATTAACCGGGAGTCTGGTATACGCATAAATATGCATGAAAGGAATTAGCTGGGATTGGCAATGTATCGATCACGTTGATTCGGTTTACTGTTTTCATCCGATTCCGTTTTTACATCTTTTCTGTTCAAAACTGAGTTGTTTGAAAAGGAAGAGGAAGATGAAACGAAGATAGATCTACGTATCTTTTTACTTATTTTGTTTTTAATCTCAATTTTTTAATTCAATCTTTGTAAAATTTAATCAAAAGGAATAATTCGGATATAAGTCTTTTTTTTTTTTTACGTTTATCTTCAGAGAGAATCAAAAGTATTTTATTTAAGAAGCAAAGATATAATCTAATCGAATAAAATAGAATTTTTCTTTCTTATATTTTTATTTTCAGTTGAAGTTTTCTCGAGATTTTTTTAATTGTTCTTTGAAAATTTAATTACAAACAAAAGAGGTATGGAAAGAAACGTAAGAATAATTTGAAGATATAAAATATGTATATTTTTTTTTCTCAACTGGATCAAATTTTATCAAAAGAAAAAAAGGAGGGGAAAAAAAGAAATCAAACCATAATTTACAAAGTAAATCTGGAATCTCTCTTTTTCTTCTTTCGTTTCTTTAGTTTCTTTTAAATCTCACCAAAGAGTGAATTAAGAACAGAATTTTTCCTTTTATCTCAAATCCTTCATCAACACTCCTCGAACTAACAAATTAAGTAAAGAAGAAGAATTGGTGAGAAGAAGTAACGGAATAATTTCTCAAAATAACAGAAATATAATTTCGCCTGCTTTCCATCCCTTCGACTTCGAAACTCGAGCCAAACAACTTCCCTCTAATAATTAAAACAAGAAGAAATAAATCGAAATTATGAAAAACGGAATAAGAAATAAATAAAAATAACCGTCAGCATGAAATATAATTCTAAAATATAAACCAAGCCCAGACGCATAAAGTGTTATCCTAAATTATCCGAAACGTACGGCAACCATGGTTACAAAATCCAACGCGAGAGAAACACTAGCCAAATTCGCCACTAATGACCTGGCCGGTATATGCGACGGCCAAACGCGTAGAAAAAACGGTAGAAAAAAAGCCAATTAAGACACAATGATGATGAAAATTAAAAAAAAAAAAAAAAAAAAAAAAAGGAGGAGAGGATACGCTTATTAAAACGAATAAATATTGTTGCCAGAAAAATACGCGATATATACAGATATGTATACGATACGAAGAATAACCGGCCTAATGTTCGTTTTCACGTGCAATTACGCCAGCCTTTTGAAAAATTCCTGGCTTGTCCATTATTTCACGTAACGCGTTACTTTAACGTTCAAACGAGCCGTTCATTATATTAATTACACTCGAAACGTGCTGCCTGGTCCCTTCGTTAACCCTGCAGCTCATTTGATAATACGGAATCGTGATACTTTAAGAGAGACTAGAGAGAAATAGATACGAGGGATAAAAAGAGAAAGAGAGAGAGAGAAAAAGCCTCCATTCTTTCCCAGACGCACGATTGATCATTTATTTCTTCGAACTAACCGAGTTTGAAGCGAAAAAAAAAAGTTAATTTGAACGGTAATCGGGATTACGAAACGAAAATCTGCTATTGAATTCTCGATGAGATCCGAACTTTACCGACCGAGGGTAAAATCTCGCGCGATTTTCTCGCCACGTTATACTTTTCGATCTCGTTGCACGAGAAAATTAGATCGAAAAAAAAAAAGTTGCATAATTAAATCAATATTGCTCATTTACGTAATTTTTACTTTATTTTATTATCATCAGTGATGATTTTAATAAGAAAACAAATCCATACGAGGGATTTCGACGAAAATTCGAATACGATTGTTCGTTGGATTAATAATTATCGTTATATGGAATCTCTGTTATATAGCAAAAATCTCGCAATTTTGCTTTCGACTAATACCTACAACCAACCATGTCAACTTTTTTTTATCGTTTCGCTTATTTTTCCTGTTCATCTGTACGTACACATCTACGGTACACGTTCAACTACGAGAAACAACGTTCCTGACTAACCATATATACACATATATATATACTCAGGCAAAAAACTGGACAGAACAGAGAGAGACCCTAATCGTCCTTTCCCCTTTTTCTCGTCCAATCGTTTTCCTTTCGCCGTGAACGAAGGCCGTACTCGACAATTCCAATTCTTTTTCACGTATACTTGGAAGTGTTGTACGCGATTTAACGGAGAGGCAACGACCTAGACCTGCGCCCATATATGGATTTCTCGCGGGAGAACGCGTTTTATTCTTCCTCGGCCGTGTATCGCTTATTAGGAGATCCCGTGTCCATAGAGGGCGAGACTGGTATAGGAAAAAGGACATTGGAAATTCACGTTCCTCTTTAGATAGAATACGATCTACGTGAGATAAGATTTACCACTTCTTTCGTAATTCTTCTTTGAAAAGTACGAGAGTGAAGTTCGCCAACTCGTCGTTAAAATTGCCATTTGTTTAAAAAAATTTTTAATTTTTAATTTTTATTATCGAGAATGCTCGATATAAAGTCGAGTAGATTTTGAAAATTGAGAAATAAAATAATCAATTCTCGATGAAATTTTTATTGTCATTAATATTAATTGTTGAAATTATTACTTTCACCAAAATGTCTTCCTTTCGATATTTACAAAAAAGGTAAGAATCTCTACAAAAAACGATCATCAGAGATGATGTTGAGAGAGCAAGGAAGATATTTTAGTTTATTAAATTATCATATAATTTAATTAATTAATCGTAATTAAAAACACTTTTGTTTTTATTAGCCAAAGGATTTTATTAAAAAAATTGAATGAATCATTACATTGATTCATTTCAAAGATGATTGAGCATATTAAAAAGAATATTTAGCTTACATTTGCCTATATTATTTTTATTGTTTACAAGATTAACATAATCAAACTCTTTTTAAATGGCGTCATATTAATGAAGTCAAAAATAAAAATTCGAATCGGCAAATCTAAAAATCACTCCACAAAATTAATTTCAAAACTATTTCGAAAGAACGGGCAATTAATCGATTCTTCTTAAATTCTCAAGAGGAAAAAGAATCATCGAACATCGAAAAATGATGCGTGAAACGAAAGGAAGCGTTTAAGATAAATACAGAAGGAATTGGAATCTGATTTCGCAGGATGCAAAAGCGTGGATAAAAGAAGCGTGGAAAATCGGTTTAACGCCGCGATGCGATGATGAAATCTTATTTCGTGGCGGCGGAGGAAATTCGAGGCCGAAAGAGGAGACGATCTTGTTCAGCGGAAATACAAAAATATGAAACGGGAGTATTATTTGGAGGCAGAGTCGTGTAAAAACGGATAAAGAAGTTTTTTTTTTCGCTCGTTTCAGCTTGCTACATCTGAACGAGACGAGTTGGTCGAATTCGAATGAGCGAAATTGAGATGAGAAATGAGAGTGGAATAATAATAAGATAGTGCAGATCTCGATTAAAAAAGATTTGGATAATAATAGTAGGTGATATGGATCGAAGCTAATACGAGTGGATATAATAGATTGAACTATTTTTAGTTTAAGGATGGAAGTGAAAGAATGTGTATAAGTAGAGTTTGATGTTAGAAATGAATGAACGTAATATAAAAATCGAATAATCTTGGAACAGAATTGGACAAAGATCAAGTTGAATTATTAACATTGAAACTAAATAAGTGACATTGATATAATTGAGTAGACAATGCAGCACGATAAATCGATCATCCTTAACCCAATGGTTTTAACTAAGTGATCATTCATTAAAAAATTAATTAGACAAGTCAAATTAAATAAATTTGAATCCGTCTCGTGTAAATTTCCAATTTTAACTTGAAAAATTTTCTTCCCCATTTAAACTTCCAACTTCTAGAATTTTTTCGTAGGAAAAATTTTTAATAATCTCAGATCAACAATTACAAAAATAAGATTCGAAAATCTTCATCGTTCAATTTCTAACTTCATTAATTTCTCCTTCCGATATTAATAATAATCTCAAACTATAAAATAACAACTAGATCTTCTAAAGTTTTTAATAATCTCAGATCTAAATTATCAACACTGAATAAAATTCGAAAATCTTCGTTCAACTTTTAAGTTCATTAATTTCTTCCTAACCTAAAATTCTTAACCTTAAATTCTTAACCTTAAATCTAAACATCGAACAAACAACTTTTAACTCCACCAATTTCTTTCTAATTAAAAACTTTGTAATAAAAAACAAAAAATTTCTAATAATCTCAGATCTAAACTATCATTTAACATTTAATAAGATTCGAAAATTTTGAACTTCTAGAAATTATAAACATCGAACGAGATTCGAAAATCTTCGTTCAACTTTTAATTCCACCAATTTCCTTCTACAAAAAATTTCTAATAATCTCAGATCTAAACTATAAACATCGAAGATTCGAACAAAATCTTCGAACCAATTTCCTTCTACAAAAAATTTCTAATATTCTTAGATCTAAACTATAAACATCGAATTCAAAAATCGTTCAACTTTTAACTTCATTAATTTCTTCCTAACCTAAAATTCTCAACCTTAAATTCTTAACCTTAAATCTAAACATCGAACAAACAACTTTTAACTCCACCAATTTCTTTCTAATTAAAAACTTTGTAATAAAAAACAAAAAATTTCTAATAATCTCAGATCTAAACTATCATTTAACATTTAATAAGATTCGAAAATTTTGAACTTCTAGAAATTATAAACATCGAACAAGATTCGAAAATCTTCGTTCAACTTTTAACTTTATTAATTTCTTTCTAACCTAAAATTCTTAATAACCTTAGATCTAAACTATTAACATCGAACAAGATTCGAAAATCTTCGTTCAACTTTTAATTCCACCAATTTCCTTCTACAAAAAATTTCTAATATTCCCAAATCTAAACTATCAACATCGAACAAGATTCGAAAATCTTCGTTCAACTTTTATTAATTTCTTTCTAACCTAAAATTCTTAATAATCTCAAATCTAAACTATTAACATCGAACAAGATTCGAAAATCTTCATTTAACTTTCAACTCCACCAATTTCCTTCTACAAAAAATATTTCTAATATTTCCAGATCTAAACTATCAACATCGAAAAATCTTCGTTCAACTCTTAATTTCCTCCCTAATAATCTCCAACCATAATTTATTAACAATTACATCGAATGAACGGCAAAGACCGAGGACTGGCTTCGAAAATCTTTTGAATTATTTAAAAACCTCTGCCGATTTTCCAAACGAAAAGCGAGGTCCGCAACGCGATAAACAGATCTTCCTCTTCCTCCCCCCACCATCCCTCCCTCCCGATGGAATAAAATTCATCGCGAATTTAAAGCGGAACGGGCGGGAGCTCGTCTCGAGCAGGAAGAGGCAGAGACTTTAATTAAATTTCCCTTCGGACGAGCGATAAATATTCAGCGATGTAAGGAATTTCGGTGGCGAGAGCGTGGTGGAAAACGGCCTCGATAAAACGCTTCATTTCCCACGCTTTAAATAATAACGCCTTTATCGCCGAGCCGCGAATTAAAACGGCGCGGCCTGTCGCTACTTTACCACCGACTGATAAACCACGATAAACAAGATACCCCGACTATCAGTTTTCGCGCTCGAAACTCGCTTTCAATTTCGCTCTCCCGCCAACTTTCGGACTAATCGTATCCTCCTATCGAAAAGCATATTTTCGAGCCGAGGAGGGGGGGGGGGGACGCACAGTGTGAAATATCAATCTATGGAATGTTAACGGAACGTTAAGCGGGAAGAATTAATTATAATTAATTATAATAAAATTATTTATTTATAAAAAATTATTTATAATAAAATTAATTATAATTAATTAATTATAAAAAATATTTGAATATAACTTTTGCATTAACTCGCCAAGATTTCGAAGAGTTCTGTGCGAAAATCAATTTTGCGGAGGATGATTCGAAGAGATTTTTTTGAAAAGACAAAGAATTCTTTCAACTATTATTTTGTGCGTTAAATAGTATTAAATAGTGTATGCAATTGTTTTGGATTTCTTTGTATTTTCATAATTCGTATTTATCGATTTCAATCACGAAATCATGAGAATTTCCTGATCTTACGATGCTACGTTTAGTGTAACTCGTTTTGAATTTCATTTTTTCATTTTTATAATTGTTTTTTATAAAATAAAAAAATCGATATCCGTTAGTGTATCACGTCTTTTTCCCTCGTGAAACGTCTGATTCCAAAAGAAATGAGAAAAAAATGTCCGCAAAAATTTAGAGAACGTCTGGTTTGATCGCTCTTTGGGGATGTCAGATTATCCGTGCGAAAAACCAATTCTCCTCGAAGAACGCGAAATCATAACGAGCAACCCGGTCGAAGATAAAGAGATAAGATAACAAGAGATGGGGTTGAAAGGATCGAGGCGGAATTCTTCGAGGGGAAAAGAAAGAAAAAGAGAAGAAATCTCCAGTTATCGATGTTTTTTTTTTTTTTTTTTTTTTTTAATAGTTTCCACGATCTTTCTATTCCAAATAGAAATCTATTCCACTCGAAAGTACGAGTGGAACTGTACGGCAGGCGGAAATTTACATGCGACCATAACTTCGTTTCCTCCATTTTATTCTCGATAGAAAGGGAAGAGATTGTTCTTCCTTCAGAAAGAAAATAATAAACGAATGGAAAATGTAAAGAGCAGGAGAAAGTTTATATTAAGAACGATATAAAATGAAATCTGAACGATGTTCAAATCGTTGATAAAGATTTCGGATTTGAATATAAATTGTTCCATTAATCGCTATATAATAATTATAATCTACGAATAATTATAATTATAGTTATATCAGTGTCAACACTGGAATTACCAATTATAAAGGTGATAATTATAGGTAATTAAACTGTGTGGTAGATCAGTTACAGATTAAAGCGTATTATAAAAATAATTGGACACGTGTAATTACATTTCTATCCGAATAAGAAATTAATATTAATATTCGAAGCAAGTGTTGATATTGAATATTTATCGAGGCAAAATATCGAGAGAGAATAAATCGATAAATAAATAATTATTGCTCCTCGAAGTATAACTTTCGAATATTATCTACTTATCTCGAATATAAATCATCGCTGATAAGAGTGAAATTTCCAGACTGAAAACTTAAAATCACCAATAAAATTTCTACTCGAAAAAATCGAATATAATAACTTTGTTCGAGCAATTTGAGAAACCTTGAACAATTCGATCCCTCTTCTTTAATAACTTTCGATTATACACGAACGATAAACATACATTCGAGATATCGAGATATCGAGTGGTTAACCTCAATTCTTAATTCGACTCGTTTTGGGAGAATCCATCTCGACCACGGAGATTCCTCCGCCTTGGGGGGATAAAAATCTGGGGGGAGGGAGGGATCGACGTCAGCTGTTTATTTTCCAGATTGCGGCCATTCGTTCCCGAAAAACAGTGACCGATAAATTCCCCTCCTCTCCGTGCAAATGGCCCCCTCGAAAGTTCCCTCGAATCGAGATGTATCTGTCAATTATAGAATCGCTGGAGACACACCAGGGGGGGGATTTTCCTCCAAATACTCCGATATTCGATTTTTCTTTCGCGAGAAAAAAAGGAAACCGCGCAACTATCAAAAACTCTCCAAAAGTTATTTTTGCCGGAATGTACTCGATCGAGGATTACGTTATAGTTGGATGGAAATTTGTTTTAAAATTTGAAATATTTTTGAGAAACTGACCGAGATTCCATAACTATGAGAATTTGTTCGATTGTTGTTCATCCAAGCTGCTTTAAATATTTTTGGAATTTCCACATTCTGGGAATAATTGGCAATGATTTATCATATCGTGGTAAAATCCCTCGAATGCAAATAATTAAACAAGTATGAATTAAATAGAGTATAATAAATTTAATTGATCAATAATCAAGTTCAAAAAATGGTAAACTTAAAATTAATCTTATAAATATAATATTTATATATTCAGATAAAAAAATCGATAGAAATATTCTTCGATATAATATTCAATATTAAACCCAGAAACCTTCAATTGAATCAAAAGGAGACTGATTTAATTCAATTAATATTATTATGAAAAATATTAAATATAAAGGATAAATTAAAATCACAAATTTAATTTTATTTTGATAATAAATTCTAAAAAAGAAAATCTTTCAATTAATATTATTATTCTAAAAACTTAAAAAAAAATATGAATAAAAAATGACAAAACTATTTCTTACTTTGATATAAATAAAATCTATTTACAAAAAATAGAATTACGAAAATTTTAAATTATCCCTTCCTTTTGTGCAAAAATTTGTACAAAATTTCACTTCCCCTTTATCAAGAGATATCCCTTATAAACAAGATTGAAAGTTTTTGTGTTTGCATTATCGTGAATATTTTCGAATAACAATAACTAAACACTCTTAACGCTCTTAAGGGATCTAAGGAAATTTCAAATTACACTTTCCAAGATTGGATTACATCCCTCCCTTTAGAAGCAATACAAAAACCGCTACCCTTAACAATCTTTCTGAATTTTTTCTTTCTATTATCGCGAACATTTCGAAATCTCGTATCAAACAACCTCCTCGGACCAACCAAGGAGTTTAAACGGAACAATTTAAGAAAACACCCCAAATTACCCCATCCATTCAAAAGACCTCTCCTCCCCTTCGTTTCTTCCAAGATCATTCCCCTGAACCAAATAACCTCATCGCCTCTTTCAATAAACGAGATAAAAACTAATCTACTAACTAACTAATTTATAATATAATATAATATAATTTATAATATAATATAATATAATTTATAATATAATATAATATAATAATAATAAAAAATAATAATAATAAAATATAATATAAATATAATAAAAAAAAAAAATAATCCACCACAATAGGTAAGAAATAGGTAAGAATAAGAAATAAAAGAGAATCAAATAAAATAAATCGAGTCGAAAACCGAGTTCAAAATCTCTCTTTTCTTCCCTCGAAATCGACGACTTCTCAAAAAAATCGAATGATGAAGAGGAAGAAGAGAAAAAGAGGGACGAGGCGCAATTTTCGAGGAGCGGCGAGATCGTTGGTAGACTTTTCACGCCTACGCGCCAATTTGCATGCGTGCACCCACACGTGCGCGTGTCTAACGCGTGGACACGTGCGCACACCGGAATAAACGTGTATTTACTCAAGGGTGGAGGGTGTACACAGAATCCATCGAGTATATGAAGAGAGAGAGAGAGAGGGAGGGAGAGAGACAGGCTAAATGATAGAGCAAGCATAGGCCGAGGAGTGCCATCCAATATATTGCGTTACACAGGCCGACTATCGATTCACTACCAGCTATCAGCTTTCGTTGCTAGGCGATATCTCGATGATATCCGACAGCTACGACTCCTCCAGACTGGAAGGTCGCAAAAACGCATACAGTCAGTGGATGCACGCGTTCTTTGCTCTCTTCCTATTATTACGTTTCATCCGATAACGAATTAATGATAATGAAGAGGAAATCGAACGATTTATAATATATTTAGGTTTCGTATATATTTATTAATGCGTGCACGTTGGATTCGAATCATTTGAAATTATTTCGAGCGTGTGAAAACATTTTAAGGAAATTTCAAAAAGTTGAAACAGATTGCACTGGTGAAACAGTGAAATAATTATTTTTTAATCGATTTTATCGATTGAAAGTTTGAAAGTAGCAAACAGATTCTTAATTTACCTAACTCATTTTCAGAGAATGAAATACATACTTCGTATAAAAATATATCGCACGCGCTTTGATATACTAAACGTAGATCAAACAAAATTTTGAAATTGCTATCATCCAAAAATTTCTCTTTTCTCTCGATAACACAATGATTTGGATACTAATCTCAATATTCACTTGTCCAACAATAATTTTCAATTTCACCGCCCAAATAAATAATTCAAGTAATTAATCTCAAATAATAATAAATGTATAAGCAGTACAACAAGCGTGTAGAATCGATTATTAGCGTCGACTGGTGAGAAAAAAGGGGTCCTGAAGCGGGGAACGAGTCAGCGACGAATCGATCCCCTCGCGATTTTAATATTTACGGGATAGACCGCGTGCGAAATTGGCACAAGTGTCGGGGAGGAAGGGTTAACACCCCCCTCCAGGGACGCTTCGGCTCGAGGAACCAGGAAGAAGGGTAATTTTCCGGGGAGCGACCCGGAAACGAGAAAGCTTCATTTTTGGGCCGAGAAACGAGGCGTGGACTGGAATGGGCCAACGGACAAGGACGACCGGCTCTGATCGACCTTCGGGATCGGATCGTTGGCCGGAGGAATTTTAAACGGCGAATGCAGGGAATGCGCTCGGCCTCTTTTGCGGCCAATTCATTATCCTTGGGCCCTCCGAATCGTACACTTTTAGATTAGAATATACGTTTCACGGAGTGAAACTTTTTAGAGTTGAGGATGCTACGTTCGGTATAATAGTTGTCCAAATCATTGAACTATCATTGTGTGTTCTGCATTTTAAATAAGAATATATTTCAGAGTGAAATTTTTTAGAGTTTTGGACACTGCATTGAGTATAACAGTTGTCCAAATCATTGAACTATATATATATATATATATATATATATTTGACAGTAAAATTTTTTAAAATTGAGAACACTATAGTTGAGTATAATAGTAATCCAATGTTGCATATTCTTTTATATTTTAGATGAAAATATATTTGAGAGTGAAATTTTCTAGAGCTGTTTTTAAAAGTTATTTTTTATTAATGGTTATGTTTGAATATTAGTATTGTATATTGAGAATAGGTTTGAGAATGAAATTTTTTAGAATTGTGAATACTATGTTGAATGTAATAGTTATCAAAATCACTGAACTATCTCCTGAACTTGTATCCTCTTCTGCATTTTAAGTAAGAATATATTTGAGAGTGAAATTTTTTAGAGTTGTGAATACTGCATTGAGTATAACAATTGTCCAAATCATTGAACTATACATATATATATATTTGACAGTAAAATTTTTTAAAATTGTGAACACTATAGTTGAGTATAATCCAATGTTGCATATTCTTTTATATTTTAGGTGAAAATATATTTGAGAGTGAAATTTTCTAGAGTTGTATTTAAAAGTTATTTTTTATTAATGGTTATGTTTGAATACTAGTATTGTATATTGAGAATAGAGGTTTGAGAATGAAATTTTTTAGAATTGTGGATACTATGTTGAATGTAATAGTTATCAAAATCACTAAACTATCCTCTGAACTATCCTGAACTTGTATCCTCTTCTGCATTTTAAGTAAAAATATATTTGAGAGTGAAATTTTTTAGAGTTGTGGACACTACATTGAGTATAACAGTTGTCAAAATTATTGAACTATTATTGTATATTCTTTTATATTTTAGGTGAGAATATAGTTTAGAGTTGCTCTTGAAAATTATTTCTAACATTATATTGTGTATAATATAAGTTGTCCAAATCACTGAATTATCATTGTATATTCTTCTGCATTTTAAGTAAGAATATATTTGAGAGAGAAATTTTTTAGAGTTGTGGACACTACATTATAGTATAACAGTTGTTAAAATTATTGAACTATTGTTGTATATTCTTCTGCATTTTAAATGAGAATATGTTTGAGAGTGAAGTTATTATTTACTACTATATGAACATTTGTATTTGAGAGTGAAATTGAAAATTATTGTTGGACAAGTGGACGTTGCATTGAGATTAGTATCTAAATCATTGAGTTATCGTTGTCAAGTACTTTTTTGCATTTTAAAGGTGCGAATACATCGGAGAATCGCTTTCTATAATGTTGTTTCTTGCTTGACAGACACTGAGAGTTGAGAGTGGCAATTACTCTCGAGTAGTTGCTCTCGATGCAGTGTCCATTAGCGAAAAATAACTCTCCCCTCGACAATTTACAAGAAGTTCTACTCTCGCAAAGATATTTGCACTGAAATGTAAGAAACGTAAGTAACTTTCACTATGAAAGTTAATATTGGATAGTCACTCCAACCCAATCTATCCATTAACCAAAAATTACTCGACTGTAATTCTCGAGAGAATTCTCTTACTTACGAACGTTTTATTGATGAAACATTCACAGAATGCGAATTATATTCGAAAGTAGAACTCCCCGCGTATTTATTTTATTTCGACAACCGAACTTTCACTCTCGCCTCTCTGTCCCATTACTGGCAAATCAATTTTATCGAAAGTTTTACTCTCGGATACATCTACATTCACTAAAAATTCGAAACTCCATTTAAAACTCTCCAAACTTTTCTAACATTATTATATCCAATATAATTTTCCTCTTGTCTAAAAATAACTTTTTACGTGCAACTTTTTCGCGAGAGTTTCATTCTCAAAATTCTCAAACTTATCAAAATCTTCAAAATCCTCAAAATCTTCAAAATTCTCAAAGTTCTCAAACTTATCAAAATCCTCAAAATCCTCAAAGTTCTCAAAGTTCTCAAAGTTCTGAAAATCCTCAAAATTCTCAAATCTCGAGAGTTTCGTTCTCAAAATTCTCAAACTTATCAAAATCTTCAAAATCCTCAAAATCCTCAAAGTTCTCAAACTTATAAAAATCCTCAAAATCCTCAAAGTTCTCAAACTTATCAAACTTATCAAAATCCTCAAAAATCCTCAAAGTTCTCAAAGTTCTCAAAGTTCTCAAAATCCTCAGAATCCTCAAAATCCTCAAAGTTCTCAAAATCTTCAAAATCCTAAAAATTCTCAAAGTTCTCAAACTTATAAAAATCCTCAAAATCCTCAAAGTTCTCAAAGTTCTCAAACTTATCAAAATCCTCAAAATCCTCAAAGTTCTCAAAGTTCTCAAAGTTTTCAAAATCCTCAGAATCCTCAAAATCCTCAAAATCCTCAAAATCCTCAAAATTCTAAAAATTCTCAAATCTCGAGAGTTTCATTCTCAAATCTTCTCAACCAGGGATGGATGATTCCTTTACCTAGATATCTACATATGTTAATCAAATGAATAAAAGAAAGGGGACAGCAAAATTGGGAATGAAAAAGAGAGAGAGAGAGAGAGAGAGAGAGAGAGAGAGAGAGAGAGAGAGAGAGAGAGAGCAGAACTTATCTATCATTCGCATCATCCCCACGGGCCAAGTACGAAATCGCTTTCACCCGGATCGATTGCGTAATTATACCGTGGCAGTAAATGGTACACGAGATCAAGATCGGTCCCCGTGGCGATCCTCCATACAATTCAACAGGAAAGAGAGAGAAAAAAAAATTCCAAAGGCCACGCATATTATCATAAAATCGCCATTTTTAATCGAACGATTTAATCTTTAATTTTTCTCCATCCATCCATACATACGTACATGTCTGTGTAATTTCTCGATAATCTTTTTTTTTTTTAAGATAAACGCACTCTTTCCTCTCCTCTCTGATGAATTTATTGTATATATATTATATATATATTCAATCTAAATTTTTTACTGTTAATGATAATTATATATTAGATGATTTTTTTTTTTCTTAAACTCTAGTCTCTCTCGAAAAATGATAAAAAGAAATAAAAATATTCACAGTCGTTCGATTCTGTACGATAAATTTGCAAAAAGTGAACAGATGATACAACTAAACTAAAAATTATATTAAAGTATATAGAATCTATTTATATTATCTATACTATCTAAAAGATTAATAAAAATGTATACATTTCGTTCATCTTTTTTCTTCCATCATCTCAGATATTTGATAAAACTTCTCCTGTTCCTTTTTGAATAAAATGGCCGGTCGAAATGAATCTTTTCTTCCTTTCTTTTTTCTTTTTTTTTTAAAACAAAATGAAAAATTTAGTCGGTAAAATGAAATACGTAAAACCAAGAAGGAGAGAACAGGTGGAAGAAGAGGCGTAAACGCACAACAACGTGACAGCCAAAACGTACAACCAGCCTCTCGTTAGACGAGACAATTAAAGATCTCGTTATTTTCAGCCGCGAAAACCGGATCGTTTTAACGAGAGTCCGGGAAATTAAATGTTTCGAGATTACAGCGAAGCGACTTCCATCTAGGAATCATTGTCCAGAGTGGACCCGTTTCAGACTATCTCTGAGGAGATCTAATCGTCCCTCCCCCCCCTCCCCCCCAACATCATGTCCGGTTAAAACAATTAGTCGTGCCACGAAGATCGACGTTCTGATACACGTTCTGACTCTGCTGCTTTTGGATTAACTCTAATATATGTTAATATTTGGAATATACAAATATACTTTTAAGATGGAACTTGAAAGTTTTCGTTAAAAATGTTGTTAAAAAAATTGTTATTTATTCGGATTTATACTTTTTCTTAAGAGGAAATTTAAAAAGTTGTTTATCGAACTTAATTTTCAAGAATATTATACGAGCAATTCTGAAGCTAAATTGAAACGAGGATGGAGTTAGGCTGTGGAGTCAAGTTTCTGGATTAACCCTTGCGTTAATAACCAAGGTTTTTCACTTAAGGAAGAATTTAAGGATAGTTATTTTCTCGTCAAATTATTATTTGGTATGCCGTGATCGATTTAACTTATAAGTTTGAAGTGAAATTGATAATTTTCATTTCCTGAATATTTTATTTTGCCAGAAATAAAATGTGATTATTCAATTTCTGGTTTTCGTGTGATTCGTGTCTGATAAAAAAAAATTATTAAATAAGAAATTAATAGGAGAAAGGAAATAGGGCCTAAGTTTAATTTTTCCTTATAAAAATGGCGCACGAAAAAAATTATTCTTGCAATTCCAAAGAAAATATAACATCTATGAAAATCTACATTGTTTAATATCCATATTCATCTCAACTCTGGAATCTCTATTCCTGTAATATCAAACCAATTAGCTAGTGATAATCGCCTCTCGAGTGAAAAGATTTAACTCGAGAGGATTTGTTTTTTAAAACGAGACTTCTCATCGTGGAAAATGGGCAGAGGCGAGGATGCCACGGATGTTATTCCGGCTGGGTCCGCGATGTGTGACTTGGCAGCGACACCGATGACCGTGTCTCGTTAAAAAGAGGAGGGAAAAACCGGCTGGAACGAAATAAGGTGAATTAAAGCCAGAGGATACGTGGGTCGTGTATGAATCCAATTTAATGAAGCAACTTTGTATGCGTGTAATTATCTATTCACGCTATGGCCGGACCCAGACGCTCGTGTAATTGCTTAATGACCTTTTATGAAGGAAAAAATAAAGGGAATTGGTCGCTGTACCGTTTCACAAACACGAATCGATGGATCTTTGAATGGATGTTGAAGTAGCAAGATTTCAAGAAGAAAAGATATATAATATAGAAACGGTATAAATCGAAAACATTTTGACATTTATATTTATAAGATATTTTAAGAAACAACAGTTTTCTTTCAATATTTTGATAATAAAAATATTATTGAAATATACTTGGTATATATTTAAAAAATAACGATGAAATTATAGGATAATAGTAAACTTATGCGGTAAATATTGATATTGCACAATAATTACATGCCATTATGACCATTAAATTACTCATAACGTAATTTATATTCCATTCACACTACTAATATATACAAAATTATAATTAACACGAGTATAAAATATAATTTAAATTATGAATAATAAAACCAACAGTCACAGTAGAAAATTATCATAGTTTAACAATAGTTCGTAATTTTGTACCAAAATCTCGCGCATATATCTATTCACAATTCATACGTAAACCACAATTCATTCATACTAAATATACAACGATCGGTTCCACGGTAATAACAGCGACTATTAAATCATTATGAAAATATCCGCGACCCGTTCGCCAAACGTGGCCTCAAACTTGTGATCAATACTATATTCCCACGCAGTAAGATTCTTTCTCCCTCTTCCCACCGCTACTTGTTCTCTATCTCTCTCCCTTTCTCTTTACACATCCCCATCTCGCTCACTCACTCGCTCGTTCGCTCTCTCCTTCTCACTTTTCCGCGTTCTCGCTCTCATCAATGACCAGTTTCTCTCGCTCGCACCGCCTCGCCTATACACTGCTCTTTCTCTACACCACACGAGTGAGAATCCAGTTTCTAAGCGCGAAAACGGCTGGACCACGTGTACGCGTTTCAAAACAAACACGACGAACCCGCGTGTTACATTGGCGGGACGATATTACGTTTTATTTCAACTCCCCTTCTCTCATCCATCTTCCATACGTGTTCGTGGAACTTTCCGTTCCCTGGCGAAAACGACGAATTCTCCCAGCTGTGGAACAGTTATCCCACATCCGAAAGAACTTTTTATATTGTACGTTAAACGCATTGACAAACGAATATTTTATTGTCGACAATTCTCGATTACCAACTATTATTTTTGCATCATTTCTCTTTGAGTTAGTTGTGATTAATGCATAAACCACAACTAACTATATTAACAATTATATTTAAAATGTATAATCACGATATTATAATGCCAATATTTATCAATTAATTGTTTATGAAACGAATAATTATTTTTTTATAGATTAGATTTATTTGAATATAATTAATATTTATTTTGCATCAATCTAGTAACTACAATCAATATCTAACCATTACAATCAATAACTAAATTTTTTAAAAATATCATCAGATGTTCCAATTCTTACTCTTTTTTCATTTTCATGTTATATGCTTTAAATTTCCATTAAATATATATATTAAAAATTTTATTTAAAGATAAATATGTTATTTTTAATATAAACAAGAGGGTTCAACTCTCTCTCCACGAATCAATCACGTCACGAAAAATACTAAGTTAAAGACAGGTGCGATGGAAGCAAACCGGTGGAAGAACGTGAAAATGCGAGACTGCGTGCAAAATGCAAGGAGTATGCATCCAAACCAAAGGTATCGAGAGAAGTGCAGGTGGCCACAACCAGCAGGGAACTTTTGACAAAAGAGACCACTTGAACAATTTCCTAGCATACAAAGACGCTCCACACCGATAGTATACATACAAAGATTTCTTTTGATAAGCTGCTTAACGAGAAATTTAACTCTTTAGATTCTTTCATCCTCTTTAAGCATTTCACTATTAAATTGAGAATTTTTAAATGCACGCGGAAAAATGACAAGCAAACAATTCAGTTCAATGAATAAGTCGCCATTTTGTTTAAAATGTTTTTCAGATATAGATGATGTACTGACTACAAGAATACTGTGAAATATGATATATACATTACATACATTTAATATTTAATATTTAATATACATGGTAATGAGCGGGTTGTTTTCAACCGGTTCGAATTCTTCGCTTTCGTAACATCGTTTTCCAACGCGGTTTTGTAAACAAGATAATTAACGCAAACACCTAGGCACGCGATGACCGTCTTAATTACACGCCACGGTTCGACGATCTAAGGGGAGCGAAAGTGCGAGACGAATAGAAAAAACGGAATAAAAGAGTAATACCGTGGTGCCTTTGATCTTGTCACGCTAATAACTTGTCAGAAAAGTTAATTAATAGAGAAGTCTCGAGAAAACCAGACCAAACGGGCAAGCAAAGATGATTGACTTCGTTACATATCTCTTAGTTAAACCGGAAATCAACTTCCGCTTTTTCTTTCCTTTGCGATCGTCACCACAAGAATTCAATCCGTTTATCATCTACATCAATTCATAGTTGCCACCCTTTTTTTCATAGTGACGCATCACTTTAAATATTTTATCTCGATATTACGATTGCCGATAAAAATATGAAACGTAAAATTTCAAATATAAATTGAATTTTAATCAAATAATTACGGATTAGAAATCTATAATAAAATTGTATATATGTAATAACTGATACAATGACTCGACGTTTTTCAAATTGAACATTAAAATAAGTTATCTTCCGAACAAAGAAAAATTATTTATAAATAATCTCTCCTGAGAGATTGTAAGAAAAGACACAAAGAGGCGAGAGAGAAATAAGAAATGATCGACCATGGCAAATTACGCAGTATCTACGCACGCGAGCATCAGACGCCACGAGGAACGTCGACGATAGAATCAAATTTTAAACATTTACTCACCGAATTTCCAGGCGTGGTAGCGTCGTCCGTAGATTACCTCTTTTGGTCGTTGGACGTATCACAACAGGTCCTTACAGGCATAAACTTCTTAACGAACACTCACGAATAACACAGAATGAACACTACATCGAAGTATTCACTGTACGCGATAAATTCACTAAGAAAAGTACGGTCGCACGGAGTAGCACGCGGATATGACAGGACGAACATAACCTTACAACCGGTGTCGCGGAATATGTCGAAAGTACGGAGACGAATCGAACGAGAAAACCTACCGCGAGAAACACTATAAACACGATGGACGACCGTGAAGCGAATCCTTCCGATCAAAAGTTCGAATGAACGACACATGAACCATTCATCCCAACGGAAAAACGAAACACCACTTTGCTCCACTCTCTATCGTAGAAACATCTAACAAGGATACCGCACCACGAGGCTTTCCAACACAATATCCGCAATCCGCGGAAGGACTGTCGTTCGAACGCGTTCACCCGCGCCCCTCCATCGACCATCAACCGGGAGAGGGAAACCAGGTATAACGAGAGGAAGGGAGAACTGTCGAGTCTTTCAGTGTTGAGACTGCGCGGGAACGAGAAAGAAGGACACATGACCGGCGCCATTCCATTAGAGGGTAGGAGAAAGTGAGAGGGATGCTATACTTCACGAGCGTAGCTAGCAAAGGGCGTACAGGTTCTATAAAAGTAAGAAAAAAATTTATTTTTAATAATTTTAATAAGTAAGTAAAATTTTACGTCTTCGTAATTATTTTTATTGGACTTATTTGAATAAATATTATTAAATCATTAACTTTAAATAAAATATTTTACATAATCTTATGAAAAAAAAATTTTAATTATTTGAAAGATCAATATCATTTAAATTATCAAAGTTATCAAAGTTTAACATATCTTTTATTATTTTCTTACATTTTTTTTTATAATTTAAAGATTAATAATCGTATTCAGAATATTGTAAATTTCGTGATTTATATAAATTTACGTTCAAATATATGGTTAACCGTTACTTTCGTATATTACTTTCTTTTTAATAACAAGACTATGTTCGAAGAAAATGAAACACGTTTTACATATCATGCTCATTACATACTTTTTTTTTACATACAATCTTATTTGTTCGAATATTATAAGAAAAATTACAAATTACAACACAATTATTGCAATTAATGTCAAAATAAAATAATTGTTAATTGAATTCTGTAGTAACTAGCTAAATTTATGGATCAATTTAAAATGTGACGCCATTTTCTCGTCAAATATCTTGTAGATATAAAACTTCTTTTTCATGTTTTCTTACAATACAAGCTATAAGATAACTTTCAAAAAATGATTCATTTCCGAAACAAAAGATATTTATTTCTAATAATATTATATAATATCAATAAAAAAATGTTAAAATCCATACCGTTAAAATCTCATGATGAACTTCATGCTCTCTCGATTGTGTAAAATTCCGATAAATATTTCTTTCTCGACCGTTTAATAGCGTCGCGCCTGTTCACGGTCAGGTTAGCCTACCGGCGCGCGCTCACAGACGAGGGGTCGGGTAGGGTCGGGAGGGATCGACCACCAAGTCAAACGACCGGTCGAGTTTGCGCAGTGGACAAAGCATAACCGCAGTACAAACTTTTTCCATGTTCGAAGGGGCAAATAACACAAGCTGTAACTGCGGTAGGTAGAATTCTGAAAGAAATACGATAAGATTCTATAGGTTGAATTCCTAAAAGCTACGATTCACTCTCCTATAGTTCTCTTCTTGCGAAATACGTTATACCTGCAAGATTCGATATAACGTCACTCACATTGCATCTTTCGATTATCGAATGAATCGTTTTACAAGCGTGACATTCTTCACGACGGATATGCGACTCAAATGTGAACACATGTTGAATTTGTTTATTGATACATATATATGATGGATTAAAATTGTTCGAAGTGTTATAATACGTATTGTGTACAGAATCGACGATGTTTATATACATTGGACACTAAACCAAGATTCGTTTACATGCCAAGACATGTCATCTGATCAACTATTACACAAATCCATGTTATAAAAAAAATCATATTCGATTGGATTACAAAACTTTTGACAGTGGTTAAAATGTTCAACGATTTGAAGGAATTTACGAGGTTTGTGATTTTTTTTTATTAAATTGCATAATTGATCAAACCTTGTTTGGACAAGAATCTATTCATGATTTAAAGAGATTTGTTTTTTGACATATATACTATCTTACAAAAAAAACATCTATAAATAATTTTTTGTTATAATCATTTTGTTGAAATTTCATTAATTCAAAATATTTATAATTCAATCTAAATTTTTTTATAAAAATTTGAAACTTGTTAATTGTTCTAATTTTAAATAATAATAAAATTTCTATAATAATTATTTTTTATAAATTCTATAGTAGTATAATTCTATAGTTGTAATAATAAATATTTAAATAAAACAAAAGTAATGGTCTTGAAGGAAATTTAACTTTGAAAAAAATCATCTGATGAAACATTAGTATTGCCAATAGCTTTTATCTTATTCTATATATGGACCAATTAATGCAAACAAATCACATGCTCAACCTTGGTCAAGAATTACAATCTCTTTAGAGTTCATTCACTTTACTTGTGGTTATCTATATACCAAGTGTTTCCAATGATCATCTTTCATATCAATATAAATCCGCAGACATCTGATCAAACTATTAACAGTCATGTTGCAAGAATATTTTTCAATTTAAATTTAATTATAAATAATTGATTAAAGTCAATAATGTTCAATATCTCAGTTTCTTCAAAAAAAAATCTGTGAGCACAGGAATAATTATAATTCAAAATTAAAATTAAATAAATTCCATGTAGCATTTACTCCACATAAAGTTCAGCTAAATTAAAATTGTGAAAATTATTTCAAGCGTCATATAAAATCAAATATTTAATTAAATGAAAATCTTGTATTGAAAATTATATATTTCTCAATGATATAACTAAACACATTAAATCTAAATATCAAAATTTCAATGTTAATGATATTTTTTATTATTGAATTATTATTGAAATTTTATTATTGATATTATTATTGAAATTGTAATTTTATTGTCTTTTATTTTTAATCATTCTTTTTTTTTTTACATATAATTTTAAAATTAACTCATTTATACATGCCTGAGTCCAATTTAAAATATTTGAAATTTAAATTAACATCATGCAATAATATAGAATTAAAAATCGAGAATGTAATTTCAATTTTAGAATTAAAAAAATTTTAAAAAAGATCATTTTCGCTTGATTGTGAAAAGTACATCAAAAAATTTGTAGCGTGAGATTTTTCATTCGTAATTGGGTTCTCGTGCAGCATATCGATATTGAACAGATTCGTTACGCTTTCTAAGCGGATCTATTCGCAAATATTTTTCCAGAAAAATGCTAGATAGATAATTTTACAATGGACGATTACACGCCCTCGTAAGCCTTCCCGATTACGAACGTTCGAACGCGTCCCATTCGTTTGTCCCTTTGTCTCCATTTTCTATTCGTCTTTTATGCTAATGTACGATTAATTAGATCAAGATTGATTATCGATTTCCTTCATGTAAAATATTTGAAAATCGAAAGAATTGATCCTAGTGATTTCAATTTTTAATAATTTAAATATTTGACTAATTAAATAGTTCCATAATTATTTGACTTAACCTGAAGATTACAGAAATTTTGAGGTTAGAATTTTTAGAATAAATAACACGAAATTTATATTTATGTTACATTATTGAATAATATAAAAATTGTAAAAAAGAAAACAATTTTGACAAACTATACATGTTATTATGATAGAATAATTGTAAAAGTATATAATAGTCGTGTAATACATGAATGTCTATAAACTTTAACTGTGAACGTAGATAACTGATAATAAAATTTTCTTTACTATAAAAGCTTTCTTAGAACTAAAAGCAGAAAACCTCTTTTCGAGGTTGTTTAAATGCAACACAGTATCATAAAATACAGGACATGTCAAAATGATTGACGTTCAAAAATATCTTGCAAGTTCTTACACGTTCTTGTATTCCAACATGTAGTAATTTAATAATTTACATATTTGAAATATCAACTATAATATTCATTCGATTTCATTTTATATCCTTTTCACAAAAATAATCACTAATAACAATAATAATATACATTTTCTTTTATTTTTAATCATTCGTATAAAAAAAAAAATTTTTATTTTCATTCTATTAAATTGTTATTTATCTCTCAAAAAAAGAGATGATGTTAATATCCAGATCTAAGGCTAAGAGAAATTTAGAGAAGGAAATGTTTGTATATGGCATGCTTGTTCTATTGTTTCTGCATCGGAATGGTAAATTGACATAGCAGGTAACAGAATTACGGAATCATGCGTACGTTAAGATGACACAATCAAGACTGATAACGTAAAGCAAACGAGAATATTAATAGAAGATGTAAACGTTCCTTCGTAACTCGCATACAAAACGGGATTTCGCTTTTATCTGCCTTTATGGCCATCGTAATTCTCTTTCAAATCACTCTGTACATTGTTGTAAATTTACGATCAAATTCTTTAAATTTATAGTTAAAATTTATACGATCGTTGCTCTTTATTTGAAAATCGAATTATGTCAATTTAAAATTGTTCATTACGTGATGGACGTGGCACGTTTATTTGATAATTAATGACAATCGAAAATAGGATATATTTTTTATTCTATAATAATTCTCAATTTATTTTCTCGCGTTGAATTATCTCTTTTCCACTTATCATTCGTGATACATTTTAAAAAGGTTAAAAAAAATTCAATCATAAAAATACTAAAAAAAATTCAATTTTATAAATATAATTTATTCCAAAATTCACCGGAATAAAAATTTGAAATATTTAAAATAACCATTGAAAAAAAAAGTGCTATATAAATGTCAATCGTTTAATTTTCGAATTTTTGGATAAAATTTCTCGATCTATAAATCGAACAACGAATTGCAGATTGTAAATATTCTATTCCAAAATTATTGAAATAAAAATTTAAAATATCAAAAAAAAGAAATAATTTTAAGAAATAATAGTTATATAAATATCAATTGAATCATCATTTTTGAATTTTCGAATAAAATTCTTCGATTTATAGATCGAACGATAAGTTGCAAATTATATAAATAAATATTCTGTTTCAAAATTTAATTACACCACAATAAAAATTTAAGATGTTTAAAAGAATTTTTTAAAAAAATAAATAAATGCAAATCGCTTTATGTTTGAGTCCTTGAATAAAATTTTTCGATCTTTACATCGAAACGATGACTCATCATTTTTTTATTAAATGACACAACGGAAAAAATCGCTGACAAATATTTAGTATCGCTACACGTAATCATTTTCGTCTTAGTCGATCATTATTTTGTCTGCAGACGTACATGTCGACGAAAAAATCGAAAGAAATAAGAAACGAACTAGCAAGGCGAGTACGAGCATTAAAGAACAGATTGAAAGTTGAATTATTAATGGGCAAACTGACGCTCGGCATGTAAATCATATGGAAATATTACTTTGCCACATTTTCCAACACAGAGAAAATATTCTATCATAATTTCTCGTGTTTCCTTCCCAGAGAAACGTATTTGTTTCTTTCTTGAATTTAATTTTCTGGCTCTTGTAACCAGTTATAACACTCTTGGGAGCGATTCATGTACGAATCGTGATCCACGAGTCCAGGTAATTATTGTCGTAATTTTATGATAATTGAATAATAAAGAACGATTATTTATTAAAATTTAAAAATTGTTCTGAGTGAAGCATGGAGTTTGAAGGTAGGATTAATTATTAAATAAATTGTGAGGTTTAAATAATAAAGAGGTTAGGTTAGAATTATTTCTCAAGAATCTTGGTTTTTTAAAAAAAAATTAATTAACGAGGTATTGATTTTTGTATTTCGAATGTAACTCGTGATTTTTCATATTTGTTTTTATCGTTAGAAGCTTCTGTTCTTTATTTTCTCGATATATAAATAGATCATGAAATCTGTTTCATATACAATTATTGCTTTCGAAACGATGATCATTTTTCATTTTTGATTTTTAAATAAAATTTGAATATAATGAAAAACAGAAAATTCTTCTCTTCTCATTTTTGATAAAAAAATCATATAGTTCGATATATATATCGCTTTTAAATTTTCATTCGAAATTTCTCTAGAAATCTCGATAATCGTTTTTAATTTAAGACAATGAAAAACAGAAATTTTGTTTCCAATAAAATATGACAAAGAAAGGGAAAAATTTCAAAGAACACGTGTTTTTGATTCGATTATATTTTTTTTTCCATTATCACGGATAAATATATCTATAAAAAAATATCATAACAATTATATACAATGACAATTATTAGCGAATCGTTAAATCTCTGATGAATTGAAAATACGTAATACGAAACATACCAGAGTATTAAAAAAAGAAAAACAGACAACAATAACAAAATGCGTGTTTCCAGCAGTAATTTAACAAACGCCATTTTGTACATACAAATCACTGAATTATAAAATGGTCGATAACCAATATGGCATCCTTTATAGTACATTACCATTCAAAAGTATTAACTACATTTTTCCACAAAATTTTCACAGATATTTTACAAATTCTACTGTCAAATTTTTCGACTTATATAATTTAATTATTTAAATATAAACAGTTTTTAATCCTTATTATTTTTCATTCTTACATCTCAATCAAACTTTGTTCCAGGATATTATTCTTTTCCAAATTTTTTTCTTATTTTTTAACACTACTCAATGAATACAGATACATAAAATATAAAAAATTAAATAAATCAAATTATATAGTTTTCGATTCTACATATTCTCAGAGACTCGTTATATTTTTCATATCATAGAAAAATTTACAAACGAGCTACACTTACGAGGTCTATTAAAAAAATTTTTTAAAATTAATCGAATGTAACTAATAATTTCGAACAGCAGTGTACACTATCTATACATTTTTCTAACAATATAATGTCGTCGCTCTTTCGCAGGCAACGAATGATTTCTCTGAATTATACAGTCTTGCGATCTCGTGAATCGTTCGAGCGCGATACGATCGAAGGAAAAAACGGAGGTGTTCGAGGTCCAAGATGGCGGCACATGATGACTCCCAGGTCCAGGCGATCGTGTATCGCGTTTCAGGCTTCCAATTCGATCCTTCCACATCCCTCCATTTAAACACTTAATCTCTTGTACTTTCTCGAATAAACTGCCGATCGTCTCGTACCCTGGACGCTCCCGTTTCTGGTCCTCTTCAAATGTCATATCACGGCTAAAACAAAGAAATAAAGTCAGTTTGCCTTTTGATACCGTTGTTGATCCATCATGATAAAATCTTATTTAAATTATACATCATTCTCGTCAAATATTACTTGATATATTTTGAATATATTGTTTATATACAGAATGTTAGATTAGAAGTGTTTGATCGTTGAGTCGATAATATAAATATAGACTCGAGATATTCGAACGAAAATAGATATCAGTATAAATAGTGTATAATTTATATTTGATTATTCTTAGTTCAAAATCTAATCTAAAAATTAACCTGTGAATTTCCTTGTGATTATATCCTGACATATTTTCTTATTTCATCTTCTATTTTCACAATTAAAATATAGTATAAATTTCATCAAACAGGAGACATCAATCCACAACATTGAAAAACCTATTCTCTCTATTAAAATCTCTATTATAAACAAAATAATAAAATGTTTTATACATTCGCATAGTCCAATTTGATCGATATGCCTCAAAAGTCATTAGATGACATCCAACGCATTCCAAAAGTTGCTTAGATATAAAATATTCTTCCAACAATATCCCGCTAAAAAGTTAAACGACGCGTCGTCGGCCAGAATTCTGAAAGCTTTCCCTTCTTGATCCATGGTTAAGGTTCTTCCCATCGACGGTAAACCGAGAACGTTAAATCCCGGCGTGTCGTAAAACCAGTTTCACCAAACTTCCTCGCTCGACCAACGACGACGATTTATCGCCGACCTTTACGGCCAGCCCTTACAAGATAATCCGCTTCGCCAAAATTCTTGATGCACGATTTTGCATGCCGTTTACACGATAGAACTTCACACCAGAGATCCCCTCATCTCGCATATAATTCTCTTCAAAGTTTCGTTTCTCCCGATCGTTATATCGTAATCAGAGAATGGGCCGATTAATCGATATTTTGCTTCGATAATGTAGAATCTGGAAGAGGTTAAGAGTTAAGGGGACTATTCTATATCCTGGTTTTATCGACTGAGAAGATTCGAAAATAGTATAAGACAGTAGACGTAGGGAAGAGTTTTGAAGGAATCTTAAAAAGTTGATGGAAATATCGATCGATACACGTAGATATATTTAAAAATAACTTGAAAAATGGATCTTAAAAATTGAAAGGAAATATCCTGCTCTTATCGACCGAGTAGGTATTCCAAAAATAATCATAAAGTGAATCATTACGATTAATTGTAACCAGAGTTGGGCATTGATTCGTTGAAAAATTAACTAGTTAAAAGTCTCGAATAAAGTTACTTTAATCTATTCTAACTATTATACAATCGATCCCTTTTTCATATAACTCGACACCACAATTATTTGCGATTATCGTTACGTTTTTAACAATAAATTATCGAAGTAACTTTATTCGTAACTATTAAATTTTACCCTTTTTTCCTACGAAGAGTAAAAGAAGAAAAAAAAATTCCTAGATCCTAGATCCTTGCACAAGATCGAACAATCTCTCCTACAAGAAACTTTCTTATTCACAAAAATTCCGAAAACGAAGAGTGAGAAAAGGATTGAAAATTTTCCCCCAATCGACTCGAAAGAAATAATAAAAAAAAAAAAAAAATAAAAATAAAAATAACGAGTTAACGAAAGAATATATATCGCACAGGACGAAGAAACCTATCGTACCTCGGCCTTCTGGGTGTCCACGCTGTTCAACGCCACAGCTTCTGCGGCAGGCTCCTCCCGCTTGTTCCTCTTCACGCCGAAGATGGTTTTGTACGTGAAGGACGACAGAAGGGCGCCACCGATGGGGCCGAACCAGTAGATCCAGTGATGGGACCACTGATTGTTCCAGAGCGCCGGTGCCAACGACCTGGCCGGGTTCATGCTGCAGCCCGTGTACGGGCCGACTGTGAGAGCGAGAGCGGCCACCGTCAATCCGAATCTGATTGGCACCGAGTCGGTGTTTTTCGCGTTCCTGCTGTCCCAGACGGCGCACGCGACCAGCATCAGTACAGCCGTGGAAATGCCTTCGAGAAGGAGGCCCTGTATAGCGGACAGCTCGGTGTGCAGATCGGTCACGCAAAACATGTCCTCATCGTCCACGTCTTTGCCTGTCATCCGACCCGCTGGAGTCACCACCTGCAACGCGAGGTTTCCGTTTTTGGTTTTATTCGTCTCATAGTTTTTTTTAAGACAGTTTTCGAGATATAATATAATTTTTTCTCACCACGCGTCTCCATGTTTCAGATTACGAGTTTCTTACGAGGAAATTACGAAGGGCGTTGATTGTATCGATTGAATCGAGGAAAGTTTATCATTTAAGTTATTTAATTTAAATGTTGAATTGAAAAAAATTCGTATTGTGGAAGAAAAGTTGGATACGTTGGGAGGCTATCTTTTCTTGGAAAAGTTCTTGGATAGATGTTATAGGTTAGGGAACGACACGTTCATTCGCATTGGATGTGTTAATTCGATGGTTAAACGTTGTGCAAGGTGTTAATATAATTATGGAACGTGTTTGGAGCGTGTTGTTTCTTGAGAGGTGAAAACGGAGGGAAAAGTTGGTATATTGGAAAATTGAGGGAGGATTTATTAATTTATAAATAATTTAAGTTTTATCTCTGTTGGTATTATTACATGTTTTTGTCCAACATTTAACGATCGATTCGTGTAAATTGTCTTTCGAAGAATTAGAATTAAATAATTATCACCTCAATTGGAAGAAATATTATCATCGATTAATCAAAAATTAAGATCTCGTTAAGATCGATTTTCCAGGCGATGAAATTTCATTAATTTGGTTAATCTATAAGAAAGTTTTAACCACGATTATAACTTGCAACTAGTTATGATTGATGTATGGCGAACATTCCCAATGGTTTAAGGTTGAAGGTTAATCGAACGAACTATCTAATCTTGTTATTATAATGGTTTAACTTTGAGCTAGTTGAGAATTAGCGTGATGGATCAGTTTTATTGATCCGATTACTCGCAATTAGTTCAACTAAGAACGTCGATACAAGCCGTTTCATCTTTTTATCTCGATTATCATTCTTCATGTATCTACAAATTTTTTCGTGCTCAATGCTATAATTTAACCGTAATATTTAATTCTTCAATTATTTAATATTTAATTAATATTTTTAACAGAATTTTTTTCCTCCTATTATATAAACAAAAAATTCTAGGATTAATTATTGACAAAAATCCATTAATTCCTTAATATTCTGTGATCTTGAAATTAATTCATCTATATTTTTTTATCTTTTTTTTTAAAAAAAAGATACATCAAAGTTCTGTAAGAAGAATTGGACAATAAAGCAATAAACATTACTTGAATCATATGGATCAATCTGAATTATTGTTATTTCTTCTCATCTTGATAATTCGTGTGTACAAAATGTACAAATATATTCGTAGAACAAGTTTGGAAGATCAATTCCAGAGGCTAAAACAAGCACGAAAGATGATAGATAAAAATGTCGATCGAAGCTTGTTTATTAAGTTGCGAGCAATTTAAATTTGCGTTAGACGAAGCGAGACAGAAATAGAGTAAGCCAGTGGAGTAACGGAGACAGAGACACTTCATTTAAACGCAACTTAAATCGTTTATAACTTAATAAATAAAACTTATAATATTTTATATTATATCAATTTACCAATTTTTCTTTTACCTTTTAAGATCAATTCTTCAAAGATATCCCACGAATATATTAATACCGTAGATAATACTTTATCGTATCGTTACGTAAATACTCGTTCATTATGTTCTCCTGAATCAGAGATTAGAGGTCTTGAACCTCTAATGTAAATATATATGAACGTATATATATATATATGATAAATGAACGTGTAAAATTCCATTCACATTACGACACTTTTTATCAAATTAACGTTGACATCTTTTATTCGATATCTTTCGTCGTTTAATGTAAGAATTATTTGTTCGTTTCGATTCGTGATAATCAGAAAAAAGATAATCAGAGTTGACGTACTAATGATACTAACCTTTAACATTCCAAATCCTAAGACTCCACCAACTACTTGAGACAGGAAGTAGACCAAACCTTCGGGAATAGTCTTCATTCCAAGCACAACCGATCCCACCGTGATGGCAGGGTTAATGTGAGCTAAACTGATGTGGCCAAGGGACTGGAAAAAGGCAAAGAATCGCTTGAGTGGACATTGCTTCGTTTTTTTGAAACGTTTAATATTTCATTCTTGAGTTATTTAATAGCTATTAACATTTTTTTTTTAATTTTTTTGTTTTCCTCCTTTTTTATTATACGATCAGTGCAAAAAATTCTTTGCAATTCCTTGATTAATTATTGATAAAAATTGCACTTCTCTTCGTAATTTGGTGTGTCCATTAATTCGTGATATTTTGTACTCTTGAAATTAATTCGTATATATTTTTTGTCCTTTTTAAAAAAGAAAAGACACATAAAAAATTCTGTAAACAAAATTAATTTACATACAAGCATCCTTCATTTTGAGATTAAAATTTTTAAAATTATAAAATTATTATTATTATTATTCGTAAAACGAATTTGCATTTGAAACTCCTTTATTTTTGGTTGGATTGATTAATATTTCTACAAGGGAATCTCGTATTGCCAACCTGAATCACAATCATTACAGCCAGGCCGAAGGTTAAGGCTATTTGGAAGTGAGAAGGAACGACACCAAGGCTTCCAACGCATCCCATACATCCAAGGAACACCAACATGGAAGTGCCAATCATCTCCGCCAGAGCAGTGAGCACAGTGTTCTTCAAGGCCCCTTCGCCGTGCATCAATTTCTTAAACCCTGAAACATGAAACACCATCTAAATGATCTATTTCCTTAGACGTAACTGCAATCGATTTTTCTCGTTTCTTGCTTGGTTGGAATTAGTGTTTTCAAACCTTTTTTCAATTCTGTTTTTCTTAATATTCAAATAAAAAGAATTGAACATAAGATTTTTCTCTGTTGTATTTTTGTTCTGTTGAAATAACGTTTCAGTTTCCAAGTCTTTTAAGAAAAATGAAAAAAAAAATAAAAGTTAAATAGTGAGAAGGTTATTTTTCTTGAAGAATATGACAACATAATTATATCAGAATAAATAAATTACAAAAATTATTTCCTTTTATAATATTTAAGTAATTAACAATCTTCTCACATGTAAAATAATATAAGATTATGATATAATATAGAGAGAATATTAATATTCTTGATATTCTTGAAGAATATAGATGTAATTGTATTAAAATAAATAGATGCTGAAGTATTATTAAATATGATCTCTTTCTAGATCCATATTGAGAATCACTGAATTAGAATATTGATATGTAAATTTATCTGATGTAACGATGAGAAAATGTTTTATTTCAAAGTGGTAAATTGCAAGTTTGATTTCATTATGTAACGCGAATAATATATAATTTATCTAACTTATTTTGTATGATACATGAAAGCGATAATGGAAAAATATGCTACTATAAAACAAAATTTATACAAATAGTTTCATTCTAAACTTTTCAAGTTCAGTTAAATACAGTTGGTTTCATTCTTCTCGTTCGAGTATTAATGATACAAAATAAAAATATTCCCTCTTCGCAAAATTTTTAAAATTCTATTAAATACAGGTAGTTTCATTTTTCTCATTCGAATATTAATACAAAATAAAAAAAAAATTCCTTTCCTTCCTTGCAAAGCAAAATTTCAAAATTCGGTCGAGTACAGGTGATTTCATTCGAATGTTAATGATACAAAATAAAAATATTCTCTCTTTGCAAAATTTCAGAATAAATACAAGGCAGTTTCGTTTTTCTCGCTCGAATATTTTATCTTTTCGCTTATAAATTTCACCGCTATAACGCTCGATGCGATAGAGATGTACTCTTTTGTCGTATGAAAATGTTTCTTCCACGCTCGTCAACATGGTAGACATTTTCCACGATGTCGGCGACGTTTATCATGTATAGGAGACACGTCAAACGACCGCTCGTAATAGCGTTCTCGAGACTTGACTCCCGACAGGTGTTGACAAGGACAGAGAGACGTTCTCGTCGAGGCTCTCGCCTTTTCTGGAGGGAGTAAAACAGCCGTTGGTAGCGGATGAAAAATTAATAAATCTATTTTTCCTCTGTCTATCCCCGGTGCAAGATATTCGACGACTCGAAAATCGTTGAATTATAAATTCTCGGACTTTTCTGGTTATTCTGAGAACGTGATACTTGGAGGAAAAAGAAAGCGTTGAAATATATACAGGAAGATTTTGTCGTACCATTTTTATTTTAGCAATTTATTCTCTCTCTCTCTCTCTCTCTCTCTCTGTTTCCAATATAATGTTTCTGTCGTAAATTTTCTTTTTTTTAACTTTTAAATTTCAATTCGCGTTCGTTCATCATCGATATCACGATTTTTTTCGAATTTTTACAAGTCCTTAATATATATTTTTGATTTACTTCGGATTTTCGTGAATTTGCGTGGAATATACATTTTTTATAGAAGAAAAATAAAAGAGGATACGACGTAATTTTGAAACGATAAATGATTCAAAATTTTCAACATAGAGAATATAACTTAAATATTTAAAATTTAAAATTTTAATAAATTCCGGTACGTGAATTTATTATACATAATCGGAAAATAATTTTATAAATTAAAATTCAACGGTATGAAAAACGATATATAATATTATATTATTATTATTATTTTAATTCATATATAATTCATATATAAAATTTTTATAGAGCGAATATTTTTTTTCCTCTGCCACGAAAAATATTCGTATTTTCGACTGGTGACACGTTTCTTACGGAAGTGTACACATCTGTTCATTTATCATTCGAACGCTGTAAATTCTCAGCCTTCACCAACTTTGTAAATAAAATCGTGAAGAAATAAATTACAAACTGCCGCCGCACTTTCATATTTTTCAATTATATTTCAAAAAAGATATTATGATGATACGCTTATGATATCTTTTTAAAAAAAAAAAAAAAAAAAAAAAAACCCTCTAAAATAATATTATTCCGACGAATAATTATTGTTCACAAAATATTCGACGAGAAAGAAATTGAATTTCTCGATTTTAAAAAAAATTTTAATCAACCTATTACATTCTTTCAATTGATTTTTTTTGTTCGCAAAAGATTGTGCTATTGAATTCTGTTTACACGCATATATCTACATGCAAATTATCGATTATTTACATAAATTATTTACATAATAATAGCAGTTGGCAGCCGATTGTGGAAAGCTTATCTTGAAAAGTCACTTCCTCGTCGAATTAAATACGTTGTAGAAATTAAATTTCTTATAAAAACTAATTTCCTTTTTTTTTTTTTTTAAAAAAAAAAAAAACAAAAAAAGACGCGTAACAAAGAAAACGAAAGATACCGAGTGCTAAAATTTTTGTTGGCATCGATATATAAATTGAGCGATACAAATTCGTTAAAAAATTGTTCGAAATGTTATTCTAATATTTAATTCAAGGTTACATTAAAATTCGTGAAAAGATAATTTCTGACAAGTTCATATGTGCATGGTCAACAACCTGTAATACAGTATACGTAGAAACAATCGATATCATTATCACGCGTACACGTGCAAACAGATAATAAAAAATGTTTTGCAAATAATTAAAAAAAAATTGAAATTCGATCGGCCGTTACCGCCGATAAAAAAAAGTTTCGAAGAAAAAAGTTTTTTCCGAAAATCGAGAATAGAGAGAGAGGAAGCACGAGGAAGAATTATAATTGTGCAGTCGTGTTGTGAATCGTTTCAGAGAGGAAGTCTTCTTACCGCAATTCCAAACCATTCCGTTTCGATGCTTTCTAACCAGCAGCACCAGTTAGACGTGTACACGGAACCACTTCCACCGATGAAATAAGCAGTGGAAGCGATAACCTGTGTTAACTTCACCCGCAAAAGACAATGTGCACATCGTAGATACACATCGATACAACTCTGTTGACAGTTGATTAGCTACACTGCCGCACGAAAATTGCTCAACCGAATGACGGCCTAGAGTAAATAACACTTTACACTCGCGCGACAATCGGAATGCAAATATGCTCCCTTCCCAATTTTATTCCCCGCTTAGGATCAATATTTTTGAAACGATATACGTATATACCTGTCCACCGGGGAGAAAAAAAATTTTAAATCCGTTTTAACGTTTTTTTAACGAATCGTAGATATTTTGAAACATCCTGTACATCAATATATATATATATATATATATACATATATCGTTAATCATATTCGTTCCCATTACCATAATACGAGACGAATAATATCGTACCGTATCGTTAAAGCTGGTTATTTTCAATAATTGTCAACTTCAATTTTCAATAAATCCTTCGTTCGTGCGAAGATAAGATAGAAAAAAAAAAAAAAAAAAAAAGATACAAAGACGCCGCTCATGACCCGGTTATTGGAAATCATGATGGTGGAAACGATTCCGCTTGAAATTTCCTGGAATCGGTTGTAAATACGTTTTACGATCGGCACGCCTCTGGAAAACGTAGAATTTCAATGGCAACCAACCGTTTTGCATGACGCCACTCAGGAATTACACTCGCGTAACGATAGATCGGGATGAGGATCGATCGTAAATCAGAACGTCGCCTTGCCACGCGCAAGGTAGCCGTGTACACCGGTGCTCGCGGAGATAACGTCAGATGCAGGAGGATCCAAAGTCACGGAGCAAATCACTCGACACGAGTCCACGAACGTTGTTCCTTATGTCGTGCGCAATTTTGCAATGCGTTGGAAGTCGCGAGATATCGACTTGCTTCCGTGTTACAGAACGTGTTACAGAACGTTTCAAAATTCGTGCTCCCGATTGAATTTCAACGGGAACGGATTCGATAACTCGATGCTTCTTCTGATTTCGAGGTTAAGGAATTTCGATCATTGAGAATTTTGGTTCGGTTGATTACAGAGTGTTTCAAAATTTATGCTTTCAATTCGATTTTGAAGACAAAGATGAGATAACGTTTTTGATATGGAAATTTTTGTTGGAAAATTGATTATCGAGAATTTTTATTACGTTTAAAAATTTTATGATTAAATTCGAGATAAAGAATGATGAAATAAAGAATGCTGCAACTTTCACGAACACGTTTCCGGCTATAAAAGCGTCGATCGTAATTATAATATAATTATATATAATTATATATAAAACTCTATAGCTTCAAAATAAAAACTATAGAGTACACGTCAACGTGATTAATCAATTAATGATCTTTTCATAAATATTTCCAATCGATACAACAGCATCCAACGATTATAAGCGTGTCAAATGATTCTCGTTACTATATAGAACGTTTCAAAATAAAAAAATTATAGAATACACACGACAATTAATCAATGATCGTTTCACAGACACGTTTTCAATCAATATAACGGCATCGAACGATTATAAATATGTCAACGACTTTCGTTACTATACAGGACGTTTCAAAATAAAAAATTATAGAATACACAACGCGACAATTAATCAACGATTCTTTTCTAGTCAATGTTACAGTATCGAACGATTATAAAAGTGTCAACGACTTTCGTTACTATACAGGATGTTTCAAAATAAAAAATGATAGAATACACAGCAATGCAATAATTAATCAATGATCGTTTCAGAGACACGTTTTCAATCAATATAACAGCATCGAACGATTATAAATATATCAATGACTTTCGTTACTACTACAGGATGTTTCAAAATAAAAAGTTTTCAAATAAAAATACGATATTTAATACAATACGATTAATTAATCAGCGTTTCACAATCATTAATTTCTAATCAACGTTACATCATTGAACGATCATAACGACTTCTGTTACTATACAGGATGTTTCAAAATAAAAAGTTACAAAATACGATACCAATACGACAATTAATCAGCGTTTCACAATCACTAATTTCTAATCAACGTTACATCATTGAATGATCATAACGACTTCCGTTATTATACAGGACGTTTCAAAATAAAAAGTTACAGAATACGATACCAATAATTATGACAATTAATCAGCGTTTCACTAGTTTCTAATCAATGTTACACCAACGAACGATCATAACGATTTTTTTACTATACAGGACGTTTCAAAATAAAAAGTTACAGAATACGACACCAATAATTACGACAATTAATCAATGTTTCACAATCATTAATTTCTAATCAACGTTACACCAATGAACGATCATAACGATTTCGTTACTATACAGGACGTTTCAAAATAAAAGGTTACAGAATACGACACCAATAATTACTACAATTAATCAGCGTATCACTAGTTTCTAATCAATGTTACACCATCGAACGATCATAACGACTTCCATTACTATACAGGACATTTCAAAATAAAAAAAAAATTATAAAGTAGACAGCCAATCAACGCGACAGTTAATCAACGATCGTTTCACACACCCATGTTTCAATGTTACAAGGGTCGAACAAGCTTCTAACAAAAAAAAAAAAAAAAAAGGACGAAACGCGTTTTTTTTTCGCGCCGAAAACACGCGGTTACTCGTATTTTCGCTCGCGAATTCGTTCTTTCGACGGTGAATACCCGGAAAGTAATCAGAGTGCACGTTCATCGGAAGAGTGGCCGGTGATTGATGCGGCTGTTCGCCATCGCTATCGATCCGCCCCGATGAAAATATCCATACTATCCGTGGAAATTGGATCCATATCCCCGTGCTCGTGGATCCTCACGGACCTCGTTATCTACAATTACCCAAAATTCCTGGCCAACGCTAAAGGGAAACAATTTCATCGTTATCGAACGGTCAGATCGATACGATCGGTATGATGCTCACCTTGGATCCCAATATCCCGGTTTTATGCTTGTACATCGGATTTTCAAAGTAGTAGGGCATGAATATTTAACCAAATTTCAATGTTCGATTAACTCTTTCGCACTAATTAGGATAATTATAGAATATTTATGCAGTCAATCCTGGACTATAACGTTTAAACACGTTCATTATCAATACAGGATATTTTTGTGATTTACCATACTCGTTGGGTAATTACAATAATTGCAAATAATATCGGAAATGTCAAATTTTGCTCCGTCATAATTATCGTAGCTATGAAAATTATATGATAACCGTATAAAAAAAAAAAAAAAAAAAAAAGGAAAAAGATGATAATTTTATGGAATTTTACAGGTGTCGCGGAATTTTTATCGCGATGCAAATATTTTATAAGCGCTTTTTAAAGAACATTAAGTCCCTTTCTCGTAACTTGCATAAATTATCGATTTAATAGTGGTAATATTAATAGATAACACGATTGAAAAATTAGCAAATGTCAATTCATCTTTTCAACAGTAAGTAATTAATTTGCCACACGACTTAAAACAATTATCTCTTTTCGTTATTTTTTTTTCATATTTAAAAGTAATAAATTTTAATTAACAACGCCACTTTAACTTTTTATCCCCGCTTAGTTGAAAACTTTTCATAAATATACAATGGTTTAAATGATAAAGCTTCAAGTTTAAAATTTCCGATATATCCATAATTTTTTTGCTCCAGTTTCCTTGGCAGTTTCGCTTGTGCCGTAAAAAATCGGATTAATGATCAAAATCCACTATACGTAAGTAAGAAAAAAAGGGAAAAAAATCGTCCTCTTTACAAGAACGGTAGAATAATATTTTCGAAAGGAATAATTGGATTCTGAGGCAGGCAAGCTTGTGCAACGATGCATTCCGCCGTTCGCTTTTACAACGGCGAACAGGTAATTGCGATCCACTGGATACATCGTAATTGCGTGTAATTTATGCCAGTCGTATTGTTCCACTTGCCCACTAGCGCCACCACCTTCTCCTTATCCCGCCGTAACTTGTTAAACCTAACCTTCTCTTCGCTTCGACTTTCACTTAGTTTCGTGCGAAGAAGATTCTCTCCACGATTTCTTTGCACGAGCATCTTCTTCGTGCAGAAGGTGATAAAAAAAGGAACACGAGCTTGATTCTATTCGAGAATCTATATATAAATATAATTTTATATATTATTAAATACAACTAACCTTTTCACTTGGACTTTCATTGATTCTGTGTCAAAGAAAACATCGATCGATCGATAAGAAACTTTTACTCTTTTTCGAACTTTCACATCAATTCCAGATGAAAAAAATTTTCAAGAAAAAAAAATTTTCTTGAGAACACAAATCGATAAGAGTTTTGAACTTGTTTCTACTCGAGTGGACATGTTTTATTACATTTAATTATCATTTTAATATTAATCTGTATTATCTAATCTTTTCATTGATTCGATTTGAAAAAATTCTCAAGATTGGTACAGTTTTGAAAAGCACGATCGATAAGAAAGAACACAAACTTCGAAGTTGATTCGATATCTTATCTTCCATCTTATCGGATCTTTCTCTTGCAAATTATTTAAACTTCTCTCGATAATCATCGAGCGTTACGAAAAGAAAAAAACCAATAAACGTATTCGATACTTTTATTTTCGATTATTCATCGATAATTCGATGAAATCATTCACATTTTAACGGAAGATCCTTCTTTAAAGCAATAAAATAAAATTTCACGTGAACATCATATCTCGCCCTTGTTTTCACGTGACACGGTTACATGACGTTTCCCATAAATAGAAGATGGAAAAAAGTATCGAGGACGGCGGCGAGGCCAAGGAAACTAAGGAAAATCCGATCATAAACTCTCCCATTGTCTCGAAGCGGAGGAAAGTTTCTTGCTCGCTAAGTAGCGCGGTTCCTTCAACGATAACAATCGCGTTTACGCGGGAAGAAGAAGCTTGCAAAGTCTTATCTTGGAGAAAAGTAATTAATAGCGTGGCCTATGCTTGGCCACGCCCCCTTCGATTATTAACCCTCCCCCAACTCTTATTTCCATCCGTATGTCTTTTCTATGCCCAAAGAAACGAACGAAATCCACTCGATCCGATCCAATTCCGGTCAAAGCAAACAGACCTTGACAAGGTCCCCACATTGCCGATCGTCCATTGAACAAACGTTTTTGAGAGACCTGTCCTCGAACCCAAGCGACGGTAGCCAATCCGGACGCGATTCGGTTAATTCCATCCCATCGCCAGTCGAGAGATTACGTGGCAATTAGTATAATCTGTCTATTAGAAGGAGGGAGGGGATGAATAGAGTAGTCGATATAACGTAGATCATCATCATCGTGCTCGAATTGACTAATGGCTCGTGTCGTGCCATTCCAAGTTAGCTTTTGTTCCACGATACAGAGGTTGAATCGTTTCAAAAATATTCGATTCGACATTGATTTTTCAACATTCACGCGCGATCGTAACGCGAGGTAATAATAATTTCTGTCCAATGGATAAAAATAAAAATCGGTTTACGAAATCTGTGGCAAGGACATCGGGTGAAAATGTTATCGGGTAATCCCCTCTCGACCGATAAAGCAGTTTCCCCTATTTATTTGAATCAAGAGGGGGGGCAGAGAGAGAGAGAGAGAGAGAGAGAGAGAGAGAGAGAGAGAGAGAGAGAGAGAGATAAAAGGCGAACTCATAACTTTTGAGATAAAAAGATATTGGATACATATTATTGGAAGATATATGTAAATAGGAATGTTGGAGGTCGGATTGATTTCGGTGTTGTAGTGTGGAAAAATCCCCGAGGAAAAGAATTGTTGGAGAATTTAATTACAGGGTGTGAAGGTTAAACGGATAGTCGGACTCATTGATAATCGTATTTTTTTTTTTTTTTTTTTTTTTTTTCTTCAGAAAAAACTGAATTATCGTCGAAATATGAATGACATTTTTATGGGCGATGATCTCTCAGTTTATCAATTATGTCAATTTTATCTTGTTCAGATTAATCAAGTTAATTGTATACAAATACAGTTGACTAATCGGGAAAGAAGTTGAATTATATAATTTGAAATTTTAGTTTTTTTCGTGAAAATAAAAATACTAGAGCAAAGAATTAAAATTAAAATATTGTTTCAGACGCGTTAAAAATTAATTACGATTTAAAATATTTCCTGTTTGAATAAGATTAATCGTGGCAGTTTAAATCTTAAAATAATAAAAGAAGTTGAAAAAAAAAACGAAAGTTAAAAATCTGATCGATATTAAAATAAAAGAATAATGTTGAACATTTCCTTAAAATTCAAGAAATTTCCCAGAACCTTAAAACCTTTTTCTATTTTTTTGATAATTCGAATACATTAATAAATTAAAATAATATTATGAGAAAATTTCCACTCATCTTTAATAATTCGGATAGGAGAAGTTTTATTGCAAAAAAGAACAGGAAGATGAAGATGATGTTAGTATCGTTATGGTCACCAATTGGAAAATTTTTCTAACTTTATGTCAATCGTTACATTGATATTCATTCTCTGTTTAAATTTATTTTAAACAAACTTATCTATCAGCAACTGTGTCATCACGAATGATAACGTTATTTCCATAATATTCGATAAACGTGGAAAATAAGTGAATAATCAGATCCAATCGAGACCGATGTTTTATAACCGATCGCATTTTATCTGCGATTTATTTTTATCTAAAACGAAAAAATATTGAGGAAAAAGCTATTCTAGATGTTATTACCTTATATGCATTTTCTATGAGCATTCTATATCGATAAAAAAATAGATCTAACTTAAAATAAAAACACTAGCTTAAATCTATTACTTTGATCATTTTTGAATTGTATTTCTCTTATATTTTTCATATTTATACCATAAAATATTATTTTCAAAATAATTTTTATATAAATAGAATAAATATTTAGATATATTTAAATAAAAAAAAATATTCATTATACAAATTAATTATATACAAAGAAAAACAATTGTAGTATATTAAAAACTATTCAACTTAAGATACCACATATTGGAAATCCGTAGCTTATATCAAATCGAAAAGCTAATAAAATTAATACCATCTAAAATCATGTAATGATCACGTGTTATTATTATCAATATTATTAGAGATATCAAAAATTAAAAAATTCAATTTTTTATTTTTCTATGAATCTTTAGGAATTCCAATTTTCCAGGAATCGTATTACTTTCGATAAGTTTTCTTTAAAGAGATAAATATATATATGTATATTCATTTTATTCGTGATAGCTCTGTCGATAAAAAAGAAAATTGAAACTGGAGTTTTGATTCAACTGAAAATCAAAGTAAAGTCGGTTACTTCGAATTTAAAACGAAGTTAATTTAGACGCACCTTTGACCTCTGAACTTCCACGATAACCAGAGAGGAACCGGTTTCAGAACGATACCACTTGCTCGATCGTAAAAAGAAAGTATAACGGTCGGTAGAAAATTGTGTGTACCATGGAGCAACATTGTTACGCAATCAAAAGTTTGATCGCGCGATGCTATCGAGCCTGCTTACATTCGGCCACGTGAGCAATTGGCAAATACTCGATTCTGTATACCAAGCGATATTTTATTTTCCTACTTTTCTTTTTTTTTTCTCTCTTGAATAGTTCGTTTCCTTTTTCTTTTCATTTTTCAAGTTGTTTATGAATTAACACTATTCTTGTTAAGAAGTTATGAATTTTGCGATCTAATATTTGTTAAAATATATTGTGGAATTTTTTCTTTTCTTTTTTTTTTTTTACAAAACTTAAAATTTTTTTAAATTCTTAATTTTTCTTTTTTTAAATTGTTTATTTGGAAAAAGAAAGAAAAAGATGATCTAGTTTTATTTTTATAAAGAAGTTATGAATTTTGTGGTTAATTAAATTTATTAAAGTGAAAAGAATTTTGATAAAATTTTTAATTCATATGGTTCATATAATTATGATATGTAATAAATAATAAATTTTTAATTCACATAATTATGATATGTAAATATATAAATTTAATTTAATTTAATTTAATAATTTTATTAAAATTAACTCTGTAACAAAGAATTTCAAAATGTTGAAATTATCGTTAAAAATTATGTACTTTTTTTTCCAGTCAATGATAATAATTTTTTTCTATTTCTATCTAAAAGAGATATTCTAAAATACTAAACGATCGAAATAAAAACATAAATAAAATTAAAAATCATACATTAATTCTACTATAAATAAAGCCAATATAGCATTATTCTAGTAAAAATTCGAAATTTTAATCGATATATGCATAAATTCTAATTTCATTATAAATAAAAATTTTTTTTGCCTTTTTGTTTTTCAGCTTCAACGATTAAAGAAAAATCAAACGATAAGAAGAAGCGTGTATAATTTAATTCGATAAATTATGTATTTCTAGTGAAATACATAAAACATTCTTGAAATAAAAATATAATACACGTACTCGCAAAGATACTTATTTCTTATGAAAATTTAATTATTCATCGATGTGCAATTTTGATCTGATGTTTCGCTAATGAAATATTTCAAGGTCATGGATTAATAAGAAAATGCAAATCGAACAAATTGAACTCGATCCATTACTTTATATAATCATATTATTGTTTTTTTACGATTGGTTTAATCGATCTTCGACATCTGTATCATATGTAATAAACAGACACCAATAATTACCACGGATGATTATGTTACCTTGATCAGATTTACGACCATAAATGAACATTCAACGATTCGAGTTTGAATAATATAATTTTGATTACGGAAAAATTATACAATTTTAAATTTAAAAATTTTGAAAAAAAAAAAAGAAAAAAAGAACATGGTTTATCATGATTTGGAATGGTAATCGTAAAATTATTTTTATTATATTTTTATATGTAATATTATATTATATTGTTTTGATTATTTTTTTCACATTTTATATCTGAATGCCATTGTTAGTTACAAAGTAGTCAGAAAATATGATTATCATGCTTTTCTCGTGTGATCACCAATTGTTAAATCAAATATGTATCACTTGTTAACATAAGTGTCAAAGTCTCAACGTCGAATGTACAAATGTATATGACTAATTGTGATAACAAAGTAAGATTAATCAACAGAATTTAATATCAAATAATTTAAAATTGTGGCATTTTTTTGTCATTATAATAATTAATTTTCACACAAATATAAGAAAACATTAATTAACATGTATCTTAAAATTATTCTTTCTTTTCAAAAAATGGAATCTTATATGTAAACACTGATGTAAAAATATGTTATATTATTTGAGGGATATGAAATAATGATATGAAAACAGCAAAGAGAAATTGAGAAATACTATATACTATTGAGAAATACTATATAGATAAACATAAAAAAAAAGTGAAAAATTGTATAGTAAAGAAGAAATTGAAAGTTAAAAAGAAAGCAATGTATAGATAAATTTTTTCTGGCATGAAATGTAAAAAAATTAATTTTCAGTTTTTTTTTAAAGTAAAACTGAAGTAACTTCTAATATTTTATGTAGAATTTAAACATATATAAAATATTTCGCTAAACTGAGAAAAATTTGTTTTGTTTTAATTATCTTTCAGATATCTGTTATTTATATAGATAGAGTTTCTGTATTTTTTTTCTGTAATTAGTCAGAAATTGACTAAATTGAAAATGAAACAAACTGTGGCAAGAATTTCGGATATTATTCGCGATTTTACTACGAACAGATATATAAATTGTCTTGAAAGTACAAAATGTGTAAAAATAGAACTTTAAAGAGCAAAACAAATTTCATTTCAAAATAAAATCTTCGTTCTGTCGTAAGTTAATAAAGTTCAATACATACACAAACCGAATCATAAGATACCATCGAAAAACAAACATATTATAAAAACATTATTATACCTACGATCAGTATCCATGCTTTGGTATTTCACTTCACAGTTTCAATTAAATAATTTATATTCTTCTTTCTTTTTTTCTCATCAACATTCATCGAATTTTTTTTTAATCAACTTTCAGTTATTTTTTTTAATCAAATAAAAGTTTATCATATATTATGATTCAATATTGTATTGACTTCTTTCTTTAGTTTACTTACTTTTTAAGCTTAGAATTTCAATAAGAACACACAAAATATTTATTATTTATATTTATTATATTTAATATACGATGTTTTTAATGCAAATAACAAAATGTTTCGATCAAAAGAAGCGAGTCACTGAACTGATGGCTAATTTAACCAAATCTAACCTACAAAACATGAATCTATTAGTCCATCTCGTAAATTTCTAATTTTTTTACTTTTACTCATATTTCGATCAATATTTGAAATATTTTTAAGAATAAATTGATAAGAAGAAATTTTTTCACACAAATTGTAAGAATACCATTAATTCAGTGACTTAAAACTAAGAAATCAGAATAATGACTGATATTTATCGTCCTATGAATTTGCACCTTATGCTCTATTCAAACCAAAGGAATAATCAAAACAAACGGGAATAAAGTGAAGTATATATATATATATATATATATGCATATAGAGTATTAAACAAAATTTTAAAATATTTATCCACTTAATAGATTTATCGCACAATATTATATATATTTAACACATAGAGTGTTACATAAGTTACATATATAGCCCACATTGAACTTTCCATTTAAATCATAGATGTCTCTATCAAATTATATATGGAGTACATCAATGATGGTGCACATGAAATAAATTAATATTTGTATGAAAATAAAATTCAATACTTTATAAATGACCTACTTTCTAATATTTTGAAATATTTCGCTATGCAAATTGCATATACTTTCTCCTTATATATAAATCAAAAATTAAAAATTTTAAGAAAACGATCGTTTTAAATATTTATTTTTTACTATGAATATCTATATCTATATTGTCAATCTATGAGTCACATATGAATCATATTATATCATATTAAATTTTGAATGAATCGCAACAATAAAGCAATTAAATATAATTTAATTTATTTAAAAATATTTCAAAAATAATTTAAACTTTTTTACCAATTTTTACAATTTCAAATTCAATTCTATAGTTAAATTCAAATAATATGAAATTTAAGTATACATTATAAATTAAAATTCATTTCATCACGCTCAAAATCGATATTATTTTCATATAATGTACAATTTACATGATAGAGACACATATTACACATCTAAAAATTCATCGTGTTTTCAATCTATCAAATATTAAAAAATTCTACATTACCTACAAAAATTTGAATTATCATAAAATTTGAATTATCATTATAAATAAATATATAGTACCATATCAACAATAAAGAAAGATTGAAAAACATTGATTATATAGATACAATTTGATTGATTTTATCCATGACTTACCTGAACGCAGATCGTTAGAGGACATGATCGCCAGAGCTGTATTCACACAGTCACTGTACACACTGACGCGCGGCCAGAGATCGAGAGATGACGATCGAGAAGTAACGATCGAGAATCGATTGAAAGGCACGATGGAGAAGCACAGTGCACTGCACCGTCACTCGTCCCGATTGTTTGTGAACGGGTACGATCGTACGCACTTTTATCGCCACGGCACGTGGTCGCTTCGACGAGTTGATTCAGTGGCTAACCTCTCTCACTCCACGTAACCGCCCCACCATCATTTCGTTTACTCGCGTGCGTGGTAGCGTCAGCGCGCGCGCATTATCACGTCGTTTATTTTTGAATGCCAAATAAAGCGAGGTTATTTTTGCCGCGTACAACAAACCCGAAACTGTAAACAATTTAGATGCACCATCTGCGGGAGGATCGGTGAACCGTGGAAAAGAAATTCGCGGGAATATAGTAGGTGGTTTTCAATTTCAATTTTTGGAGAAAAAAAATTTTATTAAAAATTTAATATAGATAGAATAGGTTAGACTTGGAATTGATAATATTAGACGCTTAAATATAAATATTAGAGTATAGTAAATACATAGAAATGTATATAATAAAAATTTGAAATTTGAAAAGCTTATAATCCTAGTTAAAAGTTCTAACCTCTAAAATTTTTTCCATTTTTATGAAATGAATATAGAATAGATCATTGTAAAATATTGAAACAATGAGAAAACAGGATAAGTGATAAAAACATACAATCGATTTTTTAAAATGTATCAAATTTATTTATTTCTATCTTCATGTCCAAAAACACGAGATCGCGATTTTAATAAAAAGGAAAATATATCGAAGAATTCTGAAAAAATTCATCACTAAGAGAATATTATAATGAAATATATTGTACAAATCATAGTTCCGTTTATCGATGATTTATCTTAAATATTATATACATAATATTTTCTTTCAAAAAAATATTTTACAATTTTTAATCGCTCTGCCATTCATACTACTTTTTGGTATTCTTTCGTCGAAATCGTATTATTCATTGATTCGCACATAATCTGAATTTCACGATTAATTTTACATGTAACAAGTTTTCGTGAGAAAAGAGAATATAAGAAAAAACAGCGATGGAAAGAGAAAAAAATCAGTCTACGCAACCAAGAACTCCTTCTCGAGACTATTTCAATCCTTCACTTCCGCTTTGTGCAATACGATTAAGATTTCTCGTTCGAATTGCGAACATGGACTATCGAAATGCGATTTTGCTCGCTAAAAGTAAAATGATAGTCGATTAACGTAGCTATTTTCACATTTCTCTTCCTTGGTTTCGGTGAAATAAATTGAATAAAGTTATAAATAAAAAGAATGAAAGAAATTTCTTGTATAAAGAAGAAAATAGAATAGAAGAAATTGTATAAAACTTATATGAGTCAACGTTTTCAAGATCATATTAGAATTCTGAAATTATTAATAGACTTGATTTTAGATCCGTAGAAATAACATGTGATTTTTTAATATTGAAAATTAAAAAATGAAAATAGAAATAATAAAAAAATATTAGATAAGATATTTTAACCAAGGAAATGAAAATCTGCGTCATCTTTAAATTAAAAATAATTCTAATTTACGAAAAGAAAATAGGATTGCACAATATTTACCTATTTTCATCTCTACCTACCATTATTACTCTTTGTTCCTATTCTCTTTGTTCAAAATCAGTCTCGGTTCTCTTGTGTAGAAATATATATCGATATATCAGCGACGCCACAATTGCGCCACAGATTGGTCCTAACCAGTAGACCCAATGATTTCTCCAATAGCCATTCCATATGGCTGGGCCCAATGTCCTTGCTGGATTCAGGCTGCATCCGGTATAGGGGATAAAAATTAAGCAAAGTACCGTAATACAGAAACCAAATCTTATGGGCACCGAATCTGTGTTCTTTGAATTCCTATCGTCCCATAAACCACATGCGAATAAAACCAAAATCAAGGTTGCTAAGAATTCTGCCATTATACCCTGAAATATGTTCAGATTTTTGTGGATGTCGGTCATGCAGAAGGACGATGCTGTGTCTGGAGTAGTGGTGTACATTAGATTCACTGGAGTTATCACCTGGTGAGAAGAAAAAAGTGTGAAATAGGCAAATGTCTAGATTACATCATTAAGAATCAAACAATGAAATAAATTTTTAATGTGAAATAATAATTATTTTTACTATAATGATACAAATGAGAATGTAAAATATATAAAAAAAAAAGAAAAAAGAATAGAAAATAAAGCATGTAAAATTTTGAAATAAAATAAATTAAAATATATGATGAATATTATACAAAAATATATAAATAGGAGAAAAATAATAAATTTAAAAAATAAAATATTAAAGTATTGATCTTTAATATAACGTTTTACCTTAAGAAGACCATAGCCTAACACTCCACCAATACATTGGGCAATAATATACAAGATTGACATATATAAAGATTTTTTCCCTAAGATCAGTGCTGCTATTGTTATAGAGGGATTTATGTGTGCACCACTGATATGTCCAATGCTCTGTGAAAAATAAAATATAAAAGTGGAAGGAATATAAAATATATTTAAAATAAAAAAGCATTTATGAAGGAATTTTATAATCGAAAAGATCTCTAAAATTTAAAAATAGAATAAAATAGAGCTTTGAGAGAAAAAAGAGATTGTACATGATTGAAATGGAATTAGGCTGCCGGAAATTTAAAAATAGAATTTCAATTTAATCATTGACCTTTTGATTTTCTGTTTAGATAGGCTTGATTAGCAATTGTAAATAGACGATGAGTTTTAGAAGTATCAAACAGGAAAGTCGAATTGAATCAACCTATCTGAACTTCATTAACATTATTTCTCGTCCAACGAAACGAAAATTTAAACTAACATTGAATTAATTATAATCAAATCTTATGCGCCATACAAATTCTGAACAGATATCAAAAACTGTTAATTAGAACATTATGAAAGATTAAAATTATTAATATTTTTCTGCTCTAGTTCTATTTTAAATTAGATTCTTTTCATTTAAATTTATTAAATATTTTCTTAAATATTTCTCTTATTAAAATTCATTTATATCTTCCAGAATATAAAGAAAATTCAATGAAATTTTAAATCATAAACTCCAAAATACAATTAGAAAGTTAAAAACAAAATTCATCTTTTCTTATCCAAAAAAACAACAATCTAAAATAATATAGGATCATTTTTCAAGACTTCTCACCTGTATAGCTATCAAGACAGCTAGTCCAAATGTTAAAGAGATTTGTAATACTGAAGGATTAATCCCCAAACTCCCAATGCAGCCTGCACATCCTATAAATACCAAAATGGCGGTGCCAATTGTTTCACTAAGGGCAATGGTAAATATTTCCCAACCGCTGACAGTTTCATCTGTCAAACTGTTCAAGCCTGGAACGAATAGAAAAAAAAAAAAAAACAAATCTATGATTTTCTAAATTCAAAAGTTGAATTCGATCTTGCTATAAAAAAATTCTTGTGAAGAAAATTTGATGCATCGTTATTGCCTAAAATATTGCAAATGAAATATTTTAATTATAGAAAAAATATTACATTTTCGAACAAACGATCATTTTTAAAAAAGATAGATTTCTTTCAAAACGCGTACAAAAATTTCATAAATTACATAATAATCGTATGTTTTCTTAAAATTCAAGAATATACTTTTGCATAAAAAATACAAAGAAGCGTATTTGAATACAATAATAAATTATTTTGTTAATCAAATTTATCGGCAAAAGAATAATAAATTCGTAAAATCATTTTCTTCATTTTCAATTTAGAATCCTAAAGAACTTTTTCGCGATTGCATATGAGAACACGAGTTACATAATATATCACTTCGCTAAGAGTTCATGCGTCAAAGAGAATGAATTTTCCTTAACGCACGTGAAATTGAACGGTTCGAATAACTGTGAAAAATTATAAAACCAATTGCAGCCATATCTGCGCGAAAGGATGAATTTCCATTTAAATTTTCACCGCGCGATATAACACACGTCTAGATCTCCCAGTTAGGGAGATTGGACGAAACGGCTTAGGAACATGGTAATGGGAGTGGTGGCCGATATCGTTGGCGCCAAAGTAAACAGAGGCTTCGGTGGAATACAGATGTCAAGGAGATGGCTATTGGTCGAAGAAAGAGGTTTAACGAAGGGACACGCGGTGAATACATAATGAAGAAACCGCGGCAGGAGAAAGGTGGAACATTAGAGGAGCCGCCGTGGCTTGATATTCGAGCCGAGGTGGAATAATGCTCGCAAGCACGTGCGAGATTTTCGTGGCGCACGGCAGATCCACGCTCGATCGGCTGCAATTTTCTTAATTACGTCGGCAGCCCCTCCCCGTCTCATTAAGGTAACCGTGGACGTGCACGATCGATGCCGTTTCCAGATGGAATTGCCCCTGGATCATGCGAAATTTCCTCTTTGCACCACTTGCTCTATTATCTAGAATCCTGTAGGGTAGGGCATTAGACGAGGGTGGAAATGAGGTCTCTAGAAATTTATTCGCTATTCTGCTATTAGAATTGTTGTTTATATGTTAAATTTAAAATCATCCTATATATGAAATCTTATATATATATATATATATATATATATATATATATATATTTTGTAAAAAATGTAATAAGGATTAATTTACCTTTGGTTTTGCTAAAAAATTATATTTTAAATTTATTTGAACATCTTGAGTTATGTTATTTTTAGGATATTTTGTAAATCTTGTATTTATGTAAGACTGTTGAGGATTTTTGATTTGACATAAAAGTTCTAAATCTGTTTGTATCTTGAATTAATTTATTTTGAAGAATTCTGTATTTGAAATCCTAGATTTGTAAAAAGATGTTGAGAATATGTGTATATGATACTATGTGTATATGAAACTATGTGCTTATAAGAGAATCTAACTTACCTTTCAACAATATACAATCTTGAATCACTTTTGTATCATCCTGTATATGAAATTACACCTATAAAAATGATTAAAAATTTTGCAGAAATTTTAACTCTGATTAGAACAAATTATTCAAAATCAAATATATCTGAAAGTGGAAAAAGAATTAGATTTTTTATATTTAAAATTCATGGATCCAATATGATTATGTATAGATATATAAACTTGCAGAATGACAGTAAGTATTGTAGAAATTTATCATTTCTTAAAAAAATCTCTTACGATTAGAAAAATAAATAGTTTTAAAAGAAAAAATTAAAAAATTTTTCAAAATAAATGAATAATTAAAAAATTATATTTTTATAATCAATATGTATTTTTTCGATAAGCGATATAGCAAGAATTGTATACTTTTATTTAACAATATCCAAGCCTGATTATAAGTATTTCTGTTCCATTTATCGCAATGAGCTACTAATCTCGGGTCACTATTACGTATACATATATTAAAAATGATAAAATAATGTTATCAATGATGAAGAAATCAATAGCATAGGTCATATTTTTGAATGGATAAATGTGAAATATAGAATCTAAGATTTTTCATTCACAATATTTATAACATAATTATTATAAAAATTATATTAACATTGAATATATTTTACTAAATTCTTTTTTTCATTCAATTTCGTTTCTGATATATTGAATAAAACAAGTTGATATAATTAATGATAAAAAAAGTTATTTATATTTTTCAAGTAGCATGTAAAATATATATAAACTTCTAAATTTTTTAGTTCTATAGTTTATGAGAAAAGTAGATTTTAACAAATTTTCCTGGAACATTAAACATGAATCATTGTTAAATATATTTCTTAAGTATCTTGTTAAGTAATTTTCAGCATCTTCAACAATATTACGATAAATGAATTATTCTATGTATTCAGCCAAATCATCCATATAATTTCTGAAAATATATTTAACGAATCATTTTGTATACTTTAATAAATCAACTTTGAGTTTATCTTTTAAGATATATGAAAAAAATCACTAAAAAAAATCTATCATCATTAAGACAAAAATTTATATTTTAAAAAGCTGTAATAAAAAAATCGCAATTTTGGTTAGAAATTTCGAAACTCGTTGACAATTTTCAGATAACCCAATTTTATCCACAGATTCTCTCGCGTGCATAGTTAGACATAGGATATGCGGAAACACGTTTGGCCCAGAATTACGTAGAGTTCTCGTGATTAACCGTATACCGGCCGGATATAATTAGAAGGCAACATGTGTCACGCACAATTTCCATTAACGTCCCATCGAGAGTGACAGCGATCACTCATTGGCGTTTACCTCGGCTTTCAGGTTTGATTCCATATTGACAAAAGCCTAATTATTGGAAGACCCTAATATTATTCAAGTCTATAGAAATTCACTAACTTTTATACATTTTTTATATAAAAATAGAGTATACATTCTTTATATAAAAATATAATAGGTTATATTATGTATATTTGTATATTAGGTTATGTATATATGTATACTTTATTCAAATTGTAAAAAAGAATAATTTGATGAGAAATAAGTTTAAATTGATAATATATAAAGTAAGAAAAAAACTTTTTAAATTTATGATATATGTATATAAATTTTTTATATGTAAAAAAATTTTTTATATTAAAAAAGAAAAACATTTAATAATATGAAAATCAAAATACATAGGAATGAAGATCAATCAAAATGTTCTGATGTAACATTTAAACTGAATGTAATAGTTTATTAATGTTGTAAAATATCTTTAATATATGTTTAAGTTATTACTTTTTTATGTAACAAGAATTTTCTTGTTACATAAAAATATAAAGTAATGTGAATTGCTTGAAATAGCAATTAGGAAACTTTTTTCACAACATGATACAAATTTTATTATAATTTCTTTAAGAATGAGGAAGTTTCAGAAAATTATATATAGCTAATAGTAAATTGAAATTTTTGTTTCATAAGACTATTTATATAGAAGTTCGTTGATGATATCTGAGTTTCATAATTGCGAGTAGAATTATAAGAAGTTTAGGTGGTACCTGTAATTATGATGAAAGTTACTTGCTCATAATTAGAAAACATGACTTAGAAAAGTGAAAGGATCATCATTTACCTTTCGAACTCGATAAAAAATCCACGTTCTCCTTATTTCCTATATCAATTACAATTTATAATGCTACTCTACACGCCATCTACTTATAATGAAAAGAATTATCAATCACTCAATCGCCTGGCTCGATAAAGAAGAAAATGATTATGTCGATGAAAAATCTTGATAAAAAGTCTGATAAATCGATATTTCACCATATAAAAAATGTACTTAATTTATCTGAAATAGAATGAAATTTTTTCTTTCGTTCTTTCGTAAATTAGAAATTTTTTCCAATTTTTCTTAATATACACTTGTAATGCAGCGTCATAAACTCGAAGAAAGTACATCACGATTTCTCGATATAACTAAAACCGAAACAATAGAGTCCCTCTCGAATTAATAGCGTGTCGAGAGACTAGAGTAGAAAGCGCGCATGGAATTAATTTCTGTCTCGCCGCAGTTTAGTCGCTGCCTGGTTCATATAGCACACGATTCGATGAGAGCACGCGCAAAAGCTCCCTAAGATCGAGGACTACTTCTTGCTCGAGCGTTCCACGCTCCAATTAACGTCGCTTCCGTGCTTTCCGCAACATGTTCACCTCAGCATCTCTTCGCTTGACAAATTCTCTATAATCTAAATAAGAAAAAATTTTTCTTCTTCTAATTGAATTCAGGTTAGTTTGCTGAGATAATAATACCTAATTAAGATTAGGTAAATATTGATTTAAAAAAATATTTAAAGAACATTGAATAGTTAGAAATCTTCTAAGAAATCTTTATCGTTATTATATTAATTTTCATAATTTTGGAAAAAAACATTTAAAATATCAGGCTAAGATTAGTTATGATTTGATTATTTCATCGAAATCAAATTTTATCTTATCAATTGTTCATAAATTAACTGTATCTTTTCATATATGTTACACTCAAATGAGTTACAAGTATGACAATAGGTCAAGTTCGCAGTGAATGTCTAATAAACCGGTTTCCAAAACAACACTATTTATATTCTTTTCATATCATATCGTATATCAATTATATAAAAACTCCAAATAATCAGCATTACGTTTAATAATAATAAAATTTTCATTTAAAGTTTCTTCACTGAAACATAATATTTATTTCATTATTTTATTATTTTATATACTTTTTAAATTTACATATGGATAACCATAAGATTCTCATATTAGCTAATATCATCATATCATATCATCTTATGTAGAATCAGAATTAAATTCCTTTCATTTACACATGTTCATAAGATAGTGCATCTCGTTAACTTTCTAAGTCAAAATAAAATATCATAAACAGAATTTATGGATCGATTTTCATGAGACGAAAATACGAAATTTGAAGATCCTCCTGAAAGATCATTCATTCGAATTTACGAATCCAAATAATGGACAGATTATGAGTTGGATGTGTTTCAATTAGAAACCTCTTGAAGAATCAGGTTTATCGATGACTTTTACGGACTGGAAAGAAAGTATCACTCGAAAGTATCTGGAACGAGGAAAATGAGGGAAATCACTACGATTATATCGATATTGTGGCGCCACCATAAAGGATGTTGTTTCACGTGATTTTGTGTTTCGCAAGTGGGGCAATCATAAGAACGTACTTTGTTAATGGATCTATAAATTAGAATAAACAATGTGTGTGACGATAAAATATTTAGGAAGTGGAATTTCATTTTCTTTATTCTAAAAAAAACTTTATTTAGATTATTCGAATTATTCGAATATAAATTCAATCATCAATTGAAACTACTTTATTATTGTGAGTCTGTTATTCCTTTCAATTGAAATGTCTTTTAAAGTTTTCTCATTAGACAAATCACTTAATTTTTATTCGTATTAATGTAAAAATTTTTTATTAATTAGCCGTTTCACAGTGGATTATTCGAATGAACTGACACGATAATCATTTTTTCAAATATATATAAACATTTCTAAATATAAAATAATTTTAATATAAATAATTTTCATATAAATAATTTTTTTTATCGAGAAATATAATTATATTAAAAAATATATATATTTATTTTTTTTATATCGCCAATAATTTTGCAAGGATTATTAATCAATGATTGATAAATATTTGTTTCTTATGTTAATTCAAGGTACGTTAAAAAGCTCAAAAAGTTGGAAATTAACACGATACTTTCAACAGCCCTCAGTTTCCATAACGGTGCTTCTAGAAACCGGGTTTAAATCTTGTTGCTGAGTATCGACATGGTTTTATAGTCGTGGTAAAAGATGAGGTATCCTTAATATTTTTTGAAAATCATTTTCATGGTAGTATAATTTCATTTCATTTTTAAAATGATGCATTAAATTTTCAATATCGCAATTTATCAATTAATCAATTTTCTAGGGGAAAAATATTTATTTTTATGATCATATTCAGAGAAATATAAGATTTTAAGGTTAACAATCCCTAGAAACATTTTTCTAACCTTAACAATTCTCAAATAACAGATCTGTTAATCCAAATATAAAATTAAATGAGGCATAGTAAAGTTATAGCAAATACATACGGATTTTATTATCCGGCAATTTGTAGCTTGTTGATTTACACGCTACAATGGTAATAACGATTATTCCTCAACACGGTGATAATTACTTCACACTATGTCACAACTATGTAACGAATGAGCTATTTTCCGAGTTATTATTCATCATAGAATCATTCAAATCTCTGACATATGCAAATGCAATTCATCGAATATTTTTCAAAAGTCAATTGAACCGAAATTTGACACGCAAGAACGAAAATGTTTAAAAGTTGTTAGATAGTTGTTGATAGTTTCCATTTATAATTTAGTGACATTTATAGTAATAAATTGAAGCCACTTAATCTTTCTCGCATAATGATATCCATCTAACGTGGTACGCTAATTACATTTTCCAAAAAAACATTTTTCAAATATATATAAACATAAAAAAACTAAACAAATAAATGCATCATAGATAGATATTTTCCACTATGAGATAATTTTTCTAGCAACATAGGCAAGTTTTTTTCGTCGTTTTTCACGATAAATGAATATGTGGAGCGTGGAATATAATTAAGGTCGATTATTCACCGCTCACGACTTCCGTTTCACGTGATGTACTTTCCGGTTGATCGCGAGATCTCTGGCATCTTGTTTTCTTGAAATGCATGCCGCGTTGCCCGTACTTTCTTTTCTTTCACCGAGTAGGATCGAATGTACAACATTCACCTTTCTAAGCGGTATGCTCGAATTTTTATATCTGGCGGAATTTCATCGGGATTAAAGGAAATTCCTTCTCCAATCATCTTTTCATTTTCTTTTCTTTTTTTCTACATGTCACTTTTTTAATCGTCGTGTTTTTTCCACACGAAATTAAGAATGAAAAATTTCATTGATTTTTCATTGGTGAATCGTCTTTAACTTAATTTTACAGAATTAAAGTAAGAAAGAAAGTAAATAAATTTTTAGATTTTTTTTTTATTTTCAATCTTTGTATTTGAAATAATTGAAAACATCCCTCAAACTTTATAGCTATTATATTTTTTGAAATATCTTCGAAATTAAAAAGTTTTTTACGAAAAATATCTTCTAAGATTAAAGATTAAAAGGCTTTAAAAATTCAAAATATCCGTAGAAGCTGAGATAAATAGTTGAAAAGTTCACTTACATGGTGTCACGATCTTTTCCTTTGCAGCCTGTATGCTCGAGCTCGGATTGAACGTGATGCCAAGGTCTTTCGATTTTCCACCCGCATTGTCCGCGATTCCACCCGTCTGTATTATCGAGATTCCAGCTGGTTCCATGTCGATCGAGTTTGCTTGTTAAATCTGTCGGAAATTCAACCGAATTATATTTTTCATACTAATAGATGAGAAAATCGAATATTTCGAGATAAAATACTTGGAGGAAAATGGAAAACGAAATAACAATTTTGAATGCACTCTTACATAGAGAAAAATTTTCACGAGAATAAACGAAAATTTCTATTTTTGATTCAAGATTTCTCTGATCAATATTGTGAAATTAGCATATATCGTTTCTCGATTTTCTTTGTCAGAAGAACGAAGTTTTTTTTTTTTTTTTTTTTTATAAAGAAATCGTAAATCGCGTTGACAGAAAAGCAAAAAATAATATTTACAATCATACGATTGTAAATCATTTCGATATTCATCTGCGTCGAAAATGAAAATTGATAAGGAGGAACGTGTGTCTGTCGTTGCAAATCTAATATTACGTTTTCTGCATTCTCAATGTCAAGAGTATTGCATATAAATTCTATTTTTCTTCGCATTATATAAATCTTGAATTAACTTTCAATTTCTTTTTAACCAATGAATTGAAGCATCTCTATATTCAAAAAATCGAAATTAGATCGGTTATTTGTAATTAACAAATTTTTATTTAATTTTATTTGTCAATATTACATCTTCGATAATTTGAGGATCGAATACTGAAAAATCAAAGATTATTATCTTTATCCTTTGCAATATTATTTTTTTATTTTAATTAGAAGAAAAAAAATTATAATGCAAATCCTTTGCATTAAAACGGTTTCGTTAATTATTCTTATACAAAAATACACACAAGTTCCAGGATTTAATTAATTTTCCTTTTCTTTTTTTATTTTTTTTTTTTACCAAGCCAAATTTAATTTCCAATCACAAAAATATCGCGATACAACTCGATCAAATACTTACCACGATCCTGTGCGCCGGTAATATTCGCGAGATGACAGGAAATCGAGGGTGTATAATCGAAACAGAAGCCGGTTAATTAGCCAACCGCAGTCACACTTTGACGCCGCGGATAATTAAATTCTGCCGATTGAAACTGAATTCGTCTAATTGATACCGAGTTCTGTTACCGTGCCAAGACTTAATGACCGGCGTTAACGAGCCATGTTATCATTGTGTTCCCATTACACCTAGATAATTACTTATGGAAAAACAATTTCGAATTTTCTTATCATCGATCGAGATTAGATTAATGGGATAAACTCCTTATGGGATAAAGAGGATATCCAGATATTTTTTTATTTAAAATAAAATTTTAAACCCTTTATTTTGGCAATGAAAGATTCTTAAATTTAATTCGACAATTGTCACACTTGCTAACACACGTTTGTAAATTTATTATCAGAAGACATTATTGATAACAAAGATTTAATAATGTTGAAAATGTCTGAATGAAATTGCATACTTGTTAATTCACATGACACGTTTGTAAATTTATTATCAGAAGACCATTATTGATAACAAAGGTTTAATAATGTTGAAAATTCTGGATGAAACATGATTAAAATATGGAAATTAAATTTAAATTAATTGCGGTTTAATTCTTTCTTAATTGCAATATTAACAAATTTTGTTAAAAATCGAACAACGAATTGAAACTTATTTTTATTAATTAATGAATTTCAATCTTTGAATTTGTAAAATCGATTTTATTATATGTGTTTAATTTCTGGAAAAGACAAGTTATTCACATTGATAATTTGATTCGTAATAAAGAAATGGAATAAATGATCGTTCAAAAAAAAATACTCGTAACATTGTTTCTCTATTTTGTGATTTATCAAATTATGGCTTCTAACTGGCTCAAGCTAACCTTTAAGTTTGATATTTACACCTTTAAAATTCTTATTCTTTTATTTGAATATATCTTGGAAATACAAAATATTTCACCATAGTAATTAACTTATTACTGCAACGATTCACGTTTATTTAATATTTTGTAAATGTATTTGTATTTTGTATTTATAAATAAAGTAATAATTATTCGGTTGATTATCATAGACAAAAGAACTTTACTGCATATTCTGGACCCTGTAAAGTCATGGATAATCATATTTTAATCCCTGACCAAGGATTTCACGATAACGATGTAATCTTTCATGTGCGCGTAAACATAGGTATTGTTGGTAATCAAAAATCATGTATGTATATACATGAAATTTAACGTACCGTGACCAAACTGTAAATTAGCAGTTTCCAATGTGAATTGCCCTTGCGATTAGAATTCGTGTTAGAGAAGAATTCAAATAATTTCTTAATCTTAATAACTCTTTTAATCTCCATATGCGTTATCTGAATTTAATTTTTTTATCAAATCAATTACACCTTTGCTTATATATACTCGCCTTCAACAATTTCATCGTTCCTTTATCGGATTTTATTCATTCATTTTTTAATCTTTCGTAAATTTAATAACTTTGAAATCTCATCGATTCGAATGATTCGAAATCATGATTTTCACTTTTTCCGAATTTTAAATTCGGAATACAAGAATATCCCGAAATTCAAAAGTTTCAAAAATTCAAATTCAAATCTCTTCGCCCTTTTTTTTAAATTCAAAATTAATCCAGAAGTTTAAACTTCGATTCAAATTCGAAAATAATCCGATTCCGATCTAATAAATATCCGTTCTTATTATTACTCGATTGCGAAAAAAATAAAAAAAATTCAAAATATTCGATTATTAATTCCAAAAAAGAAAAAAAAAAAGAAAAAAAATTACGACACACCTTAAGCGACCTGGAGATCGGCCAAAGGGGTTAATTTATCTCGCAGCCTCCTCCCTCGCATGGGGCGCCGCAGATTGGAAACACGTGGTGCACCACCTTCCCTTGATGCGGCCACCACGTTGGAAACGGCTACCGTCACACCTGGACGAGAACAGAGACGGTTTTACTTCCGCGATTCGGCACCGAATGTCGCGTGGCTTCGACGAGACTGAATCGTTTCGCGACTCGTTTCTACCTCTATATGTAGAAACTCCTCCTCTGCCAGACACCGAGTCTCCCGTTACTTACTGCCAAATCGATCTGCCGACACAGTTTCCCATCCTTTTCGATTACAACCGAGGTGAGGACGATACTCTTGGAACGCTTCGTTTTTTTTTTTTTTTTTTTTGAAATTAAATTAATTTAAAATTCAAACAATAACAATTTGAACTTACTTACGTTGGTGTTTCGCGTAAATTATTCTCATTAGTTTTTAATTGCGTCATGAAATGAGACAGAATTGTATTATGTCAAATGGTTTTTTTTTCTTTTTTATTTCGATTGAGAAATTATTTTTATCAATTAAATTTATCGGATAAAATTTTTACATGAAGTGGAAGGGATTAGTTTATTTAGATCGGATAGCTGTTATTGAGATATTCGATTGATTACGTGAAATTCCACGTGAAAATTTATTGCGAAACATAATATATATATATATATTTTTCTGTCTTGTTAAAATTCTGATCTGTTAAAGAAACAATAACATAACTTTTCTGCGAGTATAAAAACATTGAGATAAGAAAGTTTCGCTCTTTATCTCGAAAAAAAAAAAATTTTCCTGTCTTGAACTATTTAAGAAGAACAAAGAAGGTATAACGATATCCATCGTTATATGAATTCGATAAAATTTATTTCGTCTTTCTCGATTCAATTTCATCCCTTGACCCGAAATAATATTCTCAGTCATTATCATCCATTTGAAGGATATTCTTCTTGTGATATATTCTTTAGAAAACGTTGCAAAATTACGGAAATACGGGAATTTCGATTCGGTGATCGTAAATCTATGGTGGGAACAGTCAGAATTGGAAACTTCACGGTGACAGGGATCGGTAAAAGCGCAAGTTTTATTGCGGAATACTTTCAAAGAGAATGGATTGTTATGTCACGTAGTAGTACGTGAACGAGCCTCGTCTTTTACGAGGTAAAAAAACCATGGCAATAGTTCAAAGATCTTTAACGTCGGTTTATTAAAAGCTGATCTTTTTCTAAACACGTAGGGCTTACGTCTCTGTGTATGCGCATACACCTCAATTCTTATCCTTTCTTTTTTTTTTTTTTTTTTTACGCTCGCGTTAAGAGATAAGAGATCACCGATGATCGATCGTAGAATAATAATCGCAATATGATGATACGAGATCACGGATGTTTCTCAGTTCGCATAAATCGTGGTGCACGTACACCAGCACGTGAGCAGAATTTAAATTTTCGCTTCAATTTCTGTGAAACTTTAATTTCCCTATGTAAATCTTCAATTTAAGAAATATTACAACAAATTAGATAAGAATCTAAGAATCTAAATTGCAAATTGAAAGAGAACGAATAGAATGAACGATTGAACAATTTGTAAATTGATTGTCGAAAGATGAATTGATCCGAATTGGTTTTTTATTTTTTAAAAAATGTAGAATTACTTCTAACCTCTTTAATTTTTATCAAATGTGTTTTCAATAATATATTTGTTAGATTCAGAAACTTTATATTATTATACTACAGGAAATTACATCGATCCATTGATTTTTAGTAATATAAATAGAGAAACTCATTTTCTATATTTCACGTTTTTTATATTTTTAAAAAATACATCATAGTATCCGGATCTATATATAATATCCAATTTAAAAGATAGTGAAGGAATCAGTCCAAAAATTGTTCATTCGCTATGACTATCATTTGTTTCGTTTAAAAAAAAAGATTAAAATTGAAAAACTTTCTATTACAAATCATAATGCGATTTATTGATTTTTATAAACACGTGTTATATGTATAAAACGTAAAATTTATGATTTTCCAATTTGATGCACGTAAAAAAATAATAAATTAATTCAATTTTCAATTTTTCTCTCGTACATAATGTAATGTAAAGAATTTCGTTCTCATATAGCTCGATTTATCGTTTATGAACCGGTCAGAAATAGAGAAGGAATTATTTGCGTTGCCAAATATTCCCGCGTTATTTCTAGCCACGCGTATTCTTGCAATGTTGCATAATTACGAATACACTAACAATCACTCAATCGAGAGGGAAAATTTCACGAAACGAAGAACTTCGATCTATCGATCGATCATTTTCTAAATAGGAATCTTTGATACGTTATCGATCCATAATTTTCATCATCGATATCGATATCGATATCGATATCGATCATCGATAATTGCACGATAATGAACGAGTGAAGTAGCAATCGAAAAGATTCGTTTCTTGATAAAACAGTGTTGAATTATTATTGTTTCAAAATTTTTCAATTTCGTTCGCAATTAATCAAACGAATCGTTTCCTGAGGAAATTATGTTTCGTAAAGAAAATGTATATACTAACGTTTTATCGTTTTTTTTAGGTGAAATATTATTTTTCTTAAGAAAATGACATATCTTTTGCATTAACGTTATAATATTGATAAGAGATAGAGAAATAAGTATGTTAATTGTCAAGTGGTTGTTACCTTGATGAGTACTTACCAGTGACGTAAGAGGGTCACGGATGACTGGAATTAAATGAGATATATAAATTAGATAAATAGGTTTTTTATATAATTTTAAACATTTTTAATATTATAATAATAATATATAATAAAAAATATGAATTTAATCAATTAATTTTTTTTCAGGATATATTCCATCAACTCTATCCACCTGATACCGTTGTCACTTGAAATAATATGGAAAAACATCTATTTATAAGATTTAAAATCGAAGAAAAGACGTAATATGATTTTACAAGTGGAAGTATATGACAGATTTGAAGGTTAATTTTATTCTTTTCAAATGAAATATTAATTTTTTATAATAAGTTTATTTATATAAATAATTGAATATTAAAACAATAAAATCGACTTTCAAATCTTATATGTCTTTACTTGTGAATAAATCATTATTCACAATATTATCTCTTTTCTGAAATAAAATTTCGTGCAATCGTATTTATTTCAATGCGAATCAGCTATTTATATTATCTTAATTCTCATGTGATAATCAAAATAAAAAATCAAACTGTATAAATTACTCCTGGTATTTAACCTGTCGAGAATAGATTGTAAATGGCTGTAAACAGCAATATGACATCTACGTTGACATTAGCTTTGATAAATTCCTTTGGCGAACCGATGATTAAATTAATCGCGACAATAAATATATAAACGTGGGATTTACCGATTGAGAAAAAGTAGGTAAATTCGAGCAAATTGCGCGGATTTTAGAGGATCATTTTCCATCTGTCTCAATTTTCTCATATTAATCGATTTTATCTTAACTATGGTTAGGATTTCGAATGTGAAGCTAAGTGTATTCATGTCGATGTGAATCGTTCGATAGAGAAAAAAATAAAAATCGAAATGATTGTGATTCTTATTTATTTTATTTTCATAATCCTTCATTCATATATATCATGACTTTAACTTTAATATCTTAAAGATATTCTCAAACAAACTCTTGCACAATTAAAATAATGAAATATTATAAAATTTACACAATTTATATAAAATACAAGTATTAAAATATTCTCTTTTATAATAGTAATAAATTTGATAATAAAGAAAGAGAGAGATTTACGTAATAAGTTTTATAAATTCTGAAATATTTACTTATCCTATTTGATTTGTAGTTATTAAATTATGCAAGAGGGTTCTGAGGGCTCTGAGGCTCTGAGAAACTTTAGAAATAACCAAAGTTTATGTCATCATATTTGTCATATTGGCTAATTTGATTCAAATTTCAATAATAAAATGAATACATTGTCATCTAATATTGTAAGAGATCAAGATCATTTTTCTTACTTATCGTGTATGAAATATTTAATAGGCACGTTCTCGATTTATTACTGATCCATTACTCCTTTCCAAGTAATAAGAACTTCACTACAATTACGCGACGAATACATTATTTATTCGTTTCTTTTTTCGTCATTAATGCTTTTCGTATTTTTTTATTTGTTATTATTTTTTTCAGTTCTTTGCACAGATTTTTATTTCACAGTTTCATCGATCATGCGTCATGTTATTCCATAGATGGAAACGCTCTTCTTTCTTTTTTTTTTTTTTGTTTTTCTTTCTTCTGAACGTAGTCGTCGATCAGTCTGTGATCTATGCTATCGATCGACGCGCTGCTTCGGAAAATCGTCACAGCGGAAGTTATATCACGTATTGATATACGAGAACACGAAGATTTAAGATCGGAGACGGTTTCACGAGAGGAAATTCCTTTCCCTTTTTGCTAGTATTGGTTGTTGGTTCTTGCTTCCGGCTACCAGAGACTTCTGGTATCCGTTTCCCGGTCGGGTTTTGTTCTTTTGAAATATGACATCTAGGAAGTCAGGTATGTACCTGAATTACTCTCACATGATCATTCCTATAATCACTCATTTTTCCTGAGTCTTAATCCTTTGTTTTCATTTTCTTTTTTTTCTTTTTTCTTTTCTTTAGTTATTAATGAAAGAGAAAATTGAATATTTTTTGAATTCTTCAAGATGATGATACTGATTTGCGAGATTACTTAACTCTTAGAAAATAGGTTATGTTTAAAAAAACATTAGAAAAAATTGTTTTAATATATAGTTTTATCTCTTTAAGAAATAAAATATATGAATCATCTTTTATAATAATTAACAAAATAGCAAATCGTTTAATATATTTTAATTTTAATGATAAAAATTATCATTTGTTGACATATCATTATGTCATTTATTATACAATATATATATATATATATATGATTTAACTTGTAACTAAAATGCTTTATTTTCATAATTATATAAGAGAAGATGATTCTATTATATTATAATCAATAAAATTTGCATATGTTTTCAGATGTCAATTTTTTACTCTGCACAGTCCGAAATTCAATATTCATCGATATAATTGGCGCAGCTGTTAACAAATATAATTATACATATTCGAATTGATAAATCAATCATCGTTATCAATGAGTGTCGATATGATATTTCTATTTATCAAACAAATCCAGAAGCTAAAATACAATATCAATAGTATTTCTGGTTGATTTGTGGTCGATGATAAGTCAACGAATGGGCTAACTAACCGATCATGGTTTCGCAGAACGTTTTTTCGCAATCGAGACGGGTCGACGACTCGAAGCTAAAGACGAAAACGTTCCCTTCCGTATTCGTGGAATTTCGAGACGAGTAACTCGCAGTAAACGGTGTATAATATTAAGTTGAGTAATAAGTTCGCGTTTCTCTAATAGAACATTAACGCTGAGAAAATTGAAGAGGAGTTCTTAGGTTTATCATTTAGAAATTATAATTTGAAAATATAAAAATATAAAAATAATAAATATATAAAAATATGGAAATATAGAAATATAGGAATTGAAATATCTTTTAAATTTATATAAAAATATAGAAATTTAAAAATATGGAAAATATGTTATTTTTTAATGTTGAAAATTTAAAAAAAAATTATTACAACTTCAAAGTTGTTCTTAAGAATCAATTTTTGATTTAATAAATTTAATTAAAATTAATAAGTTTAAATTAAGTCCAACTTGAAATAAATTAATTATGTATTTATTACATATTTTTGATTTAATTCATAGTTTTAGTACAATATTCGAATCTATTATACATTTATTATACATTCATATTTAATATATCTGATAATTATTTCTCATTAAACAAACTATAAAAGAATAAATTTAATGAAATAACGACATTATCTAAAATCAACTATCAAGTATAATTACAAATTATATATTTTGCCAATTATTTTTCGTCAAATAAATATTATTGTCATGTTAATAATTCTAATAATTCTATTTGTATAGTAGTTGAGTAATCTAAAATGTATGTAAAATATACATACAAAGAATGAAGAATAAAAAAAAAAAAAGATGAAGAAGTCTTATTTCAAATCTATTCTACTTTACTTATTTTTTAATATTCATATTTCCCTAGAAGCAAAAATAATTCGACCGCAAAATCATAACTACCAGATCTTCAGAGACCATACCTAAATGGTTAAAGTTCAGAAAGCGGGTCACCTCTTTCTGGATCGAGAAGAAACAATCACGAACTTATTTTTTCCCTAGAAAAACTTTTATAATGATAATTTCAGCTACTTGTTTGGATAATTATGATTTGATGATAGAAAATCCACAGATTAGTTAATAAAACAGATTTATCTTGTAAAAGAATACATGGAGATTATTAGAAAGAAATGTTATTATCATTTAATAATTTATTAAAAAATTAATCATAAAATTTGATAGAAAACTGCTGAGAGAGATAATATATGCAATAATAATTTAAACTTTTGAATACTACTATATATTATACACTAAAAAAGTTGCGAAAAAAATATTGAAATTTTCAATATATAACAAATTTAAAATTTATGTTCATTCCACAAACATGATATTTGTAATTCATAAATGTTTAAATGTTCTATGTTTTACATTCGTAATATAAAACTTAGAAGATTAAAAGAATTAAGAAAGACAAAATATAATTAATTGTTACTTACTGTTTTGAAGTTCTTGATAATTAATAATCCAAACTTATTAGCATAAGTAGTATCATTATTACACAAATTGATCTATCATAAATATTCGAGTTATTAAAAATATTATAATTTCAATAAAAAAAATAGTTTTTTTAATCAGTTTTTCAAACTGAAAGTCCATCTTTTCTCAAAAATTAATAGAATATCTGAAAATCGATTTGTCAACTTACAAGATAATAAAATTAACAATTATAAAGTACATGTTTCATTTTTATTCAGAAGAAATATTGTACACTTCATGATAGATGCGTGTACAAGAATAATTACATTTTCAAATTATTTCGTGAATCGCATTTACATACAATGAATAATCGCTATATTTTTATATTGATTTATTGATACAAATTATTTATCATTCTTTTTGATAAAATTTCAATGAAGCACGTGCTTTTATTGTTAATATTTCTTCAATTAATTGCAAAGAAATATACTTATAATTATCTTATCAGTTTAATTTTTTATTGTGTTCTTATTAATTAATAAAACAATTTATAATAATTGTTTTAGGAAAAGACAAAATTAATTAAATATCGGCATTATTATCTAAAAATTTGGCAGAGCAAATATGGACAAAAAAAACAAATAAAGAAGATAGAACAAAAATTAAACACTTAGCGCCATCTCTAGAGTGCCATCGTTATAAATAAAATCAATATATAAACAAAGAAAATGATAAAATGATATAGCGATAGCATAAGAATTAACATTCAACGCCATATCAAAAACATCTTTCTAAAGACAAAATAAATTAGAATTGAAGATCAACGCCATCTCGCGTTTGAACTTCAAAATCTAGTAAAATGTTAAACATTTTCATTATTTTATTTTTAAACCTAAATGGACATCGTATATGACATGATATATAATAATATATTGAATGCTAGATCTATTCTAGATCTCGTTTGTAAAATAATAATCATTCCTATTATATTATTCAATAATATATATTTATTTAATAATTATTAAAAGAATTTTATTTTATCGATATTTCAACAATATTTAAGGGGTTATATGTGATTACAGACAGTACGTCATGAAAGTGCAGGTTAAGGATTTGACACATTGTATATTGCATCATTAATTTATAAATAAATCTTCAAATTTAATAAGTTTAACTCTATAAAAATTGCCAATAACATTATTATAAGATCCAATAGTATGTTCTATGAATAATTCATCTAATGATAAATATATTTGGTCGATTGTTCAATCCATGTGTAAAAACCTTTAGATCAACGCCATTTTTAGAAGGTGTATATTGTTGTGTAGTGGCAGAGAGGTTGGGCCACGTAGTTACTTCATGGGAGAAAATTTAAATTTTGTGTCTACGTTATTGGGCTTGGAATTGTTTAATACTGTAAATATACATTGTACAATAAAAAATGGTATGTATTTTAAAGATGCAAATAATGTAATTTAACAAATTTATCTCCTATTCCTATATTCCAGTTTATATTTCGCTTTAATGGTAGTGACAAAAAATTGTAATAATAATAGCTATATTATAACTATATATTCTATAATAAATAATTATTATATGATTGTTCTGATACAAAAATTCTAGATTTAAATGATTTTTAATGATACATCATTTTATTTTTTTATTTATTTTTTTTTTATTTTTGACAGCTGGCTATTTTTTGTGATAATTATCATTATAATAATGATAAGTTTATATTAAAAAATATATATAATATATATTTCATTCACTCAATGATAACTCATGCAATCAATTATAATTTTAATACATAATTTTTTTTATTAAAATATCACATTAAATATTAAAATATTCCAAAATGGTTTATTATTTAAATATATAATTCTTTTAATGAAATTCCTTTATTATATTAATATATTAACATTATGTAAGTCATATTATATTTTAAATGATAAATTTATATTTTCTTTTTCATCAGCCTCTGAGGTTAGATATCAAACGAAAACTGACTGCGAGGTCAGACAGAGTAAAAAGTGTAGATCTTCATCCAACAGAACCATGGATGCTTTGTTCCTTGTATCAGGGAAATGTTAATATATGGAATCATGAAAATCAAATGCTGGTCAAAACATTTGAAGTGTGTGATTTACCAGTTCGTACAGCTAAATTTGTGCCACGCAAGAATTGGGTTGTTACTGGTTCAGATGATATGCAAGTTAGAGTATTTAATTATAATACCTTAGAACGTGTGCATTCTTTTGAGGCACATAGTGACTATGTCAGATGTATTGCAGTACATCCAACACAACCATTTATATTAACAAGTAGTGGTATGTATTCATTTATTTTTTATTTTTAATAATTTTTTAATTCTTTTTAAAACTAATTTTTGTGTTTTCTTTTTAGATGATATGTTAATCAAATTATGGAATTGGGAAAAAGGTTGGATAGGACAACAAGTGTTTGAGGGACACACACATTATGTAATGCAAGTTGTATTCAATCCAAAAGATAACAATACATTTGCAAGTGCATCATTAGACAGAACAGTGAAAGTTTGGCAACTTGGATCTTCAACTGCCAATTTCACTTTAGATGGTCATGAAAAAGGTGTAAATTGTGTTGATTACTATCATGGTGGAGACAAACCATACTTAATATCAGGGGCGGATGATAACTATGTCAAAATCTGGGATTATCAAAACAAAACTTGTGTACAAACATTGGAAGGACATACACAGAATATTTGTGCTGTTTGCTTCCATCCAGAATTACCAATTATTCTCACTGGTTCTGAAGATGGAACAGTTCGAATATGGCATTCTGGAACATACAGATTGGAATCTTCTCTTAATTATGGTTTTGAAAGAGTATGGACAATTGCTTGTTTACGGGGTTCGAATAATGTTGCAATTGGTTATGATGAAAGTAGTGTTATAGTAAAAGTAGGTAGAGAGGAACCTGCAGTTTCAATGGATTCATTGGGTGGTAAAATCGTTTGGGCGAAGCACAGTGAAATACAGCAAGTGAATTTGAAAGCCTTGGGAGAAGAAACACAAGATGGAGAGAGGCTTCCATTAGCTGTTAAAGATATGGGTGCTTGTGAAATTTATCCACAAACAATTCAACACAATCCAAATGGAAGATTCTTAGTTGTTTGTGGAGATGGAGAATATATTATTTACACATCTATGGCATTAAGAAATAAAGCCTTTGGTCAAGCATCAGAATTTATTTGGGCAGCTGATTCAAGTCAGTATGCTGTTAGAGAAAGTAACACTACTGTAAAAGTTTTTAAAAACTTTAAAGAAAAAAAGAGTTTTAAACCCGATTTTGGTGCTGATGGTAAATATAATAATTATTTATTCTTAAAAAATATATAAAATATAATAATTATTTTTCTCTTTCGTATTTTATTTAGTTATATATTTTTTATTTAGGTATTTTTGGGGGATTTTTATTGGGCGTTTCATCCGGATCTGGCTTATCGTTCTTCGATTGGGATACGTTAAAGTTAATTCGTCGTATAGACATTCAACCTACACATGTCTATTGGGCCGAAAATGCCTCTTTAGTAGCATTGGCAACATCTGATCAATACTTTATTTTAAAATATCATACTGATGCTGTTGCAAACGCACCAGAAAATTCGGAAGACATTGAAGATGCTTTCGAGGTTTGTCATTTCCATCATTAACATTTAGAAAAAAAGATAATATTTTAAAATCTAATTGATTAATACCATATAGATGGTAGCAGAAATGAATGAAGTTGTAAAAACTGGTCTTTGGGTTGGCGATTGCTTCATTTATACAAATAGTGTAAATCGAATAAATTATTTTGTTGGTGGAGAAGTTGTGACTGTATCACACTTGGATAGACCAATGTATCTTCTTGGATATGTACCGAGGGATAACAGATTGTATCTATGTGATAAGGAATTATCTGTTGTTTCATATTCACTATTGTTGTCTGTATTAGAATACCAAACTGCTGTTATGCGAAAAGATTTTGAAACAGCAGATAGAGTTCTTCCCACAGTTCCCAAAGAACATCGTACGCGTGTGGCTCATTTCTTGGAGAAACAAGTGCGTATTATTGAAGAAATATACTGCTTAATATATTTTCCATATTTTAATATTTCAAATATCTTTAAACTCTAGGGTTTTAAAGAACAAGCATTAGCCGTATCTACGGATCCAGAGCATAGGTTCGAACTGGCTCTAGCTTTGGGAGATCTCGTAACGGCACATTCTCTTGCTAAGGAAGCAAATAGCCAGCAAAAATGGCGACAATTGGCATCTCTTGCCACGCAGAAAGGAAAATTGTGTTTAGCACAAGAATGTTTGCATCAGGCACAAGATTTCGGAGGACTTTTATTGCTCGCCACAAGCACAGGAAATGCGAATATGATTCAAAAATTGGGCGTAGACGCAGACGAAACTGGCAAGAATAATATTTCTTTCTTATCATATTTTATTCTTGGAGATCTCGACAAGTGCCTAGATATTCTCATAAAGACAGATAGAATTCCAGAAGCTGCATTTTTTGCAAGAACATATGCCCCTAGTAAAATTTCATCTATTGTAAAATTATGGAAGGAAAAACTATCAACTGTAAGCAAGAAAGCCGGACAAAGTTTGGCTGATCCTGAACAGTACGAAAATCTGTTTCCTGGATATAGAGAAGCATTGAAAGTTGAGCAGTTTCTTAGAGAAGAGAGTAAAAAAAAGATTCCGGCATCTGCATTTCCGGAAGTACAAGTAAGAATATTTTTTTTATATTTATATTTGTATTTTTTTTAATATTTTTTAATTTTTTAATTTTTTTATAAATTTAATATACGAAATTTTTATTTTTTCGATAATTTGAAATATCCTAAAACATATATTCCATAAGTATTGAAATATTAAGTTTCTAATTATAATTTTAATTTTGTGTTCATTATAGTCCAATGTCGATCGAAAACCATTCGAAGAGATGTTGGCAGCTGATTTGGATCTCGATCTCGAAATTGACGATACTATCGATACTACTGTAAGTAGATTCAGGTGATACAAAAAAGTTATATAAAATTGAAGTGATATAAATATAAAATTATCCAACAATTAATACAGATTATATTTGGTATACAATTGATTTTTTGTTATATAATTGCACATTTGTTTTAATTGTTTTTAATTAAAAAACAAGGAAAAATATATTATTATCGGTGAAAAGTCGCTTATGTATACCAAATCTAATGCTGACATGATATTATTAATATCATTAACATTTACAATAAATAACTATTTATTTTAAGTTTTTTATTTTGACAAAATTTTCAGAATATTTTTTTTTCTCTTTTTCGATAGTTACGTTAAAGTTATGTCGTAAAGTTTAAAGTAGTTACGTTAAATTAATTATCCTTATGTTATGATAATATGATTTCCTATTGTGACATTAATCGTAAAAATCAAGTATATTTTTTCGTATTATAAATTTTTTTTATCATTTCTTTGGTTTTGTTTTTATTTTATTTTTTTGCGTTTATTAATAATAGTTTAACTATAGAAATAATTAATATAAAATAATTTTATTATAATCAATTGTAATAAAATAATTTGGTTATAAATAACCGATATGCCATATCATTTATTGATAGAAGTTGAAATAATATTTATAAATATGTATTTTTATTTTACACCGATATATTGGGACGAGATAAGATTATATCAATATATAATAAGATCAAGACATTAAAATTATAAAAAGGAAGCAATAGGTGAATTGAGATCAAATGGAAAAGTAGCAAGGGGTGGGAGAAACAAAAAGGGGATAACTAGACGATGCCTTAATACCCTTAAATACAGACGCGTAATTCTAGAAGGGTATTACATTACTAAAACAGGCTGAAATCAAGCGTAACACGCACACGCGCGTTTATAGCGAATGTATGCGTGACGATATATCGATCTTGACCGATGTATGTGAACACGTTCCAGCTATCGAGCAGAACGAACACTTCATTAAATAAAGCAAAGAAAAGTGAAACATACGCAGGTATAAAAGGAAGAGAAAAACCGTCGCAGGTATGTGAAAGTAAAGGATTTTGAGACAATTATTTCAAGATCGATAATGATATTTTAAGAAATCATTTTTTTCTTTTCTAAAGAAATTTTTTATTCTTTTAAATATTGATTATCAAGATTCTTGAGTCATCAACAATCATGTAGAGAGAGTTGTGGGACCATAAAGTTTGTTGACTTCTCGCCAGTCACGGTTCATTCTCTTTACAGCCTTATTGCCATAACATTCGTGTACAGAATCCCTCTTTGTGTACCCTTTCCTTCGTTTATATTGTTTTATCACACTTTCTTCTTTCAGACAGCAAATATTTCTTTTATGGAATCGATATGTACCCTCATTACATATATGGTATCTATTTCTTATTAAAAATTGGCAATAAGAAATAATTGATTATTTGTTCAAAAAATTATAGTTCATTTTACGAATCGAATTTTTTAAAAATATTAATTATTATTAAATCCTTTATTTATATGACAGTGAATTTGTTGAAGTGCAATTTTGGTTTAAACAAGATTTTTAAATAATTTTTTATGACAAATATAATGAAAAATTATTAACAAATTTGCAAATGATTTTAAAAAAAATGATTTTAAAAAAAATGATTTTAAAAAAAATTTATCAAAAGTCTATATTCTTATAAATTTTAATTAAATATATATTTCTTTTAATTATTTATTTTATTATATTACATAAACAACAACAAAAATAATTGAAGAACTTTGTTAAACTTTCTCAAAGAAAAGGAATGAAAGAAAATTAATTTATGGTAGTAACAATTAAATATATTGTATAGCACATAAGTTCATGATTTTTTAAAATTGTTAACTATACAAAATGCGTTTTTTGTTCCAGGGTGTGAATCTTGACGATGACCTTCTTGAGGAAGATTAGTCGATTGGAGGCTAGGTAACGTGTATTTCACACGTGTAATATCCATTCTTCTGTCAATCATTCCCCACGAGCCAATCAGAATTGTTTAAACTCAAGTATTAAAAAGAAAAGATATCGCGAAAGAACATTTTTGTGCGCGAGTGTTTTTATCATGCACAATATTCAACCTGTGCACGCAGACTTTATTCATGTACCGAGAATTATATAGTATATTGTAATATAACAAAATATTCACATAAGTTTTCACCTGTTTTTTTCCATGGCCATCATTGCCCAATCTTGAGGTATCTTTTTTATCGATGCTTGGAAATTTAGGAAATCTACAAATATATGTTAATATAAAAAAGTTCAATACAATTTAATTTCCATTTTATTTTGCAGATAAATATTTCCGTGTTGGAGAAATAAACAATAAATATTTATATTCTGAAAATCAAAATACATTATATTTCCAATTTGTTGTCAACCCAGTTAACATTACAACAAAATAAGAATGATTCTCCATATCACCATCATCCAATTTTTTCCATGCTGAACAAACTTTCCTCTAAAGGACCCAAAAATAATTCGAACACTTTATAAGGAACACTCTTAACTCTCTTTGAAATCCGAATAGTCGACGATTTTCATGCATGCGTACGTGTCGTGAGCCACTGTAGAAAGAGAAAGAGATATATTTTGCGTGACTGGTACGTGCTCTGAGGTTCCCTAACACAACGTGCACTCAAAGAAGTCGTTAACTATCGTATTCCATCTTTATTTTCATTATACCAGTTACAGATCAGATAAAAAAAAATACATTTAAAAAAAACAGCAAATCTCATGGATCATGCAAAAAGAAGTATAACAATTTTTTTTTTTTGAATTATTTTATTGCTTCCAAGAAAGGTTAGAATTTTTATTTATTGAATTCTTTTTTATTTATTTTATTTATTGAATTCTTTTTTATTTATTTTATTTATTGAATTCTTTTTTATTTCTATTAATTAAAAATAACAGTAATGAGAAATTGTGGTCAATGCTATAAAGAAATTAAAACTACTGTAATTTTTTTTTTATTAGTATTTTTATATTTATCTCTGTGTCTTTTTGCATTTTTGTTATTTTTATGGAACAGATTGAGGAATCGCGTGTCTGGATAACAAGAGACGGCTACGAGGACGGATTAATCGCGTGTAAATTTACGCCACACCGGGGTAACTCGGTGCAACAGGCTGAAAAACGATGGAGTAGTAGGTGGAGACAGAGAAAGACGAGGGAACAGGGCGGAAAGATAGCCACGCACGTCGTCTCGAAAATAGAATCAGCTTCGTTGACACTCTGCTACAAATTGTCCGCGTCGTTATGCTCTTTGTAAGAGGCGCTCTTTCTTTCTCCCTGAGTGCTCATTCGAATACTTAGCAATTTTTGAATTCCGATCTCTGCCCTTTGACTAATCGGACATTAAACATTAGAAATATATATAAAAAAGTTATTACATATTATATAAAAAATTTTAAAAGATTAATTATAAATTTACAAACTATAACTAAATTAAAACTAAATTTATATTATTAAATTAATATATTTTCGCAGGAAATTAAGACAAAGTAATTTAAAAAATTATTAAGAAGTTGGATTTTAAATTATTATTAAATTAAGTTAGTAAAGGTAAAGATAATCATATATTTTCTTTTTCTTTTTTGAGTTTTAAATAAAAAGAGGAATAATAGAAACAGTATTTATTTCTTATAAGCATATAAGCTTAGAATTCATTATTGATTATATAATTGCTAAGTATACAAAACTCTAATCTAATTTTTTCCAACAATAACAATTTTAAAGAATGAAAGCCCAAGCATTTAAAGAAATTTAAATTAAAAAAAAAAAAACCGTATTTCCATGTGACATCCACTTCTGAGTTTAAATGGAATTCCTTTCTCAGTGTTTGAGATGATTCCCGAGCGAACATTACTAACGAAAAGAGCATATAACAAATAAATACTGTATATTGATTCTGCTAGGCCAAGTGGTTGGGTGTGTAGATTATAATTAACTGATTTTAGGTGACGTCTCGAAAAGTAAATGGACCGCGTAACACCAGTCCTACTCTCCAAGCAGTGTCGCTGAGAATTTATTACCATCCGTTCTGTGCGAGGATTACCAGAACTCGGTCGAACGATATCTGACACACTCTCCCTCGTTTCGTCCAGTTAAATCCACTCTAACGACCGCGTAAACGAGCCGAGTAATTCTTAAGGCGGAGCTAAATATAGACCGGCAAAAATTATTCCAATAAGATTCGACGTTCTCTTTCTTTGCTTATTCTTTCATAAAATAGAGATCTGAAGAAGGAGGAAGATATAACTCAACTTGTATCTCCTTTGATATTTCCTATCATCCTTCTTTCTATAAAAACATAAACTAATCCTGAATCCTGGTGAGTTAACAAAAAAAAATACAAAATTCAATTTTTATTTATTCATATTTATAACTAATTAATCATAATTAAATAAATCAATTATAATATGTCCATTCAGGTATTCCAATTCCTTCAAAGAATGTCTCATTCTTTTTAATTGCGAATAACATCTTTACTAGATATAATTATTGATTATTTATTATCGCTATAAAATGATTATTAATTATGCTAACACGGAGGAACAATTTAACCGGCACCAAAAGTCGGAAAATAGTCTCGAATCGCACGTGCGTGGAAGAAGCCGTGAAGCTGCTAATAGTCGCCTAAATGGTCGACACGCTTCCTCTGGCTGTCGCTATATGTCACCTCCGCCCTCTATTTACACGACATGGACGATGCACGTGCGTGTGAATCTCGACGCGACTGAAACGAAAGAATTCTCGACTGCTTGCTACATTATACTCATTCAAACGTTTAAAGAAAAAAAAAAAAAAAAAAAAAAAATGTAACCAGTCGAATTTTCCACATAAAAATTAATCCACTTGGTTTCAGTAATTTCCTAAGCTATAATATAAGCCATTTACGACTCTACTTTAACGTCCGTAAACAATTACATACACTGTCGCTCGTAAAGTCAAGAAAATTATTGTCTCTGTGATTGTCAGTCCAACTAGAACTGATTCAATGGGAAACAATAATTGCATAGTGGTCGTGTCCGTTGTAAAGCACTGCGACCACATCTCTGTAATCTGAACCTACAGAGAAACACCAGGAATGATTTACCTGACTCCCGGTGGATTCGTTCCACAGAGAGGGGAACCACCGATGATTAACGCCAGTGTTTGCTTATAGAGACTCTTTGCGTGAACCGAACAGTAGCCGACGTTTATGTTTCGAGTTTCTCGTAAGATTTAGCTATTGTATACTTTTTTCCATCCTGGTCAGATGAATGGTTTATTATTTCATTTTCTTGAGGACACCATGTTCATGCTATTCTTCTTTTTAGTCTCACCTGTTTCACTCAACCAATGAGAATTTAGATGTTTCCATCTGTCTCTACGATGGTTCTTCTCGAAGAAAGAGACAGTTGCTTCTACCTGCGTCAAAGTAACCAATGAGAGAGTCAGAATAATATAGACCCTCCTCTCTGTAACTGGATTTACATTGCCGCATACGGTGAAATACACGCTTCTTTTTTTTCATAATATAGAAATAAAATGTATATTGGATAAAAATTTTAAAAGTTATATACTTTAAAGAAAAATTTCATGGATTATATATATATATATATATATATATTTATGGATATAATAGAAAGTTTAATAATTCAATTTACAATTCTAAAATATTGTATTTATTTGATTGTCTTTTTAGAACGATATAAATTATATTACCAAATGTGCAAACATCATTATACCTGGTCAACTTATAATAATTCGTTGAAACAAAAAAATGAAATTATAAAGTAAGGACATATTAAAAACAATAACATAAAAAATGGAATTTCTGAAAATTGAAGAAAGAAGAAATTGTAATGATGCAAATAAGAAGATTTCTGTCCATTCCATTCATGCCATGCGTGCTCTTTTCCATCGAGCTGGCAAGATTTATTTTGAGGCGGGCATGCAGAAGGGACGTGGCCGTACGATCGATTTCCAGACGAAAAATAAAGTGCACGTGCTATTCCTGCGCTGATGCACGTACGGTGTTGACTGGCTGTGCACGGCCAACCTCTCTTTTACGGAGAATATTAAAGCTCGCTTGTGTGCACCGTGTTTGTAAAACATCCTCGTCGACGCAAACATCCCCATTGCTGGCCATTGGCTACTTTTCCCTCTTCCGCTCTTTTTCTCATTTTGCCAGGGATATTCTGAGCCCTGGAGCTCGCATTGAATCACAGGAAGCGACTATACTTTTGTTCTGAATATCGAGCAAAAATAGAATCACCATAAGAATGGATGATAATGTCTTCTAAAAAATTTATAGAATTATGATAAATTAGGAGAATACGATGATTAATTAATTAATTACAAGGAATTAGAAAATTGTGGATATTAAAGTTTTATAATTAATTGTATGCAAAATCTATTAATCACACATAAAATATAAATTATAGAAATATAATTACATTTGATTCTTTTTTTTTTTTTTTTTTTTTTGGAGATGATATGATGAAAGGTAAATAATATTCTTTTGACAATATTAGACGATAAATAATAGAGATTTATTTTTGATTTTCCATCTAATTACAGGAGCTGCCACGTCGTGCGTTCGTCTTTGGAATAGCTCACAATTAGTCAATCAAACTAAGTACTTAGGCTTAGATATGTACACTGATGAATAGTCTTCCAGAGAAATTGTTTTTTTTTTTTTTTTCTTCTTCTTACTATTGCAACCTACATATTCAAGATACACATTTATCTTTTGCTTCTACAATTACTAGTTATTTATATAATATATATAAAAGAAAACATCTTCGAGTGCTTTCCTGTTTCGCGAATACGCCTTATAAACTACTCGTTAATTGTTATCTCTAAATTTGTCCCTCGCAGATACATTTCCTCTCTCAGAGAAACCAATTCACGAGGCACGAATCGGTCCCTTATCTCGTTTAAATATCGAATACTGTGCAGCAGTCGAAAACGCACGAGGATAGGGTTGCAGTGTTTATTCGTTTCAAGTGGAAGAAATCTTTCACACTCCTCTGGGCCGGAATTAGTATCACTATAGACCAGTTCCAGCATTCCCTCCGCCATAGGTCCCATAGAATTTTCATCAGTGAAAGGAAATACTTCAATATTTCCCTTTTCTGATTTACCACTTCGTAGAAATCTGAAGATCAATCAATTTGATCGTCGTTCAAATGAATGATCCTTTGAGATTCTTATGAGATGCTCAGTTTATAACGATGATAAATTGATTCACATGAAGCACTTGGACCGCGATTGAAACTCCATGGGTGCAAATCCAGTCGTAGAAACCCCTGATGGGGTTGTAGAGCCCATCATTCCTGAAGGGACACCTACGCTGCCTACGCTGGTACTGGATACTGCTACAGTTCCTGGCTCCTCTTTCACGTTCATCACTAGAATCGAAAGAAAAATGCTTGGATTCATTTACTTCCTTTTGACGAACAAAAAAATAATTAATAACACAAAATAACATTATCGTATTTGAATTTGTAATACGATTTATAAATTGGAGTAGAGAAACACCAAGATTGAGGATAATTACTTTCAGGCCAATAGCACCTGGTAGGCACCGTTTCTTGAGTCATGGCGGCGTCGTGCCTCCTTGCAAAACTACTGCCGAAAGAGCCACTTGTCATCGAACCTGAGGAACTCGTGGTTCCACCTGGAACATCCAAGTAATTGCCTTGAAACGCTTTGTCTGATCATGAAGCATTTTACCAAGTCGAATATTAAAAATGTTCTGATCAAAGTAGAGACTCACTTAATGAGGTGCCTAATTGACTGTAACCATTCATGTTGGGAATCTGCATGGACTGCATTGGTTGCAATTGCGGCTGAAGCTTGGAGAAAAACCCAAATTTTTATTATTATTGGCCGTACCTCGATTTTTTTGGGTACATACAATAAAAAATGATGAGAAAAGCTTACTTACCGATGGACAATGGCTATAGGGCAGCTGAGACTGTTGAAGACTCCAAGCACTGGAATTACAGGTAAATAGAAATTTTAACGATGGATTTTAAGAGGCGAAGGGATAATTAATGATACCTGGTGTCATATCTGGTGTACGTAGACGGAGCGTAGGACGGTGGTGAGGGGCCGAACAAGTTCCTGGGACCTAGGTGGACGTGCGTGGGAGTGAAAGGGTCGCCGAATAGCGGTTTGTATGGCGCATTTCTATACGGCCGCTTCATACGTCTACGCCTCCTATAGTTACCATTTTCAAACATATCCACGTATTGCGGATCTAAAAATGGACATCGTATTGCAATCCAACTGTTACAATTGTTCCACATTTAAAAGAGAAAACGTTGAACACGAACCGAGAGTCCAAAAGTTGCCTTTCCTCTCGCCACCTCCATCGCGTGGTACTTTGACGAAGCACTCGTTCAAGGATAGATTATGCCTAATAGAATTTTGCCAACCTTTTTTGTTCTTCTGAAAGTACGGAAATCTGGCGGTGATGTAAGCGTAAATCTCGCTCAAAGTCGCCCTTTTCTGAGCGCTATGTTGTATAGCCATGGCGATCAGAGCAACGTAACTGTACGGTGGCTTTTTGCTGGCCGAATCATTGTTAGTATTTCCATTTCCAGTCACTGTCGCCGTAGAGGAACCGTCCGCTACTGTTGTAGGCGTGGAAGGTGTCGATGGTGTCGATGGATTACTGTTGGTGGTGCTATGAAGGGCCCCGGTCGGTGATGATCCCTTCTCATCGAGATGATGATGAGTGGAGCCTGTGGAGTGCATGGAAACCGCAGAATTCGGGCTGTGCAGGCTGTGATGAGAGTGATGATGACTCAGAGACGTATGGTGCGATGTCAGACCTCTGGTGAGGTTCACGGAAGAGTCCAGCTCCTTCGATGTGACACCGATGCAGCCATTTTGCATCTCTGATACAAAGCTGCTCACTGAAAATGTGGGAAGTACTAATTTATTTAAATTTATAAACTGTACTAATATTAATATTTTAAATAACTTGGAGGATCATTGGATCATTTCGAAATACATACATGTAAATTTTAGATACATCTTTAAATTTAGAGAAAAGGAGAGAATTTTTAATCGCTTGATAAGTATCTTGGAAGAATCTTATCACTGTTACCGGAGGAGGCAAGAAAAGAGATTAGATGATTTTAATTCGAGACTAAACGTAGCCTCCAAGAAATTGGACAATGGAACCGACTCGATCGATCTACATGCTGGTACGACTTCCTAGAAATCTCAGTCGAGGTAAAACAATTCAACCTTTGAAAGGAATTCACCCGGCGTCATTTGAGCTTCGACGATAAGCTGTTTGGAGAAATGAACGTCTGAGGCACACTGGGTGTCCTTAAGTAAAAATTATGCTCCTTGCTTTTCATTCGGAAAAAAAGGAGAAAAAAAGAAAAAAGAGGAATTTGTAAATACTTCATCGACGAAAAATTTAATAGTAAATAGCAATGGTAATACGATCACCGGATAATTATATAATTTAATTTTTAATTCATAATCCTGTTTTTATTCGTGCAAGTGCATACATACTGGATGAATCGTGGATAATTGACCGTCAGAAGTTTTAAAGGTGGAAGAAAATCAGCGGAAAACACGGAGATATGAGTCAGAAAAGGAGTGCGTACGTGCATGGCGTCGAATATTCACCGGTGCCTCGCGGCACATGTAACTGGAACCGTAACTAGACACCGATAAGTTAAGCACGGCGCACTTGCGCAACAGAGAGGTTTGGAACAAAAAGAAAAACAAAGTATGAATTTTCGCAAATTCAGTCGGATCGGTTACAAGAATAGAAGAGCCAAGAACCCAATATTTCATTGTTAACTTACAAAATGATAGGATATTCAATTTATTCTGTATCTTGCAGCCAATGTTCGATCTGAATGTTATCAATCGGTGGCCACTAGAAGCTGGGAACATCCATTCCCAGGATACGCGAATCCAGGCAAACATGATATCCCTAAACTAACGCAAAGCTCCAGGGTATATATGATTTTCGATGCAGAGAGGTTTCGTCATTTGGGCCACAATGATCCGTTTCCATAGCGGTAATACCTTCCATACGTGTGTATTACACGCTCTGGTCAGGTGTGTTTAAAACACATTTTGTTAATTCTATTCTCGTTGTGTTTCGAGAAAAATTAAACAAATATTATATAAAAAAAAAAAAAAAAACAAAAATAATTTATACACGGGAAATAAAGAGAAAGTAGAGATTAAAATAAGCTTGTACATTTCGTTATTATCATCAAGATTGAACATCATCTTTTACAGATCACGTGCCGGAGATTCGATATACGATATCGACCTACGGTGAACACCTAACACAAGTTCTACACAAGCTCATAGAGACTCCCGCGTGTAGATTTAAGGTACACAAGCGGACGACGAGATCGCGATAACTCGAAGCGTTTGCCAACACACCTGACTGCAACTGGAGATCCATTGCTACGCGACACCTACGAGACCACATCTGCTCTCGTCATGGGATCCCTTGTTTCAAATTGTATGCGACAGACAATCGTCGACAGTCGAAAAACATCGGACGCGGAGAAGGAAAGTTCAAACGAATAATTTCCCAACTTGTGTCAAAGGTGATATTGTAAATGTCGTGTAAGTGGATCATCGTATGCATAACGCACAAGATATTTCACAATGGAATATGAAGAAAAATGCGGTGTTCAGCTGTTGTGAAAACCTGTGACGTAATCAGGCTTGCGAAAATTGTTGGCCTTCGTCGAGGTATATTTGTAACGATGATTTAACGATGTCTGCAGATTTATAAAACAAGTTCATGAGTTCTTGATAAGTCGGGGGATAATTAGGTTATGAATCTGTTTCGTTCAATTCTGTTTTATATATATATATATATATATAACGTCAAGGATCGAGAGAAAATTCAGTTCAGTCTTCCTATGATGAAAAACAAAACGAAAGATAAGAGGAAGAAAGTATATGCGGATCGATTAAAGCGATCCTCGGGGCGAAGGTCGTTGTCTTCGTGATCGTTGTCGCGCTGAAAATCATGGCATTCGCATTCCTGAAATGCTGCGGGTTCCGCGAGGAATCGGCGTCGATAAGCGAAATACAATACATCGTGACATCACGCTGCGAATCGCACGCCTTTGTCCTCGTCGTCATTGTTTCTCTTTGATTAGGTCGACTGGTACTCCGATTCTAACATGACCTTTACTTATATCTTCAAATAATTCGATTTTCCATTATCGAACGAAAGAAAGTTCCTTCTTTTTTTTTTTTTTTTTTTTACATAGGATTTTTTAGCCAATTAATTAATTAACCAAGTGAGTAATCGTAAGTGAGTAATACGATCATCGAAATAAGGTGAAAGCCATACTACTTTGATATCAGGTATCATGGCGATTATAGGCGAGCTAGGATAAGCATTAGAGGGCGTCAGGGCACGTGTTCACAATGATTCCATTCCTGCCCAGTTACTAAAGGGATCCCATTGGACTAGGCCACTCCCACCCAATAGCACGTGCCTTCCTATACCGATACCATCAACCCCAAACCGTATTTTATGTGTAACAGTAAGTACTTACTTCCAAGTTGAAGTATCATATTCCAGTTACATATGAATCAAGCATCTTCGTTTAATGGAAACGTTGATAATTTAAGAAACAGTATTGTTCTCGAAATTTTTTTTTGAAAATAATATTTAATTTAATATTTCTAAATCGACAGGGATATGGAACGAAAATGAAAATTGAAAGCGAATTTCTCGAAAGAAGAAAACGCGAAGAAATTATGAAGGCGCCTAAGTAAACGGAATCAAGGGGCCAGGGGGTCATATGCACGATAACTCATCTTATGATATCTTCCACGTAAGCCAATCACCAACTGGTATCTCGACCTCGTCAAACGTAGCGACATCTTCATAGGTATTCCCCTTCTCGTTTTACAATTGACAAAGGAAATGAAAATTAATTTTCTGGTTGGTTTTTAATTGATCGCTTTATCTTCCTTTAACGAATTTTTATTTAAGTAAAGTTTTCCCTTTTTATCGTGTAAGTATAATTCCTTTACTTATCTCTCGTTCTTTCGCTTCTCTATCTTTAACAACCTGTTGTATTATCATATTTACTGTAGAGAATATATATTTATATACGTATTTTGCAGTGAGAATCGGAGGTTAATCTGGATGAGGTCCAATCGAAAACAGACACCAACATTACTTAACGAGAGCTGGATGATAATATTCAGGGGGCCCGACTGTATTCTTGCCACTTGGTTCGTCGTCGAACATTTATCTCATTTTCTTTTCTCGCGGGCGTTTTGCAACCGACCACCCGTCATTTCTGATCGTTTTATCGTTTTAGAGAGCCAAGGAGCCGGTCGGTTTAGACGCCGATAAGGAAATCGAGTACAAATTGCGTGACTCTCCACCTCCTTATCTGCCTCCGGACTTCTATGCAAGCTGTAAATGACACTTCTCAGATTTACCTACCGTGGGTGACATCTAACATGAAATTATGCTCGTCATCAAAAGTATCGTATCACCTGGCTATTAAATGTAAATTGATTGATCGATCGAGTTTGCACGAGGATCGAAAATTTTATTGCATCGATATTAACCGTTGTAATTGGATGAACGCCCGCGATTTCCTTATCAACTAAAGAGTAACCCAGAACCGTGCCCTTGTTTACTAGAAATCTATTTTAACGCGAGTAAATGATATTACGTTCGCGGCCTGGTTTCCGAATAAATAAATAGAATTACGTTATCGACCATGTAAATGAGGCTATTATCTGGTAATTTTTTAGTTAGAAATCATCGAGATTCTTGAACTCGTTCTACAGAGGTGATAAAACGGATAACTGTACTTAAAAAAAAAAAAAAAAAAAAAAAAAGCAAGTATAACTATGGTATAATTATGATAATGAAATTATCAACGTTTTGTTTGTTAGTTTTCTTGTAATTAGAAGGCTCTAAAGAAGCTAAACTACGACCCCAGTTAATCAGAGCACCGCTCAGGCGCTGCACAATTAAACGTGTCAACTTTCTATGGAGCTTTATCGGTGAGTTTTTATTAGCCCGATAAATATGCATGCATAATCGTGAATATGACTATTAAACGCACCACGAAAATGTAGAACATCAGTCGAGACACTTATTAACTAGTATTTATACTGTTTACGATATTTTTACAGCAAAAAAAATTTTTTTTTTTTCTTAATCATCAAAAAGTGCCGAGGTTTCAAGATCAAGAAGAAAAGGATCTTAAATAGGCTTTTAACACTTTTGCGCATGCATAATGCTAATGTAAATACGAATGGACGATCAAATGATAAAAACATTATCGTTGGCCAAAATTAGCGAGTTAATTACGCAAAATCTCCTTCTGTTCAGAAAAAAAAAAAAGAAGAAGAAAAAAACCCGGAAAATCATCCTTCGTCGTCTCGTTACTCTATAAAAATTTTCGACTGCTACCCACGAGGAAGATCCTTCACGTCGTCATCGAGACTGACTAATAGCTTTATCTAATCGAACAGAGCAGACTAAAGATTTTTGCGACGTGTACGCGATCAAATCGCGTGCACACGCGCATAACTCGCTGAAGATATTGATACCAACCTTCTTAGATTTCAACGGAGCCCCGTCTATCTTCAGCGATTAGCGAATCAGAAAAATCTGGTAACACGAAACTCTGGGTGCGATCATTTCCTCTTTATCAGAGGATTTATATGCTCTTTTAACTCTTCCGACGTCATTTGCCTTCCATCGTGTACAAGGAAAATCACTCTTCACATGGATCGATATTATTTTTTTTTGAATTACAATCTATTATGTATATTGCAGCGAACCGTGATAGATGAAAGAATTTTACTTCGAATTTTGATTGGATTCGTTATACTTCCATAAACAAATCTATCCACCGAACGTGCCTTTTTCCATCCCGACGAATGATTAATGGACATGGCGTTAACAACCAACGTATGAAGCTGGACACGTCCATCAGCAACATAATATTAATACAATATGTATACACCATCTATACGAAAACAATGCATCTCGCTGATTGTAATTGATAAATCATCAGAGTATATATATATATATATATATATATGTATATATATATAAACTCTCTGTTTCCAGGTATACACGCATCATTTGATACACAGGGTATATTTCCATTAGTGATCATTTTTAACCCGAAACTGTCGAGGATGAGCCACTGACAGCTTCTCGAAGAAGCGCAATCGAGGCAGAGAATGTGAACTAAACGACACGTGGAGAGATTAGGATGCAGCCTCCATCGGTATATCATCCATTACTGTCTATCTCTCTCTTTCTCCCTCCCTCCAGTTTTTACTTTCTTTCCTCGTTCTACTTATTCTTCTATTCTTCACTTCTCGTTCCATCTTCTTTCAGATTATTCTCGACCGGTTTTTCCGTCTCTTTTCGCTCCCTGTCCCGTGCCTTTCAGTCAGTAAGGAGTCACGCGACACTTGAGCAGCATTTTGTATTATTAGAACGTGGTTTTCGGGTACACGAAGAAATCATTGGTGGCGGCATCCCGATGACGTCAAGCCAGTCTTTCAACGTCAGTCAACACGTTTTTAGATACATGCTCGGGTGGTAACGATTTTTTGTTGATCGTGGTTAGGTACGACGCGAAATGGAACACTTACCTTGATGCAGGGGGGGAAGGGGTGATGGCGGGGACACCTGAAAAGGCTCCTGCTTGATCTTCAACGAATGAGACGACTCCTGCATCCCGCCCAGCCCCGTGACACCCAGATTTCCATTACCTTGCTGTAATTCCTGAAATAAAATAAGGAAATTCATTTATTTTAAATGTATCCTTACCGACAAGTAAGGGAACATCCTTAACGTCACAACAATGATTTCAAAGAAAGAATTTCTCTATATTCTATCTGATATACATACGAGATATATATATATATTAATCTATTGATATGTTGTAGAACGTGATTTAAACGAAAAAATGATAGATGGTGTAAATCTATGTGGCGAAACAATCAGACGTTATGAATTTGTATATAAACGGTATTATGATGAACAAGGAGGGCGGATGAAAGGTGAACGAACCGAAGAATCGTGTAACGTGAACGACGTTGGCGCATCCACGAGGCCGGGCCAAAAAGACTTCTGGCTCGTAGCTGGCAATGTTTGAAGTGCCGTCGCCGGAAGCTTACAAACACCGGCCCGGTGTTGTGACATCGTATTATGCCAAGCGAAACTTACGATCTCGCTAGATCGTTAATTTGCGATCCAGCTTTACGACGTCTAGTTTGCACCGAACCACTGATGTACTTGGCAAAAATTCGTCAAACAACTAGCCCACCAATACTTCATATAATTATCGCACAATCTTGTTTTCCTCCATTCTAGGCAAATTATTAAATCAAATAACGAATATAATTTATATATAATTATACATAAAATTTTAATAAGAGAACGAATACAGTGCAAAAATGTTGCATTAGTTACGTAGAAAAGTAACTTCTGTTCTTTTTCGTTTCAAAGTAAATTAATAGATCACAAATATATATTTTCTGATGATTTATTCTATTTGATCGGACAAAGGGCCGTGTCGTTGACCCGAGAGTTTATATAATTCGTTTCTCTTTCAGTTCACAATTATTTTCACGGCTAGAATTGTCAAAAGCGGTTTGCAAATGTGGCAGAATATACAGAGATCGCGTGGAATATACCGCAGAAGTGCATCAGGGGGTTGACACTGAAAAACGTTCTCGAGAAATCTGTCGAGGCGGTTGGCTGGAACACGTGGTCACCTCGTTAATTCGCTAGACAGCCATTAAATTAAGCTCCTATACCGCCACCGATGAATGCTTTGAACGAATAGGAAAAAAGAGAATCGACATAGCTGGATTCTTCAAAGGACAAGAAACTTTAAGATACTTGGATTATTATTGGTGTACTTGCTGGAAGAAATATGTGCAGAGCTTGGAAAGAAAGTGGTAAATGAAAAAGAAGTAATGTATCTTGTAACTAAGGGTTTTAATCATTGGATATACGTCCATAGGATCATAGTTTTTCTAGAAATATTAAAAATTGCTAATGATAATTTCAATTTTGTAAATAATAAGAAGTAATAGTTGGAAAATAAGGGAAATACCGTTTGATAAATTACATTGTTTTATAAACAAACAAATGAAAGTTGGTTTATTGTTTCTGATGATTTAGCTTGTTTGCACTACATACAGAGTTCAACATGACTAAAGATAGAGGGCCTATAAACACTTCTGTAGATCAACAAATGAATGAGATTTAGAACCTCAGGATAAACTTATATCTTTGATCCTTTGTTTTTGATCATATTTTAACTCTATTTGATATAGAGAGAAACAATAAAATTTTGAAAACAATAATTATAAATCAGCAAATTAAATAATTCTTATTAGAAAATTAATATATTAAATTATATAGATTTTCAAAATCAATGTATCAAGATGAGTATTGAAAGATTGAATTATGCTTTAACAATTTACTCTGTTCCTTTCAGCAAGTGTATCAACATACAGCAATGGAAGTCAGGTCGTGGGAGAGGAAAGATCAGCATAGGTCGACAACGTGAGAGGCAACTTCTCTTATCACTGCCTCGATAAAAGCTCCTCTGCTTTTCCTTCAACTTATCAGCAGTTCGTTTATTTTGAATAACTAGTTCGCGTGTCTGCCCCAGAATTATCGTCTCATGACCACCTAATAATCATATTCTGCCTTCGATATTGCTTTAATTTAACTCGGCACGGAGTATACTCCTACAACTGGCCTGATTTAGCCTGTTAGCCATAGTAAGACGAGCTTCTATCGATTTCTCGAGCTCGCTTTGTAAGTCTATACCACATCCAATCGATCCACAGGTTGAATCAAATATAAGTTCATTCATGGAAGAGGGCTATTCAATAAATTCAACGTCTATGCTCAAAGTGGATGATTCTACTTTCTCGAACGAATTCTTTGAATTTGAATAAAGAAGATTGACGAGAGTGACGATTATTTAGAAATGGAACGGTTAATAATATTCGACGAAGACGCAGATCGGATAGTTGCGAAATTTTCGAGGTCACGACCTCCATTTTTCTCTTTTTTCTTTCCCTCGTATGCGACGATAAGCAACGCTGCTCAACACTCTCGATTATCGGTCTCTCAACTGAACGTTGACGAACGTTAATTTGAAAATCCATGAAAATTCAATAATATTCAATGATTTAATAATAATTAAACTTCGCAATAATTCTAATAACGGGATTAATCGCCTAATAATATAATTATAAAAATCATGGAATACCATGTAATTATTTAACAAATGATCTTTCATGGTCCTCCATGAGTTTCGGTTACAGATGGGCCGTATAAATGATTAAGATTGAAAGTTACCCCAGCGACGGGAATGACGTGCGAGACCATCCTTGGTTTGTCCAGGTCGTAATTCATAAAAATGCTGGCCGTTGCAGCTGCATTTACACTATGCTGCACGGCTAAGTCCTCCCAATAGGCGGGCAAGCCCTCCACTGTTCAACACTGATTTTTTCAAAATGTTCTAATTTTTTTTTTTTTTTTAGAAAGGAATTTGTTAAGTTTCTCAAAATGCACTTGCACAAAATTGTTCAAACTAACAACTGATCACTGATCACAAGCTACACCTTTATATAGTTGATGTTACATCTTTAAGAGGAGGCTACCTTGGCACACCAGAACAGCATCGGGATGGTGAAAATAATAATTCTTCAAACTTGTTGATACGATCTGTAACAAAAAAAATGGAGATACAAGTCGTATAAAATTATATTATAATATTCACTCTTATTTAATTTATTGAATATAAAAACAATTTCCAAACAATCTTATCACGCTTATCAATATTTATGCATCCTACAGGCCTAACATCTTCTTCGTCAAATAGGAAATAACCGAAATCCTCCCTTTTCGTGACAAACGAAGTGAAGCTAACACAATTCCCTTCAACGATTCTCAACATGGAAACTCGTGTTAGAAGCTCAAAGCCGCCGATTCGATGGGATAAGGAGTTTGACACGACTTTAGAAGGGAATTCGTTGACGAGTGAGCAACAGCTGAACACTTAGAGCACGAGGAAGGAGACCCCATCCCGGGGGAGTCGTTGAGACTTCCGGCGGCCGCCGACAGAGGATCCTGAATATGTCCTCTGACGGACACGATCGTAAATTTCGACAATAAGAGGATATACATGGCCAACTCATTTATTTTAAGTTTTGGATGCACATTAAGAATATTCATGTCGGTTTATTATCGCTGCTTTCATGAGCTCATTAATTGGATATCGGCATAAAAGAGCTGTGAAATCTCGCAGATTAATGTTAATCCGGATCATTTTTTTCTTTAACAATTAAGATATTGAATATTGAAAATTAATTAATAAAATTTATTGAGAATCTAGAATACGTGCAGCGTGATTAAAAAAAACACGATTGCGATCCGCCATTGTAATCAAGGATCGTAAAACTTGTGAATGGATTCAATAAATATCTATTAATTAATTTTAAACAGAGAAATAATCTTATAATTGTGGAAAATGTAAGTTAGGACTCAATAGGCAGAAAATTAATTAACACCAAGCTGAAATCAGTAAATTAATTCAATAATGAGTGATTCTCTCTCTGTTGAAATCTTTTAAGAATGTATTATATATTAATTGATGCCTGATTTATGGAAGTACAGACAGTTGTTTTGACGTAATTAGGAGAGCCCCTTATCTCTTCTGACAGAAGGAAGAGCCGTTTATCTGGCTGTTTACTAAACACACGCGTTAAGTTCATAGAAATTCTTACTCGATCGAAAAACGAAGTTTATAAACTCACTTCTGGCTATGATATTTTAGACATTTCAACAATAATATTGCACGAAATCCATCTTTTTATTTTGGCTCGTGTGTATTACGATAGTAAACCATCTCATTCATAAGTTTCTTCATCATAAATGAGTTCTTGTAAACGCAAACAACGTTAGATCAACAACGATTCGGAATTTCTAGAGGTGATGAACTTTGCACATGACGTTGCAGACGAGATCGTCGACATCCGACGGCGTCGCAGGTTAAGATCAAAACTTAAGTCCGAATGCTCCCTTTTTCTTTCTTTCTTTTTCTTTTTTTTTTTTCTTTTTTTTTTAAATTATGAAATTAAAAATAGTCAAAGTTTGCACGCTAAATCTTTGAAAAGCGATGAAAGAGACGAGATGTTCTTAATGTGCAGATAATTTTTACAATAATTTGATACAATCGAAAAAAATTGTATCTTTAGGTGAGAAAACAATTTTGATATATTCTGTTCTTTTCTTTAATGGATTTTCTTTATCTCTTTAAGGCCCTTTAAACTTTCTAAACAAATCTCTGGATAGGAAAAAGAGAAAGAAGATTATTAATAAAAAAAAAAAACTCATACTCATCTCCTGTACGTATTTCTTCATTAAAATAATCCAAAACACTTCATTCTCTATTTTCGAGAAACGAAAATAGAAGATCATTAATATCTGAAAGCTTTAAAGACCCTTACTATATTAAATAATCACCAATAAAAAAAAATCAATCACATTTTCTGCAACTGAAATCACAAAAAAGAATCAAATGCCTACATTCAAAATAAAAGAAAGAAAAAAGTTATCACTGTGTAACCAAAAAAAATAAAAAAAATAAAAAAAATCACCACAATACTTTAATAAAACGATAAGCGAATAAAATTCTTATTGATGAAAAACTATTGAACGGATCACTAAAAGCTTATGAAAACTATAACAAACTAAAACAAACAACTCACAGTGATTAAGAAGTGAAACAAGCCTACGAATCTTCAATTGGACGACGAAAGATGGATCACCAGGGAAGTTTACCTCGTTCTTAGCACTGCAATTGCGAGGACGAGGTTTTTTTCTTTTTTTTTTTAACACTTGTGTCGAATCGCGATCGCGTGGAAACGGTCGAGTAGCAGCGGAAACACGATGAGCTTGAGAGGAGAGCCAACCGAGATTGAAACTAATTGAGAATGTCGAAGCGGACCAGCGAGTGTTTCGAAGCGGGTGGAGGCGCACAGAGGCGGAGTTTCGTGGTCACCGAGCCGTCCAACTTATCAGAGACCTCCCACGTCTGGTTCTCCGCCCCTTGTGACTAGAACAGCCAAAAATCCTGTCTTCGTAGGCTACTTCCATACTCTCTGACTTTATTGTTACTCGTTATTAAGGCAATGTCAAGTACCCATAAAATGATTTTGATAATCTTCTTTACAGGAAATCGAATGGAAAAGAAGAACAAATGGTGAAATGCATTTGTTGGTGAAGGAAGGAAGAATTATTTTTATTGAGACTGAAGAAAGAAACAACAGTTAAGAATAAGAATGTCTGGCTATTCGTTATTGTTGATGCGTTGATTTATTATTTGTTATACTTCCAATGGGAAGTTTGTAAAGAGAGTAGAATGATTATTAAATGGTATGAAACAAATATTACATTTAGAATGATAATATTATTTATTTATCAGGTTTTACAAGTTGTTGAAATTTCTGAATATAAAAATGTCTTGAATAAAAAAAATAATTAAAAACGAATTATTGGATATTATATTATAAATAAGATTAAAATATATTTATTTATTTATTCTGAAATTTCAATGTTACATTAATTTATATTAATAAAATCATATGTATCTAGGTATTGTGTACCCAAGACTTTTTTACAATCACATCTATCTGACGTGATCCTTCGATTTCGACCACGGCAAAACACATTTGTTGTACTCTACTTTAGAAAGAATATTGGTCCAATATCGGTCATCAAGTGTAATTATGTAAGCATATTTAGGTAGCGCTTAAGAAATCACAATTAAGCAATCGTGTTTTGCATGATAATCATTACCTAGAATCCTGAAGGAATTAAGGTCATCGAAAGAATTGCTGAACTCAATGAAAAACGCCTGGTCAGGTTTTAATCGCGCCTGGTCTGATCATTGGATTGCCGTTTCCACTTTGCCGGTTTTCAATGCGCACGCGTTCATTTGGATCGATACTGTGCAAAGTTTATATCTATCTGTAAAAAAAGCTTCATCTTATCAATTATTACATTCAAATTATATTCTATATATTAATATATATTTCATTTTTCAAACCAAATATTTGTAGAAATTAATTTTTTTTGTTTCAAGTGAAAGATATACAAATTGTTCGTAGAATCGTAAATCTTTAATATGATGGGCCTTTTTATTTCAAAAATTGAAGCACGCAGTTAATTTATCCATTAGAAACGTGTTTCTGATCAAGTTCCGTTTTTCGTGTTACACAAAGCATAGAGGGGAAAGAAAAGCGGTCGCCATGCTTTGGGCGGAGACTGCGAAACATTTGCCTCCTCCATTGGATGAAAAGATCGATCTGGTGCATCAGCTGCACGCGCCTGCTCAGTAAACGTCCTCTAATACCTCGTGATTCGTTTCGCTACGAAGTACTTACAGATTCCTACTGTACAGAATATCCTTTCACTTCCATAAAAACAATACCCATTGTTTCCCGGATAGAAAATATGTTTGAAGTACTTTTATTAGAAGGAGACTGTATTGAAATTTTTTTGAAGCAGATCTGAAGCATTTCTATATTGCTATAATTAAACAAATTTCATAAAAATTGTATAGTAATTAAATGTTATTCTAAAGTTATTGTGAATTTTTTTTTTTTTTTTAATAAATTTCAGGACAATTATAAAATTGATCAAATGAAATATATATTAAAATATGATTATTTTTTAAGAAATTTATCATTGAAATTTTTAATTAAATAAAATTCATTAATAATTTTTATTGAAAAAGAAGATATGATTTTATTTCAAATTGATTTTTTCTAGATCTCGCAATCAGTGGTACAATCATTCTAAGGAAGAATTCCAAAGGATCAGTTTCTTTTTATGGCATCTTTATCGGAATCGAAATCTTTGGACAAATAAACATCTTACAAGTTCCCAGCCATTGATCGTGAGCAATATAAATACTTCTTACTTGATATAAGTATAATTCTGAGAAATGGGACCGTGATACGTGCCACTGATTACGTAATGATTTAGGCAGGATATTGATAACGTCTGTAAAACCGAAGGGGTTACATTTCTTTAATTCTGTCTCAGAATGATTTTTTAATCATTTTAGTAAATATTATATATTTATTATATATTTAATTTATTACTAATATGAATTATCAGAAAAATAATTCTTAAGATTATAACTTAAAAAGGCTTATGTATTATTCATATATATATTATTCATATAAAATATTATTAAAATTTGTTCTTTCTATCTCTATTGGATATTTTCATTTTTATAGAATGATTTTCTTATTATTCCTTCTTTTTTTTTAAATATATTCTTTGTGTTCAATTTATCATTGATTAGAGATTCATTTATCTAACGTTATGTCACATTGATAAAATATATGTAAAAATTTAAAGAAAAGAATTAAGTTGATACATAATCTTTTTTTGAAAATATAAAATATTAAATATCGTAATCGTAAATCTAAATATTATGCATTGATCATACAGTTACTTGATGTTTTAATTTAAATTTATATAGAATTTTTATCATAGAATTTACTATATCACTCGGCACTATTAAGTCCTTAAGTATTGAACTATTCATTGAAATTTCCTATTCGAAAAAAAAAACGATGGCCGGATATTTTTCAATGGTGATAACGGATTGTTGATCTAAGGCTAAGACTCACCGTCCTGGATGTTGTCACTGTAACAGTGTATTGTTAGAGTAGTACAATGAGCGTGTTTAACAATACCGCCGGCCGATCCAGCCGATTGTTTCCTCGCCTCTTAACGTTACTGTTGCCATTAGCCGCGGCGATTGCGATTAATTTGCTACTAAAACAACGTGTGCCTTGCCTGTCCAATTATTATCACGTGCACGATAATCTATTACAAGCGAGCTGATTATATCAAAAGAAATATACCATCTCTCAATTTGTTTGAAATAATTTTTAATCAAAACTTATGCGTACATAATACTTTAATTATTTTATATAAGCTCAGCTTAGATTCTTATAGGCGAGGAGTAAGGTAATTATTTTTATGAGTATAAGCTATGGAGAAACTATAAAAATTCCTGTCATTCATTCGTAACAAGTCACGCTTATGAAGAAACGATAAATTATTAGGAAATTCAATCCTTCGGTCCCTTTAAAAATTATAACTGACCTAACAAGCGCAAGGAAAGACGAAAAGAAAGGGAACTCTTGTTTTGATTAGGGAATGTCAAAGCAAACTGACTCCGTAGCACTGGGCTGCCCTTTTTTCTTAGTCTCTCCCTACCAATTTTATTGGATTTTTATGGTGGTTTGTCGTGACTGGTCGTGGTCACGTTCTATAGCAAGTCACTGCAAGCTATTGTGTCACGGTTATAGTATTCTTAAGTTAGCAAAAGATATATGTAAGCATAGAATTATTTAAAATTATCGATTTGAAATATTTTTTTTTCAAAAATACATATAGAAATAAAATCATCATTGGAGTATAAAAAATTGTTTAAAAAAAAATTATTGCAAACATTTCGTTTATTGGGAATGTCATATGAATTATATAATAAATATAAAAATTAAATATTTACCTTTATAATTTTTTTTTTTGTTATTTATGAGTAATTTTATGTAGACAAAAATAATAAAAAAGAAGATAAAATGCAAAAATTTAAAAAAACAAAGAAATAAAGAAAAATTCTTGTAATCATTGCAGTTGTACTTAAAATGAATCGAATAAATTTTTATCGTTATATTTATAATTGTTGAAAGTCGATAATGCAGACCAACAAAAATGAGCTTTTGCTCATCTAGCACCATCCGACGATGATCATAAGTACTAAATGATAACCGGTTCTCGACTGAGTCTTTCGTAACCTATAGAAGCAGAAGACTAAGTTTTAGGGAAGCATTAGTACTTGTAATTCGTCTGAATCAACGAAGAAAAAATCGAAATTCCGAAATGGATGACGACAATGATCAGGAACATTTAATAGAAGATGATTATTACACATTCCTGAATATCCCAAGAAATGTGAGTCAACACGACATTTCGAATTATGAACGTATTTTTCTTGTCCGGTTTATTGTGAAGATCAATTTCTTATTTTCCACGTGACATACTATTTCTCAATGTCTGATGTAATCGATCTCTTCGTAACAATATAATATAAACTTTATTGCTAAGAAAAATTGTCAAACACTATTATGTTCTGATATTAATTAATTTTTTTCAACATACTAACATAGTAACATTTTCATCATTTTTATTACTCTTTTTGTTTAAATCTCTTCTTTCCTAATCTAAATAATATAAAGGAATTTATATTTTAAAATTGAACTTTTCTGACATTAAATGTAAAAGTTATTTATAAATATTTTAGTTACATTAGATTTATTCATAGGCTACACAGGAAGAGATCAATTATGCTTATCGTAGGCAGAGCAAACTTTATCATCCTGATAAACATGTCGATCCTGTACTCAAGAAGGAAGCAGAAATTTTATTTAATCGCACTAAGGCAGCATATAAAGGTTTATATAGATTAATATTGTAAAAATATTTCAATCTATAAAAATATTTCAATTATATAAAATTAATATGTCGTTTATGTTAGTTTTAAGTAATCCCCATCAAAGAGCTATTTATGATTCAGTGGGTATTAGAGGATTACAAACTGAAGGTTGGGAGATAGTAGAGCGTACTAAAACACCTCAAGAAATTAGAGAAGAATATGAATATCTTGCAAAAGAAGCAGAAGAAAGAAAATTATTAAGGCTTACAAATCCCACTACTAGTATCACAATGAATATCAATGCTACAGATCTTTTTAATAGATATGACAAAGATTATGAAGATAGGTAATGTTCTGTAATTTTAATATAGTTATACATATTATAAAGTATATTGTATTTTAAAATATAGCAGGGACATACTTTCATGCATAGAAGTCAGTGGAATGTCTTTCACACAGTCCATTGAGGCACCTCTTACTTTGCAAGACATTATAACAATGTATGGTCAATTAAGTACAAGAAATGGTATAGGTTCTGGTTCCATACACATAGCTGCAAAACGATTACTTTCATCAAAAGGTTGGATAGAATTGGAAGTTGGTGCTGGAAATGGACCAACAATATCATTTAAAGGTTTCCGTTTACTACCTCATAAATTGATGTTTAATGGAGCAACAGTACTTGAGTTCACTCCAGTCGAAATTAAGGCTAGTCTTGTAGGCAGTATGTTCATTCATCTTATTAATTATAAATATCAGTTAATGAAAAAATATATATAATTTTTTAATTAAAATATTAATTTTGGAAATTATATTAATTTTAGCACTTACGATGCAATTAGACACACATACAATAGGAGAGCTTACATATAATGCAGGCTCAGAAAGTTCTATGAGCACTGGCATTGTTAGAGATACAGATAGATCTTATACATCATTTTCTATACATCTTGGTATCATACGGTCATTTATTAGTTTTAATTACGTATATAAAATGCATGAGAAAGAGATGAAACTACGCGGAAGTGTAAAGTTAGTATTAACAAATTATTTTATTCATATATATTATATATATATATATATATATATATATATATATTATATATACATTACATACATTCAATTATATATAATTATTGAATATATAATTCATATTGTATATATGATTGTATAATGTATATGTTTTCAAATTATACATGCAAATTATAATGTTTTGCTAATTATAGAGCTGGTACATTTGGACTAGTTGTAGAATATGGTGCGGAAAAAAAAATTTCGCGACACACTAGACTATCTGCAACAGTATCTGCAGGAGTGCCAACAGGAGTCATGTTAAAACTTAAATTGAACCGTTCCTTTCAAACTTATGCATTTCCTATTCATCTTAGTGATGAAGTTCTTCCAGCCACTGTGTTCTATGCTACTGTAGTTCCAATAATGACATGGGTCATATTAAAAAAAATTGTGATAGATCCCATGGTAAAAAAGCGAGAAGAGCGTGAAAAGGAGAAAGAAAAAGAAGTAAATAAAACGAGAATGATGGAAAAGCAGAAAGAAGCAGAAAGTGCAACCAAATTAATGAAAGCCACTGTGAGTAGGATAAGAGCTACGGAAGAATCAAAAAAGGGCTTAATTATCTCAAAAGCTCTATATGGAAGATTTGTTTATCCTCAACAAGATCAATATAACTCAGATCAACGGCCCATACATAGAGATGAAGTAATAGATGTAACTATTCCTTTACAATGTTTAGTAAAGGATTCGAAGTTAATTCTTTATGATGCATCTAAGGTAATTTTATAAAATTACTTACATTAAAATTAGTTCATATTTTTTATTGTAAAATATAAATTATAACATTGCAGAGTGAACTTCCAGGATTTTATGATCCATGTGTAGGAGAAGAAAAACAATTATTAATACAATATCTATTTCGTAATCAAACACATGAATGCATAGTAAAAGATAATGCACCAGTCAGAATACCATTACCATGTAAGAATTATGAAAATATTTTATAATCATAATTATAATTCTTATAAATATTAATAAAAAAATTATTTTGTTTTAGCACATAGAGTAAATACAACATGACGCATGCGCTATCATAAAAAATTAAAATAAAGTCACCGTGGTTCATGGTAATAGTCTGTACTGCTTCACTGAATTCTTTCGATCATTTTTAGATTAAACTTCTACAGATATTTTGTTGAAGAAATTGAGTGTTCATTAATCATTTGATGATAATTTTATTTTCCCTGATGTAATCATTTGCATGAAGTCCCATGTAAAAAACACAGTGAAAGAATCAGAATATTGTCTTCATAAATACTGCCTATGAAATAGAAACGAATTGCATTAGATAAGACGACTAAATTGTCGTTATATAAAAAAATCAAGGGAGAGCAAACTTATTATGCCTTTGTATAATTATAATACACATATTTTTCATATTATCTACTATTCACATTATCTTGAAGATTAATAATTATTTGAAGAATCGTTTGTTGATAAAACTGTATATCTAATATGCAATTCATTAATATATAAAATATTTTTGTTGCATAAAGTGCAAAATGTATATAGAATTATATACATTATTTTTTAGAATTCGTATATTTTATTTGTTAATAATAATAATAGTATCATATGAATTACTATAAAAAGTGTAATTGATAAATTATACGAAATCGTGTTTTAGATCACTCATACATAATTTCTTCCTATAATTGTTTAATTCGAAAAAAATAAAAAATATAATTTAAATTTTTAGTTGAATATATATGTTTGAAATGAACAAATTTATTTAAATTGAATACATTATATATTATTTTTACATATTTACATTTAAATCAAGACTTTTAAAAGCAGGTGTTGAAATATTAGACCAAAGATTGGCTAACATAGTTATTTCTTTATTTTTTTTATCAATTTCCTCTAAAGATGTCCACGAACGATCGTGTTCTAATCTGTAGGAACCTTTATAAATTTGAATTGGTCCAGAATTACCCCATTCCTATACATGAGTAGTATATAAAATAGTTAATTTTTTAACAATATTTCTTTAAATCTAAAATAAAATAAAACTATAATTGACTCACTTCTGGACTAATCATTGAAAAATATAGTTGTCCAGTTTCTCTTTGATACAAATGATATACATGTCCAGGATGTTTTACAAAATTACAAGAAACATGATGTAATTTCATATTCCAATCTGCTTCTGTGAGGATATTTTCAGCCTGTTTCTTTAGAGCTTTTATTTGCTCAACAATTATTTGCAATTTGCTACAGGCATTTGCTTTGATAAAGTTGTCTGCTTTTTCAATTTCTGTTGCCAATGTAATTAAGTCTTCTTGACATGTTTTAGCTACTGATTCTGGATCATTTAGCAGAATACCTTGTGGTTTAATATTACGCTCTACAAGAGCTACTGCTTTTTTATTAATTTTTATTAATAACAGATATTGATTATTATATTAAATAAAAAATTTAGTAATGGAAAAATTATACCTTTAGTAAGCAAATCCTTAGAATTATCCATATTGCTAGGTTATCATTTCATAAATATTTCATATTTTACTTTTAATTATGTATGTAATTATTTTATAATCATTAAGAGAATTTATAAACACTTAGAAATAATTTGTAAAAACTGTAAATTAGCCGTAATAGTAAAAAATATTAATGCAATAAAGACTTTATAATATCATAGATAAAATAGATCAAAAAATTCAAATAATAAAAAATAAACTATATTTGAATTATGACAATCTCAAAAAAAATATAAAGAGCACATCAATGTCTCTCTGTCACAAAGGTAAGTATGGGTAACTAAACTTAACTAAAGCAAGGTTATTTTATTAAATTCTTGTTCACATGGAATCATATTAAAATGTAAGATATAAGATATAAATTTTTTATATAAATATTTTAAGAATATGCAAAAATTTGTACAAGATTTTCTTTTTTAATATATATTTGTTTTTCTCAAATATAATAAATTTATACACACTCAATTCATTTTTCAATGATTGAAAATTGTAATAAAATTAAGGTGTGTTTCTAAAAAATATAATAAAAATAGAGCTGTTGGCCGATAGCGAAAGATGTCGTTTTTGCGCGCAATCATGAAATTTTGAAGACGGTCGAAAAATCGAAAAGGACTGTGTAAACAGGGATTAAGCAATTTATGTGCAAGAATTTCATACGGGACCACGCTTTAAATGATTTACAAGGAAAATGATAGAATACTTATTAGTGAAAGAAACATTGAAACGAACTAAATATAAAATTCTGACGAAATTAGACGAGAGAAGTAGTTCTTTAATGACAATGAGGTCTTTTCAAGTATAGATTTAGTAGTTATCGAACATATAAGATTATTTATAAAATTTAGCAAACAATTTACGATGGATTATGCAACTGTAATCGATCAAGCTGTGAAACAGTTTTACGCGGAAGGAAATAATGATGTGCATGCATGGCTCCTCAGAGTTCAGGCCTCTCCAGAAGCCTGGACTTTTGTCTGGGAACTTCTTGATCCTTCCAAGGTACATGGAATATTCTTTTTCTCATGTAAATATAAATATCTTGTTAAAAATAATAATTTTGATTTTTATTATAGTCAAGAGAAGCTCAATTTTATGCAGCTACTACATTGCATGCCAAAATTTCTAAGCAATGGGAAGAAGTACCCAAGAGTGAGTATCCTGCTTTGCAGGAGCGTTTAATAAACTTTATGAAGCAGCCAAATATGCCAAAGGTTGTTCTGTCTAAACTCTGTCATGCGGTAATATTTTATTTGAATTTATTCAATTTAATTTAAGTTAATTAGATAATTAAATAGAGAATTTTATTGTTATAGTTAGCTGGATTTGTAGCAAATACTTGTGCAATGGCAGAGAATGATGACAAGGATAAAAATGTTGTAGATGAATTGATGCGAATGTTATCATATAATTCTCTTCCCATGTTAGAACTATTATTACGTACACTTTCTGTATTACCTATAGAGGTAAAATATATATAAATAATTTATAAATCTAATAAAAATAATAGATAATAAATAATATAATAAATATAATAAACAATAAATAATAATATTAATAATATTGATAATATTATCAGTTTGAAAGAAGACATGAAGCAAGACGAGCCAAGTTACATGAATGTTTAGTAAATGGATGGTATAAGACAACCTGGCTTTTACAACAAGTTTTTTTAATGTGCAATCCAAACTCTCAAGACATTGATAATGATATGCACTTATTAGCTATGGAATGTGCATTAGCTTGGCTTAAAGTTGGTCAACTTCCTCTTGAGGCAACAGGACAAATATATTCCCATTTGTTAGCAGCTGCAGCATATTATGCTCCAAGCAGGTATAATATATATATATGATAATAATAAATAGAATACAAAAGTATATTTATTATAAATTAGTAATATAAAGATAAATATATATATATGTACTATATAATATAATACTATATATACCACATATATATAAATATAAATAATATATTTTATATATATATATATATATATTCATATATATAAAATTCAGTATATATATATATATATATATATATATTCATAGTATATTTATAAATTAAATTGCACAATTTTAAAGGGAAGGACATGATGAAGAAAATGTCAGAGGCTGGGAAGTTGTACAAGAATGCTTGAACATGATAGTAACTCATAGTGAGCTTCCAAAGAGACCACAAACATTGTGGGAATGGACACATAGTTTGGTAACCATGGCAAGGCAATATAATAGAAAATATTTTTGTGAAATTTTAACTGCAATTGGAGAGGCTCATAGTAGAACATTTCTAAATGCTTTAGTAGAAGAAGGAAACGAAACACAGAAATGGACTGTTGAAGGTTTAATTGAATTACTTTTACAATGTTCTGAACAAGAAGGAAGATATCCTACAAATGAAACTCGCAGTTCTATTCCATTTGGATTTTGGTACGCCTTACAGGACTATCTTCCTACTCTCGACCAGCCTTATGAAAGTCGTGCTTTGTTGATTCTGAAACCTGTTTATGCAAGATTAGTTCAAGCATTATTAAGAAAATCAACACTTCCTCTGTCTCTTAGCGAAGCAGGAGATGCAGATGAACGAGAGCTTTTCAGGTGTTATAGACAAGATGTGGCAGATGCTTTGGACTATTGTTACAGAGTGTTAGGACAAGATTTACTAGTGCTTCTAGGACAAAGGCTGAGTCAAACATTAGATAACTCCGGAAAATGGACAGAAGTAGAATCTACATTGCATGCTTTTGAGGCTTTAGCAGACAGTGTTGGTATTGAGGAATCCCACTACATTCCTGCTTTGATGGATTTGGTTCTTAGTCATATCCCATATGATCATTACCCTGGAGAGGTACAACAAATTCTCTTGTATTAAAATGGTGCATAATCAAATTATATGTTATGATTATTTGTTTATAAAAAAAATATCATGTTTATAAAAAAAATAGTAAATTTAAATTTACTTTACTTTATTTAGCAATATAAATATATAAGATTTTATTCTATGTTTTCAGGTACTTGCATGTGCATGTTCAACAATGGGAGCATATGCGGAATGGATCGGAGAACATCCAGATCCTTGGCTTGAAAGGGTGCTCCGAATTGTTACTTTAGGATTAACAAGAGGTTCGGTGACAGCACCTTTTGCTACTATGGCTTTAAAAGATTTAGCTCGAGAATGTGAGCAACAACTTACACCTTTTGCTCCATCTATTCTCAATACTATTGAACGAACTCTTCCGAATGTTACTCCAGGATGTGCAGAGGGTTTGCGATTAATGTATGCAGCTGGAAAATTATTGAATACTTTACCTTCTGTTGATGAACAATTAGCTCACTTAGATGCTACATTAGGTTTATGTATAATAAAAATTCGAGAACTTCTGCAACAACCTTGGTTTATAGCACGTGGTGCAGTGATAAATCAATTAAAAATGGCTACCATGTTTTTCTCTACATTGGAAGGTTCTATTGGAAAGGCTGTGTTAGATGGTTTATTACCAATATTTAGTCAAATCGTTGCTCATCCCGAATGGGGTCAAGATAATTTCACATTAGAAGAGATGTATATTTGCGCTCAAAAATCCTTAACGTCATTGTTGCATCCAGAGGAAGATGCTCGACCTCTGCTTCTTATCTTGGCAAACTCGTATAAGACTTGGCCTCATCCCGCTGCCTTAAATCTTCTTCGACAACTTGTATTATTGTTTGGACGAGATCCGAACAACATAATAGGTCCCATTTTCGCGGATATAAGCTCAATTACTCTATGTGGTGTTAGGGCTTGCAGATCTGTAAATGGAAATTTGTCTGATTGGGCAGAATTAATGGAAGCGTATCTTGGATTATTGGCTCAAATTTGCAAAAAGAATACCAGAATGTTATTACAAATTCCTGATCAAATTCCTGAAATGTTGCAATGTGGTAAATTTTAAATTTTAATTTACGTTATTCTTTTATTTATAAAACTTAAAAATCTATAAAGAATAAAATTTTTAAAAATCTAATTTTATTTATTACAGGAATTGATTGCTTAACGTTACCAGAAACGGGTACTGTCAGAGCAGCCGGACATTTTCTTACTCATGCTATTACTCAGAGTCCACACTTACAGACGTTCGTACAACCAATTGGTCAACAATTAGTTTCTGTGATTTTGCAGTGTGTGGGTATGTAAATAGATAAACATATTTGTAAAAATTTTGAACATTTTCGTAATAATAAATATATAATAGGAGGCGAAGTACCACGGAGTAATCTGGAGCCTCACGCAGAAGTTTTATTGACATTAAATAAGACATGCATAGAATGGACAGCACAGTGGCTTCGTGTCGCCTTCGAGAAACATGGTGCCTTATTCACAATTTCGCAAGCACAAAAGGACGCTTTCGTTAAAAATGTGCTGCGAGAACGAACGAACAAACGGATGTGTGAATTATTGCAAAATTTTAGTTTGCAGAATTTATCTTCAGCAAATAATTGGAATGTAATGACACGCAAGCAATAAAAGAGAAAAAGAAAAGGTAACAAAAAATAATTAATCACAATAATGAATTAAAGAATAAGCCAATTATTAAATAAACGCTACTCTATTCTATGTAAAATATCTTTTGGCGCGGATTGATTTGATAAGGGTAACGTTTATCTTTTATATAACAAATAATTTTAAATAAAAACTATAATGTGTATATTAAAAAAATTACATATACAAAGAAAAAGCGATAAACAAATGTATATTACATAATACATTGACTTTTTTTTATTCATTCTTATTGATCAGCATGTTTTAAAAGTTTACAAACGAGTCATTTTTCTTCTTCAATATGATGTATATACTGTAGCTTATAATAATCAATACTGTTCTTCATAAAACATTGAAACATATAAAATACTCATTTATCCTTGTTACTTCGTAATTACATTAAGTGAATATTACGAATTAACTTGGACACTTTAACATCATTCACACGTATAACGAGTTCATATGCTTACAAAAAGGAGGCAAAAAGGAAACTTTAAAATAAAAATTATTTATAATTGAGTATTATACGCATGATACTTCAATGTTTTTGAAGTTTTTTTCTGCATACATGCACCTTCATTTTTTTTTTGGAATTTTTATTATATAATATCAAAAAGAAATATATGAAAAAGAGATAAACACGTCGAAATGCATTTATTGCTTATCGACGAATATTCTTTTTCTTTTTTAAGTTGAACTTTTACTGTGATTGTTTTCTTCAATTTGTGATGATATGCAAAATTTTGCAGCAACTCGCGATTTTTTAGGTTTAATCACGGTCTGTGTATTTTGTACTTGATGTGAGGTACTTTGCACTGGTTTTTGTTTTTCGACAATTGTGCTGGCGGTTTCTACTTTTATCGTCTGAAAAAATTAAGTTTAAAATTGAATATTTACAATTTATAATTATTTCAAGGAGAAAAGATATATTTTTTTAACAAACCTTTGTAGGCAATTCCTTTTCTTTTTGTTGTATTATAGGTTGAGGATTGTCTTTGGCACTTTGATTTGCACTATCTTTACTAATAGCCTTTTTAGCTATTATATGTCTACTTTTTTTTTGTGCTTGTAAGGGTACAAAAGTTGTTGGGCATTTCTTTGTCTCTGACTTTGGTTCGTTTTGAGATGTTTTTGATTGAATATGATGCTTATACTGATTATTCTGTTTGGACGTATCTTGAGAATTAGTACTGCGATGATCTTTTTTGACCCATTCAGGAGAAAGTTGAAGAAATTTAGGTTCTGGTGGATAATATGGTGTGGTTGGTGATCTTATATTTTGTGACCAATTACTGTTCTGGGGATTAGAATACCAATGTTGAGGAGGTGGTAGAAGTATTTTCATATTTGGCAATAAGTTAGCTAACTTTAATTCCTGTTAAAAAATTGGAAATAAATTTAATTAATTAAAATACAAAAATTTAAAAAGATAATTCAATGAAATAATTAAATAAATTACTGCATAAACTTTTTTTGCAGCACTTCCTGCTGCCTGTTCGTGATTCACACATGGATCTCCCACAAATATCCTTTTGTCTGGTAGAAGAATTTGTGCTTGAATCAAATTACTTTCTCCAATACAAAAATAGCTATATCGAGGCATTCCTGCTCCACTGAGTTGATAGTAATTCAATAATTGTGAGCAATACCATGTTGGTGTCTTATCATTCTGTCGAGCATGCTGGAATAAAACAATTTTTTTTTCTTCTAAAAAGTGAAATAATATTTAAATAACAAATAAGTATTGAAATAAGTATTTACATCGAACATTTGTTGCACTAAAGGTGGTGTATCTAATGCTTTGTTTTCTTTCTGTGAATTATTTGAACATTTAGGTGTTTTACATACTCCAGATTGTTGATGTTCTTGAGCACTTCCATCAGGAATTTTTAACACTGCCTTCAAGAAAGCACTAGGATCTTGAGGCTGAAATATAATTGATAATTGTAAGTAAATTATTATAGTAAAATGAGAAGAGAATTATGTAACTATGCTTACCGGATTTTCGAGTTTTGTTGAAGCTTGTGGTGTAGCTTTGTTTAATTCCTATAAATTATATTAGTATTTAAAATTTGTTAAAATATTATTAGACACAATTAAAATAATTTCAAAATTAAAAATAATATATAATATAGTATATATATTATAAATTCGAATATATTAAAAGCAAAAAAAAAAAAGATTTAAATGGTTTTATTTAGATAAAACATCTTATATTCATAAAATACTAACCTGTTTTTTATGCAATTCATTCCATATTGCCTGAAATTCAGACGTTGGTTCTATAGATGACTTTTTCTGTGTGTTCTGAGGAAGTTGCATATTTTTCATTGTTTTATGCGATTTTCGAATATTCACAGTATTCTGTACATTGTACTGTTTAAATTTGTGAGTTAATTGATTTTTTGTCGTTTCTTCGGTATTCTTATGAACAATCCATTTTGGTGACATCGCTGCCTCGATTGGCAAATGATTTTCATTCTTATACGATGTACTAGCATTTGTGCGCGATTGTGTTTCCTGGTTAGACATAAGATTTTTCCATTGTTCTGTAGATTCTGCATTTGTATTTATAGTTTCTTTACTATGTTCTATTCTTTGTCCATAACTAATATTTATAAAATCAAGAGCTGCTAAACGATATGCGCGGAATTCAGAAGAACCATTTATACTAAGACCACCTAAAAATAATATTAAACTGAATCAAATTTATTGTTAAAGAAATAGTAAATAAATAGAAAATTACACACACCTATGATTGGTTTATCGAACAAAACATCATACATAGTATCTGACACGTTTTCCATTTTTTGTATTCCAATTACAGTTCCTTTATATCCAAGAGGTACAGTGAAATTATCTTTAATGCAACAAATTCTATCTAACAAATAAGTTTCTGCTTTTGGATCAGGTGAAAGATTGCGTACACGCAAACTTGGTGTATAAAGCAAATATGGTTGTACTTGCATATCTACAACTTTTCCAATACTATTTGGTGATTTCAGATATGTATCCACTTCTTCTTCAAGTTTTTTTACTATAGAACTTTCAACGGTTTCCCTGCCACACGTCCGGCTTTCTATTCCATGAAGTTGTTCTTTCAACCATGCCACTGTATCATTTAATTCTCCAGAACTGTAACATCAAAATATTGCAAATCAATGATCAAATTTGCTAAAAATTGACTGTTAATTAAATTACTCTTTACCCTTTAATAAATAGATCTTCCTCTTGAAAGATACCTGTGGTTGGATTTTGAGCTAATCGCTCGAACAGAGTAGGACATCTCAACATATAACTACGAATTAAATCGAGAACTTTGGGACTATAAAACCAAGGACCGTCTTCTGCTTTTCGAGTATAACCAGGAATCTAAAATTAAAGAAAAAAATAAGAATTGTTTTATTAAAAAAAAAAATAGAATATATATATATATATTTGCATACCTCCGCATTCTTCTTAGTGAATTTTAAATTAAATCCAATGTTGTGTGTAACTTCATCTTGTTGAAGTCCATTTGAGGATTGTTTTACAAAAATCGTACCGGTAATTCTGCTTAAAAGTAAAGGACTTATACCCAATCTTTGTGAAGCTATATTTCCGCGCATATACTGAGTTTGAAGATCAGCTTGAATTTGTTTGATTCCTTCAAAAGATGGTTCACGCACCGTAATTACAGATACTTTTATCCGACCTGATTTTTTACAAATCGCGGATTCGCGAACCTATCAAAAGAAAAAAATGGAACTTAAAGGTTCATTGTTTTCCTATTATTTTGCACGTCATACTTTTCCCGTTGCTCCATAATATGGATGTCCCAACATAAAACATGTAATCCCTGGTTCGAAAATATCATTAACAGTTTTGTATATTGGTGTATTATTATTGCAATGAATTGTGATATCTTTTACTATAGTCTGATAAGCATAACAACTTGGTATTTCACTCCAATGTTTTTCAATATGCACTTTTCCATAAGAACCGAAAGTGTATTTTTTGCCTACCAATAATCGTACATGAACTAAAAATTTAGTTTCTCCGATATCCACTCCGAGACGATCTTTATAGCTACAAATAATAATTTAATATTAATATTATAAAAACAGTATTAAAAAAAATTTTTTAATTACTTACGTTTCTGTTATACGTTTTTTCTCCACAGTCCATTCTGATCCATCAATAGTATCATATAAACGTTTTATTTGCGGATTAATTAAATTCATTTTCATACAAGAAGAACTAGAAACACCAATTACCAAAGCTTCCTTTAAATGTGGCCAATTTACAAACACTATTTGACCTAATAATTTTGATCCTATAGTCGTTAAATTAATCTTGGGCTGTGGTTTTATATGTAAAATCATACTTTCTCGATTAGATTGTCGTTGGAATACTTTTATCTATACATGATGACAATACTTTAATAAAATAAAGTAGAATAGATAAAATAACGAAGAGAAAATTTTAGATAATTTACTTTAGCTTTTTCCAAACTTGCACTATGCTCTATATGTTGTATAGTAGAAAAACCAGGATAGTATATATCTGGTCTTACACCAGAACACAAGCCCCGTATTAATTTTTCTCGAGGAACATAAATGTCTTCACGATTAATTAGTTGCACTTTTGCATAATTATTAATAACATTAGGAAAATATTCAGGTGCATGATACATGCCTAATTCTTCTTCTGTATAAGTGAATAAACACATTGGTCCATGTTTGTTTCTTGCTTGTTCTTCCAAAGTTAATTTTGAATAATGAGGCGCCATTGCTGTAAAATTTTAATTAATAATTTTAATTTATAGAAAAATTAAATTTTGCAATCTTTTAGTTACCATCTAATAGATCTTTTTCATTTATAAATGGAATAAGTACTACAGCCTCCCACTCTTGCTCCTTGCCATTTAAATCTGTTTCAAATTCTGATGGATAATAGTTAATTATAGGAGATTGTTCTTCAGTTAATAATGTTTGGAATGCTGATGGTAATAATTCTTTACTATAAGATGGTAACACAGCCAATAATTGTTCGAATGGTAAAAATGGTTCTCCTAATTCAAATTCCAATTTCAAATCTTTGAAATCTTTTATATCAGAAATATAAGGTGCATAATGATGTGGATAATACCACGACCAGCTACAACATCCATTGTAATAATAATTTAAATTCCATTGAATTGCTCTAACATAACCCTCGGCTTGTGAACGTAAAAAATCTCTAAAATAGTTAATATACATAGAGAATGTATAAATTAGATTACATAATTTTTGTTAATTATACTTACTCATCTATATTTTCATATTTTAGTTTATTAATATAATAATCTTTCTTGCATTGAACAAATTCCATTGTGTACATTTCACTATCTGACTTATCATCTCCACCGTCTTCATCATCATATCTTCCTAATGACTGCAAGAATCAATATTAAAAATCAAGTATTATAAATTTCCATTATTTAAATAAATAAATACGATTTAAATACCATCTCCGCGGCAGTTCTAAGTAACATATCGAATTCTTTATCTTGTACTTTCTTTGGAGAACGAATTTCTTCATTACTTGATTTTTTCTCATTGAGTTTTTCAGTTTCGATAAGAGATCTTCCTGTTTTACTTTCAAGATATTTCAAATCTGCATAATATTCAGAAAATTGTAATATATCGAAACGACTAAGTCTTTCCATGAATTTTTCGAATCTATCTAATCTTAACGTTCCCGCTTCATTTATATAACCTAAAATAAATTTTTAAATTTAAGTAACTTATGAAATATATTGTATTACATGCTTTTTTTGTTTTAGATTATCTGACCATCTAATGTAGGCATTACGTCGATATATACTTGATATAGTACAGACAATGCACCATGTATAATATGTAAATTTGGCAGATGTGGTATAAAATCATTTCCTATAAGAAATCCCATTAAAATCCAGTCATCAATTATCTTTTCTAAATCATATGAAAAAGGCAATTTTTCCTTTAATGAGGAAAACTCATGATTTATATATTCTCTTAATAGAGATAAATGAAATAGACAAAACTTTGTCTCCTCTGGAGTTAAACAAACTTTTCTTTGTTTTTTACCAAATGTCAATTCTTCCCTCAACAATGTAAAATGTATTTCATGAGTGCATAAACCTAACATTATTAAGTCTGCATCTAAACCATATAAACAATGTTTAGTATTTACATCATAATTTGGTTGTGCTTTCATATGACGTATGTAATCCATTATTTTGTGTTCTCCTTCTCCAGGAACCTGAGATCCGCTTAATATAACTTTACACTTTTGCCAAAGTTTGTCAGTTGATATTTTATATGTAATAAAATATTTTAATTGTTCATCCAGTTTGGACATAAAAAGTGTTCCTGGAGTTATACAATTAGAATCAAATCTTTTTTCTTTAGGTAAATTTATACCTTTAGCTTTTGCTTTAGCTTCTTGAATTTGTGCATCTTTTGCAGCTTTAAAACGTCTGCTTCTTTGTTGATTAATTTTCGCACGTGGCGCCACGCCATCAATCGCTATAAAAAATAACTTTTGAGGCTGGATCATGCAAAATAATACCTGAATATAACGAAATATATTTTTGAATATAATTTCTTCTGAAATGCGGAACGTAACATCCGTATCGTCCGGATGTGAGCATTCATGTATAATACCATTTAAATCTAAATATAAATTATCAAATTCAGGTATCTGGAAATAATGATAATCATATATTGATAATATGATGAAGATATATTTATTTTTAAGATATTATTTATATGCATATTTTAAAAAACCAAAAAATTTATAGTAACAGAATGTATAGAAAAAATGCAAAGAAGACAAGTATCGAGTAATGATAAAGAATCGTAAAAACATAAAGGGCAAGTACTGTTGACAACTTTTTTTTTTTAATTACCTGATAGTCCTTCAATTTTTCTGTGAGACAAGGATATCTTTCATTTATGTATCGAAAGAACTTCGGTATACCCATTTGGAATGCAAAAATCCTTTTTTAATTATTAAAAACGTTTTAAAAGATTTGCACTGTGACAGTAACACTTAACAATTTCTTCTCTAAAGACTGTTTTATAAAAACTAAAAACTTCGACCATGTAAGTTTATTAATTTTACTTCAATATATTCATAGACAATCAGTTTTGAGAAGATAGGAAACTCTTTGAAACAAATTAGAACATGTAACATAGCGCATCGATGGTGATAATTATAAATTATTTTTTTAAAAGTTTTAAATACTCATTAAAAAAGAAGAAAATATGGTTCTTTAAAAAAATAAAAAATAATAACTATATCAACTTTTTAAATATTAAAAAATATTTTATTTCTCGTTTCGAATTTAAAAAAATTTATTTATAATATTTAAATTTTTTGGCGAAAAATATGTACAACAGTTATCATTTTATTATTTATAATTCAATCTTTTATTTTTGTCATCATTATACATTAATTAGATATAATCAATATTTACTTATGATTTATTAAAAGATACGTGAAATAATAAATAATTAATAAATAAAATAATATATTTATATATTACAATATATAAAGATAATATATTTTTATATATTTTTTGTATGATTTATTTATTTAATATATATTGCACAAAATTATGAAATCTTAATTTGATAATTACATAAATTTATCGCTTATTTCATAAATGAGAAAATTACAATTTTTTTATTATTATAAATTTAAAAAATATATTTAAAAATTGTTGATTTAATATTTAAGAAATTTATAAAAATTTTTATTGTTTATCTTCTAAAAGAAGAATTTATTAAATATTTATGTAAATATTTAATTTAATATTTTTTGTCGAATGATAATATTTTGAATTTACTATAGAATCGATAAAGAAATTCAGAATGGAAGCCAGTCATAAACAACTTATTTATCTTCCTAATTGTTCATCTAGATTATTCGCATCACAAAAGAAATCATTTTAAAGTTTTGCGTAAGTGTTACTGCATTTTATTTTATTTTAATTCAAATTTTACAGTTCTATCTGATTATTCTTTAATTTTCTATTAAATATGTTGTCAACCTATCTTCTATTACTGAGAAGTTAACCTTAAATAGCATTAAATTGACATTAATAATATATTTATTATAATATATAAATTATAGAGAAATTATATTGCATAAAAATATTTTTTATAATTATACGAATAAACGATATTAAAAATGACTTCTTTATTACATTTTTATAAAATATTGTATAAAATAACGTTTGTAAATAATTTTATGTTTATCAATTTTTAGTTGCGGATGATCAATGTTGGAAGAATGGTATTGTCGTTCAATTGCAAACAACAATGCAGATGCAGAAGATGATGACGATGATAGTCCAGAGGAGGAAGTGCCTAATTACAAGGATCAATATCGAAATCTTAAAAGAAAATTAAAATTTTTAATTTATGTATGTATATTTAATATTTTTATTTATGTTTTAATTGCAATTGTATTGTTTAATAATTATTTTAGGAAAATGAATGTTTTCAAGAAGCTTTACGATCTACACAAAGGAAACTACTTAAAGTAAATAGGGATAAAAGTTTTTTATTGGATAGATTATTACAATATGAGAAGGTAGATGCTTCATTCAGTGAAAGTGATGAAACAGAATCATCTGATGAGGAAGTTACACGTCTTGATACTTCAAAAAGGTAATTGAAAAAAATTCTAATATAATATCTAATATAATATCTAATATATCTAATATAAATATCTAATATAATAATATCTTATAAACAAATTACAACTTATATTGATTTTATGTTTTGTTTTTAGAAAAAAAATAGAAATAGGCATTAGTAATCACACACCACATCATATACCAACAGTAACAAAGCCTCTTAATACAAGTAAAAAGAAGAAACCTACTCCAAAAGTGACAAAATCAAATAACACACCTATAGTAAGTAATTATGTGTAATTTTAATGAATAAGTAAATTATTTCATAAACATTTTATATTTCAGGTACAATCATCAAATAATATAGTACCAATGTCTTTAATGTCAGATGGTCATATGACACCAGAAGAAGTAGAAAGACATCTAGAGTCTCGACAAACTTACTTGGAATTAGTACCAGAAAAAGCACCACCTACTGTTCCAACTGAAATGTTTAGCAATGACCCTTCATTAGACAGGTAAAGAATAATATTTTAAAAATTTATATTCTAAAAAGTTTATAGAAATACATATATGAAATTTATATTTACAGCGAATCTAACGAAATCGGAGAATTAGAAACATCTCCGAGTAATATAGGTGAAGATTGCCCCAGTGTGGATATGATGGCTGAGTGACAAACGTTTATTCATAATTTAGTGATTAATTACAAACTGCACATTATTACATATTTCATTAATAATATCTTAGTTAACTTAACTGTATTCTTCGTAACGTAATACAAGTTTTTATACATGTAACGAGATATTTTGATCCTCTCTTCCCTATTCATGTGTATTTATAATAAATAGGATAAAATTATATAAAAAAATTGTTATATTTTATAATGAGCTTTATCTTTACATAACTTCATAAAATGATATAAACAATAACGATAACAAACTGAAATTATCATGTAATTGATATATTTTCGTTCGTCTTTTTTTCTTTTGAATACATTAAAAATATTCAGATTAAACAACTAAAATCAGTTTATAATGACCAGTCAAAGGAGTTCTGTCGAAAGTGTGTTAGAAAAAATTATAGCGAAAGTCGAAGCGGAATGCGATCAAAAGAATAAAGATGTCAAGCTGACAATAAAACGGAAACTTGATATAAAACATGATTCGAATAAAAGACCGAAATTGAGTTTACCCGAATCTTTTAATGAGGAGATACATTGTCGCATTTGCTATGATTCTTCTCAACATTTACCTATTACATATCCTTGCAAGTGTAAGGTTAGCTAATCATCAACATTAATGAAATTTCATGAATTCCAAAGAAATTAAAAGATAAAATTTTTTCAAGGGAACTATGGGTGCAATACATTTAAAATGTTTAGAACGTTGGCTAGAGGAAAGTAACAGGAATAGTTGCGAATTATGTGGATATCACTTTGATGTCAGGAGAACTCCTCGCTACAATATTTTACATTCCATAATAATTTGGATGTGCCTTAATCAACAACAACATCAATTATACGTTCGCAGTTTGAAAGCTGATTTACTTCGGAGCATTATTATTACGCCTATGGCGATAGGATGTTCTTACATTTGTATAGTTGCGGCCGATTTTTACGCAAAAAATAATTATGATAATTTTCCTCCAGCACGATGGACAACTTATTTATTATTAGCTATGATGTTTCTGTTACTTTTCTCTTATTTTATATGGATGTATATGGCAATACAATATCATCAAAAAGTCTGGTTTTATTGGTGGCAAAAAACAAGTACAGTAAGAGTTATATTGAATCCAGAAAATAGAACTTCAATAAACTACAAGTCTAATATCATATCACAAGTGTAACAATTACTGAACACTTAAATTTATAACGATGAATACTTCATTATGATAGTCATTATGATGCTCTTCTTTTGATCGAAATCTTCCCTCGACTTAATTGGGATAAGTATATTCGCACTTTACTTCCATCTGAAACTTTCTTCACCCAAATCTATGAAATGAGTAAATTATTATTAAAAAAAAAATATAATAAAAAAAATAAATGTGAATTTATTAATATTTATTTACTTACGGCTTCTGTTCCTATCGCAGAAATATTTGCAGCAAACCTAGTTAAATCTTTTCCCTCTACATATACTGGTTGTCCACGATGGAACCTAATAATTTATTTATTTAAATATAAAATATATCTACATTTTACATGAAGATGTAAAAATTAAAATTACCATCGCCTTTCATGTAAAAGTTTTCCATCTTCTATTCTAGTCTCTATCATAGGACTATCAGAGGGTGGAGGAATATGTTGTGAAGGCATGTTGATTGCATTGTAATGTGGTAATACTGTTGTAAGATGATGCAAAATTAATGTATGCATATTGTTTTAAAATTTTGTGTCAGTACCTGGTTTGCGAACAGTGGTCAGTACTTTACCGCGACTAATAGCTTTTAAATCACTTTCTATTTCTTTTTCATCTAATAGATAATTTAATTGAGCAGGAGGTGGTTTCCTCCGTTTTTCTACTTTTTCAGGTACAGGATCATTTGGTCGTCTTCGTAATTTTCTTGTCATTACAGGTTTCACCTAAATAATGAATAGAAAAATGAATATTTTATAATAATCATAATATGTTGATATACTTATATCAAATTTATATTACTTCCATTGAATCACCAGTAAGTTCCATTGTGTGTCGATCAGATTCTATCATTTTCCGTTTTTCTTCCATGTCAGTTAATAAGTTTTCTTTTAAATCTATTTTCTTTTCTTCAAACTCCTTCACTGCTGCTTTCTTTTCTAATATGTAATCTCGTTCTACCCATTCTGTCAAGTAATCACGATAAATTATATTTAATCGTAATCTGTAAATAAAAAACTTAATTGAAGAAAGAACATGATAATTATATTTAAAACAATTCTTATAGCAGAAAATGTGAACCTTTCTTTATATTGAGCCTCCAAGCGTTTTAATTTACGATTATATTCTGGATGTGTTCCATCCTTTAATTGTTGCAATTGTTTTTTTAAACTAGCTAATTTATCTTGATAAACTCTGGAAATTTTAAATTATTAAAAGAAAAAAGTTAATATAAATTTATTTACTTACTGTTCTTTTATTTCTGTGTATTCTTCAGATTTTCCAAGATCTGTCTCACTTGCTTCCTCTGTGTCTGAAAATTTACATTGAGTAAATATATAAATATTACCTATAAATAAAATTTTTTATAAAATAATTATACCTTCATCACTTTCATCTTGTTCTTCAACATCTCTGTCATCCTCTAAATATTCATCATTATCTTCATCAATATCATAATCATCTTGACCATACATAGTCGAAAACGGCGAATCTTGATATGACATTTTATAATACAATAATCATTTCTTAATATTTTATTAATAATTTTAAACTTTGTAAGTCAATTTAGTAAAGCGTAATATTAACCAAGGTTAGAATTATTAATTAATATATATTTATGACAATATTATTATAGTTTCAATTTTCATAATTTATTCTAATAATAAAATAATTGTAATTATAGTATTAGATAGTATTTATTGTGATAAATAATATAATAAATATTAGTTTTGGAATTTATAAAAAAATATTTTGACATAATCAACTGGGGGCTAGCCACTATAGAAATATTTTTAAGAGCATTTAATATATTTAAGACATTTTCATTTTTTTTAATAAATTATTTAATAACTGAAATAGTTGAATAAATAATTCACATCATTTGAAATATATATAATTATAATAAATAATTATATAATAAATTAAATAAAACAAAAATATTTGAAATTTAATATTTTAAGTGCAATATATGTAAAATTTAAATATAGAAACTTTTAAGAAATCATAAATTCATCAATTAAAATATTAATTTTAATAACAAAAAATAACAAAATTGTTGTTTATTAATTTTATATCTATTTACATTCTTCTTCTTTTTATAAATATTTTTATTCAGATTTAAAATATCAAGTATTTTTTAAATGAAATTAATATAATAATTAGAATTTAATAATTAGAAACAATGCTTTCTTTCCATGAATATCGAATATGATAAATAATCAAAATTCTTTATTTCACAATCTTTTAGTATAATTATTCTAGAATATTTTTAAATTTCATTATCTTGTTTAAATTTTCTATGTTTCTTTCATGCGTTTAATTATATTTAAAATTATATAGTAATTAATATTTTATGTTTGTATTAAATGTCATTGATAAATCATGCAATTGGTAACACTTCTTAACGTACTTCGCAGTTGTATAGTTACAGTTTTAAAATGTACGCACGAATAGCGGAACGAATTTAAAAGTAATATAAATTTTCTTCTGTATGATTCTAAATTACGCCGTTTTCCGAATACTCTATCATATTTTACTTTGAATGTACGCTATTCAAGCTTATGCCAATCGTCATTATCGGTATGTAACAGGATCATTGAAATTTGGCGGCAACATAACCTTATGGTGATCTTAGTGAGAAAGTTTATAAATGATTCTTCCTTATTTCATCTATTTTAATATCACGTGTAAAATATGAAAGAATTAGAAGAAGTTAGCTGCGAGGTAAATAATAATGTTATATTGCATTTTTGAAAATTCATATAATTATTACAATATTTGTTTATGTTATATTATAGTGATATCATTTCTAATCATATTATTTTTTTATAGAATCGTAATGTTATAGATATTCAACATTCTATAACAAAATATTTAAGTAATATAGAAGAAGATGATCATAGATGTGGATCATCAAATATTTCACGAATATATAATAATACTGATAATGTTCATGGAGGTTTTTTAAATGATACTACGTATGCTTGGCTAAGTTATGGTTGCCATTTAGTAGTTCTTAATGTAAAAACTGGTGAAAGTACTAGTTCATGGACTTTTCGAGGAAAGATCACTTGTGTTTGTCAATTTCCTGCTCAATGTGGGGAATTACCTTTACTTCTTGTTGGTTTAGATAATGAAGCAACAAGAATTAAAGATTCTATGGGTTTATTGTGTATATTTGATTGTACTACCTCTCGTGTTTTAAGAGCTATTAAAGTAAGTATTGAAATAAAACATTTAGAATGAAATAATATTTATAATATTTATATTTTTTTGTAGATGCCAGCTGGTATAGAACAAGTTTGTATTGTATCTGGTGGAACACAATGGGAAGAGTTCAATGATAAAAGACCAGAAAATATTCTTATGCAAATGGATGGTATAGCTTGTGTAGTATTACGCAATCTTCATCACCTTATGATTGATCTTCAGAGATCTATTTGGGAGGTTCCTGATTTATCTGTGATGATGGATGAAATTTCTCCTGCTGAAATAGAAATTTTAACAACCAAAGATTCCTTCCATAGAAATAATAGCAAACATATGACTTGCAATTTGCTAACTCAACGTAAGTTGCTAAAGCAATACTATTTTTCTTATTTTTTTTTTTTCTATTCTAACATATTTTCATTTTTACATTTGTAGGTATAGAAAAACATATTGGCTTTAATAGAGAAGATTTTGAATCTAATGGTTTTCTAGATGAAAAATTAACGAATACGATAATTAGTTCAACAAAAATTGGTTGTTTAATATCAGGATGTTTAGGCAGAATAATAATATGGCAAAATAATGGTTCTGTGGGATGGATTAGTATGCCTGTAGATGAAACTATGATAATAACACATTTAGCATTATTAGAACCAACAGATGATCCTAGACCTTTTTATTATTTATGGGTGGTTTTTCAAGATGACTCATTTAAGATGCCTCCTCTCTTGAGAATGTTTGCCTTGTTGTTTGAACGAAAATATTGTGATAGAGGAACTAATTTATATTTTAATCTGGAAGCTGAGCCCAGTCTTAAATTTGAGATCGAATTAGATCCAAAAGATAAAGTAATTAGTTTGTCTACAATTGAAAGAGGAAATAATCTAGATCAAACAGAGTCAGAATGTAAGAGAGGTGAAGATAGTTTGCTTTTAATTTCGACTATAAATAGAACTTTCTTATTTGATTTGAATCAATGGTATAAGGAACAAATGCCTCAAACTATCAGTGAATGCAAGAATCCAAATAGCATATTAGCCTGTTATAATACAAATAATAGGTCTTACAACATGAACAATAATGAAATAATAAGTTGTGCCTATATTCCTCGCACTCTGCAAGAATTTCCTAACAATAACATAACTTCGTCAGAAGAATTATTTTATCCAAATTCTTTATCTCTTGAATGGGTAGAATTAAGTTTATCAAAACTAACTTTTTGGCTTTCTAGAGGCGTTCAGGCTGAGCTGCTTCGTGAAATTGCCATCACAGGCCCAATTATATTAATGCAACCTTCTGAAATATTTCACAAATGTCTCTCTGTTGGTTTGATACCTTTCAACACAGAAGTTTCTTTTTCTAGTGATCATAATGTTCAGAGAGATATGTTATTATCACTTTGCTTGGAACAACGTTGGGCAACTTTTTTAATCAGATGTGCTAAAGAATGGTCAGATGGAAGTGCTGCTTACATGTATCCGAGTTTTTTAAAGTGGGGAATACAGCGTGCATCTTCTATAAAAATGATTGCTGATCATTTATGTATTCCTTTATTTGACCAATCAGGTAATAATATAGGAGAATCCGAAGTAAAAACATTAAGGTTTTGTTATCAGCAACTGGAATGTTTGTCTAACGTAGTAGGAAAATTACCTTTCGAAACAAACAATTTAATGAAACAAAAAAGAGCATTGAAACGAGTATCTATGTATTTCAAAGTACTGCTATGGTTTTATGACGTAGGTTTATTACCTGAATCACAAAATTTAGATGATAGTCTATTACCAATTTCTCTTACTTTGAAGATTCCATATCCATTTGAGAAATTGTTCACTTTGTATAAAGAGAAACGAGAATCAATTAAGAATAATAATCCGAAAGACGAAAAAGAAGAAGTACTTTTCATAGATGAATTAATTACTCGAGAATGTCCTGCTTTAAATTTACAATGGGAAAGAGAAGCTGGAGATGGAAATACTAATGGTTATTATCCTCCACCTTCCTTACAGTCATTATTAAGAAGTTATTTAACTGATTGCGATCAAACAGAAACAAATGAAATTGAATGTAAACATCAAATTACTATATATCTTCTGATGGATTTAGCTATGCTATTACAAGGATCTTATCCTGGAGTTGATCAATTAATCAAATATCCTTCCTCTTTTAAAATGAGACCAAGTCTTATAAAACTTACTCAAGCTTTTTGGCTACTTGATCATGAAGACTATCATGGTTTTCTGGACATGATGACTGGTCAATTAGTTAGTGATTCTGATGTCAAAGATTGGCATCATAAACTTGTATTAAAGACATTGATAAGAAGTAGTCAACACAAATTAGCTTTGATGTATCTACGTATAAAAAAACCACCTTTGTCATCAATTCAAGACAAAAGTACATTGATAAGTTTATCAGTAGAACATGGATTAGTCCAATCTGCTTTTCATCGCAGACCACAATCACATTATACACAGCTACTTATGTGCTTCTTTCAAGCTTGTAAAAATTATGATAAACTCGGAGATATTTTACATTTGGCTCTAGACTCTGAAGAAGAAGAAATGTTTGTCAAATTTCTTGAGGATTCAAAATCTGAAGATATAAAATTATTATATTATTTACAGCGGTGTCGTTATATGGAAGCAAATAGTGGGAATTCGAATATGTGCTTCAATTCTTCTGTTTCTAAAAATATGTATACCGATATGTTAAACGCCTATAATGCAACTTTACCTGATGTGGTGAAACGATTTTCTATAAGCATAAGTAAAACAAATTTAGATACAGGTTTAGAGTCCAGATATCCCAGACCCATGACTCATAAAAAAAGTTCTCAAAAAAATTTAAATATTTATGAAACAGTTATTAAGAAAGCAAAAGAGACTTATCTTAGAGAGGAAAAATCTGTAATTCCTTTTGTCACTGCTCCTTGGACTACATTAAAACCAAGTAATGAGAGAGTTAATATAAGTTGTGTAATGACTCCTAAAATAGTACAAAATAATAGAAAACGCACTTTAGAACAAGTTACACATGATGAAGAAGACAATGAAATGAGAACTCCAGATAGAACAAAGCGTAGAAAGTTGCTGGATGATGATGAAACAGTTTTAAATGCTGTATTTAGTACTCCATTGGTAAAACGAAAAATATCCAGTAATAGAAATACTCCGATTGAAACTCCGCATTCTATTCTGAAAATTCGACAGCTTATAAGATCCTCAACTTCTCCGACTATAGGTAGTTTACAAGAAGAAATCATGGACAGTCCCGTATTAGATAAAGAGCGTAAAGTTAATCGACAGATACGATTCAATATTAGTCAATCAAAGAAAAGTAGTTCTGATGACGAGATTAATGGAAAAGAAGATTTTTCTAAACTTAATACTTCAGAATTAAGTGAAGAAGTTTTTGAAAGTTCAACAGTGAGTGAAAAATCTCCAACTGAAAATGCAATCTTATCAAATAATGATTATACTTGCAAAAATGTTTACACAGCTCGACCTAGACCAAGTCTTAGAAGAACTTATTTGCAAACATCTACAGAATCTATAAACGAATCTTTAGCTAATTATTCAAAGTCAAGAAACTATGTAAATTCATATTTAAATACTTCTTCAGTTAATGTATTGGATAATCATTCCATAAAAAATATCCCACAAATATCTAAAAGATTTTCTATGTTATCTTCTTCCATTCATTCTACTGCAATACTTTCTCCAGATAGCAGTTTTGAGACAAATGTTTCTTTAAGAAAAACTGGTGAAAATGAATTTCAGTGTTTATCAAAAATTTCCAAGGAACAGAATACTAATTGTATTTTTGCGTCGACTCCTTTGATAAAAAGTTCTATTCCAGAAGAATCGCGATATAGTTCAAAAGAATCAATAAATACAGAGATTGAAAAGGATATTATATCAGAAATGCTTTGTAAAGATGGAAATAAATTTTCAGAAAACATCAAACATTTACATCAATCAAATCATTTAGAATTATGTGATGATGAAAAATTAAAAAATGAAAAAAATAATCATAAGGATCTTTCGAGCGTTAAAATTTTGGAAACTATTAGAGAAAATTACAAGAATAATGAAGAAGAATATAAAAATATTTCTAATGTAATGAAAAAGAATTTAAATCATTCAGAGAACAAAGAGCAATGTTATCAATCGTTTCGCGATAAATCGAATGAATTTATTCATGACGTTGAAGAATATACAAGTTCAAAGAATGGTGAGCATTTCGACATTACTGATGATGAGTCTTCGGATAGTGATAGTGAGATAGTTTTAGTTCTTGATGAAATAGAGAGTAAACAAAAACAAGAATCGAAATCAATACCTTCAGACACTAATAATATTTATGGTGATTTAAACATTACAGATGATGAATCTGATTCCAATATGGAAGTACAAGATACTCTTCAAAGAAGTGTTACATCTTTAGATAGACAAGAAAATAGTCAGCCTAAATTTTCTATAAAAAAGAAAGAAGTAGCAAATGAAACTAAGATAAAGAAAGAATCAATACGACTAGATAACAATAATTCTAATAGAAAAACAAAAAAGAACTCAATCCATGATATACCAGAATGTACAAATTCAAAAGATATTGTTAATATATCTACTTTAAACTTAGAAATTACACCTAGAATAACCAGATCACGTAGAGCTTCTTCCATAACAAAAGAAATCAATTCATCTCCTTTAAGTTCACCTTCTAAAGTTCAATCAAAAACATCACGGTCAAGACGAGCCAGTTCGCTTGTGAAAGAAGTATTACTTGGATCTATGGTAACTACAGATGAAAATATTAAACAGACAATCTCTTCTGGATCAGAAGGATTATCTGAAATGTCAACTCCAAAAAGAACTAGAGGTAAACGAGCATCTTCTGTAACCAAAGATATTTCCATAGAAGCAGAAGGCGAAGAAGTCAAGATTCCAATAAGAAGAAGCAGTAGACGTTCTGCTTCAGTACAAAAAGAGCTAGAACCAGTAAAATCTTTAACAAAAAACGATGAAATATTGTCAATATCTAATATATCAACAGAAGGTAACATGAAAAAAGTTCAAACAAAAAGTATAAGTTCAAAGATGAAACAATCTTCTGGAGGAGCAAAAAAATCGAATATAAATTCTTCTAAATTAACAAAGGAATATAAAACAAATGAACAAGAAATAGAAGAATCAAGTACTATTAAATCGTCAAGAAAACGTGGTAGTTCTGTATCTAAGGAGACAATCAGTCCAATACAAACTCGGAGAACTAGTAATGTAACTAAAGAAATTATCTCACAAGAAATTGAATCACCACTAGAAGGAACAGAAGAACAGTTTTTGGTGAAACAAGTAATAAACAGACCAATTGCGAATACACGTAGTCGTAGATCATCGATACAGTCAATACCAGAAGAACTTGAAGAAATTTTAAGCGTTCCATCAAAAAAGAGAATATCCACTGCAAATAAGAGGCAACAGGCTGCACAGAATTCCCGAATGAGAAGAGCGGCAAGTGTTGATTTATCACAAACAGAAATAAAAAGAAAAACTAGAAGTACTCGGAACAAAGGAATCTTTGAGGAGACAATAATAGAAGAAGAAACAATAGAAACCACAAATCCAGTAGATGATTTTAATAGTAAAGAAGTTGTAATGAAAAAAAAGCGTACTACTTCAAATTCCTCTAATCAAAAAATAGATGGATCAAGGAAAGCTCGAAAATCAACAAAACAAGATACTAAGGATAAAGAAGCTAATCAATTTTTATTTTCACAACCAGAGAAAACAAAAGATCTACCATTGGATCAAAAAGGTATTTTTAATACTATACTGAGATTTAAATATGATATTTAAATTTTTTTCATCAAAATAATTTATGAAAATAATGTTATGAATATATAATAATTATATTAATTATAACAAAAGTAATATTATTTTATTTGCAGCAATTGGAGAAGTTCCAAAATATATGTTTTCACCTCCCCATACTAGATCAAAAACTACGACTTCCGATCTTCGTAGGTGGTTATTTTTCAATTAGATTAATTTGCTTTTTTTTAAGCATGTTATTAGCTTATTTCTTTACTACTACTTCATCAAACAGTTTTAAGACTTTTCACATTCTATGCTCTACAAGTACATTTCATTTATGCTTCTAAAAGCAGCTAAGAATTTAATGATTTATATGCTTTTTAAATATTTTAAATATACGCAGATTTAATATAGATTTTTTTCATTATTATACAGGAAGATAAATAATTTCATTCCGATATTGAGTGATGATGAAGATGAGGGAGAAGATGGGAAAGAAACACAGAATATTATACGAAAAACCACAGAAATGAGAAAGCCAGGTTATTATATTCGATGTAGAACCAAATTTGTGCTACCCATGAGATCAAAACATACATCAAATTAAATAATTGTAATTTTATGAATATTTTTTAAACTCCCTTTTTTGCTCAATCGTACATTCAATATTGTCCAATTTTAAATAATTCACAATTTACAATATATGATAGATAATATACAGTGCTTTCTTCCAAATAATATGTACAGTTATATGTAAAAAAATATGCAGTTGTTTTTCGAAATACTTGGTTGCACAGGGAGAAAAAGATGAATTAGAAATTATAATATGTGGGACCATGTGAAACGAAACTTTTGTTACATCATAATGATGCAAAGTTTATCACAGAGCAAGATTAATTTCTAAAATATACAACAAAAGAAGCAGGTAGTTTTTTGCTATCAATTTAATAATATTCAGTATAAGCTATATTTTATCAGTAAGTAATCCCATATGATGTTAATTGTATACTAACATAATATTTTGCAAAGTATATTTTTTAAAATTAATATGTTTTATGTAAAAGATTATTTTGTATAATCTATAAACTTTTTTGTTTAATTAGTTTAATTAATATTTTTGCACTATAAAATGAAGTGTTTTGTTCTAATTAGAGCCATTAAGTTCCTAAATGTGTGGACAACTGTACAGAAAAGATCTTTCATTGACTTATATTTTCGGAATATTAAAACAACAAAGAATTTCAAAATGTATTATAAAAAACAAAAATAACTAGCATATTCTGTAAATTGTAAAACTAATTACTTTTATATTCATATGGCAAATATATTTGTTACATTAAATTGATCCTTTCTTTTTATCGTAATAAGTTCATGGAATGAATTATTGTCGTGTATTTGTACGGGGAATTTTGATGAAAATGTGTATCATAACTTTGTAAATAATTTATTAATATACCATGTATAGAGCTGTATTCATACAATAAATGTAAAAAAGAATTAATATTATCACTATTGAATAAATTTCCAATCACCATAAATAACGAATTAAGCTTAAATATTGAAGCAATATTAAATAATAATACTATAAATACTGCGCGTCTATATTATAATAGATTAGTAAAAATTATAACATAATCATTAAATTTGTTTTTTAAAATAAAGATTATTAAATTTACGAAGCATTTTTTTTATAGCACGCATTCGTAACTTCAAATATTTTTCAAAAAAAATATATTCTCATGTTGCTAATACTAAACTTTGTCTAATGTAAAATGAACGTTATGAATGTCTTCTTTGGCAGTAAGTTATTCTTGGTTTTGCTTTAAATAATTAAAAGAAAAAATATTGCTCTAAGAAAAAGACAATGAGAATGCATATATTAGATATATAGTAAATTTAGAGAGCAGTATTTAAGTTTAATTAAAATCTTTAGATCATTTAATATTCAGTCTAAATTGTCAATATTTGTACATGATTACTTATTTAATACAATTAAATATAGTAACTGAAACTTCTTTTTTTAATTTTAATTCTGATTGTCTATCTATTATTTGTTTTTTTATTATTATTATTTCTTTCTTTTTGCATAATAATTTTTTTGATATCATTAATATAATAATTGTTAATATATTATTTTCAGTTCGATAAATATATATAGAAAAAGGCAGATTTAAAATTTAGGACGGTGCAATTTGTTAATAAATATTGATGAATTATTGATATTCGTTGATTTCTTACACCGTATCATTTTAAAAGGCACATTTATTTTTATATTGCTTTCGTTAACTATATTTCGTCGTAAACGTAAACGAAGGATACAAATTTAATTCTATTTTGTATTGATTTTTAAGTTGCATATATGATAAAAATTTCTATGAAACTTATGATAAATAAAATATCGTTTCTTCATGGCAACGAAAAAAAATATCAAAAAATATTTCATTAAAGAAACAGACTATCTCTATTGTTGTTTACAACCATCTTTCACTCGACGTTTATGCTTTTCTTCATGAGTTTGGGACGGAGATTGTATTTGATTTCTTCGTTGTCCTTGGATAGGCATGTAACATGGAGCATCATCATTCATAAGCTCCTGTGGTGGTGTAGGTAATGCATATGTAGGGCTTACTGTACTGCTTGAACTATTTGAAGTATTTCTATGTATATTTCCATTATATGTAGGATCAATAATTGCAGCCACATTTTGCACTTCTCTTATATTCTCAATTGAATCATCTATTTGTATTTCTTCAGGATCAGGATATTGAGGATAATTTAAAGATTGTTGTATTCTAGTTTTACTTTGCACATTCTTCAATTCTAATCTATCAGGTCGTTGAGGTTTCTCTGTGAGATTTTGCTCTTCTAATTCTTGAAGTTGTTGTCGTTCCAATTTTCTTTGTCTAGCTTTTTGTCTTGCTTTCCTTATTTTTGCACGTTCTTTTTCTTGAAGCATTCGTGCTAGTTCAGCATCCTGTGCTTCCATTGCAATTTTTTGATCTAATAGTAATTGCTCATTAACAGGACCATCGTGGTTACTTATAGCACTTTCTTCTTCTTCTTGCTGCAATTTTCTTGCTAATTCCTTTATTTAAAAAACAGATTAAATTATAATAATGTATATTAGTAAGTATAAAATTAAAATATCTTTAAATATACCTCATCTTTCTCTTCTTGAATATGTCGTTCAATTTCAAGCTGTGCAGCTTCGTCATCCAACCTCAATTGCAGTCTCATTTGTTCTTGTAATTCTCGTTCTCGTTGTCTTTCTTCACGTTCTAAAGATAATGCAATCTGTTTTGCAACAAGTGCATCTCTTTCTTCTCTAAAAATAAAAATATTTAAATGCAAAATAATAAATATTTAATAAATTATATTGAAAATATAAATACTAACTGCTGTTGAATGTAGGATTGATATTTGAGAGTTTCCAATTCTTGTTCAACTTTAGCTCTTGGTAAATCCTCTCTGACTTGTGCATTACGCATTTTGTTGCTAGAGTAATGTTCTCTAACTATAAAACATAAACATAATACTAGAATAAAATCAGTAATATTTTATAAATGATCTAATCTTACTTTCTTCATCCTGTAAACGATATGCGAGAGCTCCATCTTCATGCACCAGCCATTCACGACACACTGCAACATTTTTAAACAAACGATTATTAGGATTAATTAAATGAGTTATTTTAATAGAGAATGACAGGATTGATTCAAAAAAAAGAAATTACCTTCATTTACCCGACCTGCTTTTGGCAATGTGTCAGAACTCAATACAGATTTTGCCATTTCTCATCAATTAATTATTATTTAACAAATAGATATTTCTTTCCGATTTTCTTGTTTACAACCACCTTACAGAAAACATACGTTGTTTTCTCTCCATCTTGAATAGCAATAGAATATATTCATGTATTGGTGCCGTTCTCATCGTATATATGCATTTCTCCTTTCATAGTCATATAAGAATGCTCTAAACACATTGAAGACATAATACAAGCATGAATACACATATATATCGACACACTTTTGTGCAGGTTTTTTATTAAATACTGATAGTAATGTTATTATTTATGAGTTTTGAACTATTTTCTTAATAATATTTAATACATAACTAATAAATAACTATTCATTATTTAAAAAATATACTAAATTTTTATTTTTAGTTTTTATAGATAATAAATAATATTGAAAATATTTATAAAAATTAAATTTCTAGAAAATTATTATAGAAATTATTAGGTTAAATCCATCACTACTTTACATAAAATAGCTATAGAGTAATACATTAGTAGTAAGACAAGTGTACTCATGTCATTAGTGAAGTGGATAGTAGACTTTTCTGTATTAATATCTCTCTTAAAAATTATTCAATAATATGATCTGATTGAATAAATTATTTAGTTTTCATAAAAAAAGAAAAATAAAATTTTTTTATTTAAAATATATTTCATTTAATCATTATGATTATATCGTTCATCATTTCTAAATCATAAGAAGTATATTTTTAAATATGTTTTATATATAAATTAGTTTTTCTATGTTGTATTTTTATTTTACATTTATTTTTATATTTTTTTATGTTATATATACTATGATCATTTATTATATTATGATCATGATATATATATTTTTTTATACATTTTTTTCTTGCAGTTTCAATCTGTTTAAAAATATAAACATATGTAAGATAAGTATTTAAATTAGAGAATAAATATATTAATTAAATTTATTAAAATTATTAAATTAATTAAAATTAAATAAAATGATGATAAAAATCATTTTTGAAAATATGATAATATAAAGAAATAAATATTTAAAAGATAAAAAATAAATAAATACAAATTATATTTTATTGATCAATGTTTGACAAGTAGTATAAATTAATTCATTTATTTAAAGAAGTAGTATAAATCAATTATTTTATCAAATAAATAACATGTATTAATAATTAGATCAAAGAAATAGGTATAAGTAAAATATAAGTCAATAATTTTGTTAGAGAATATAAATTAATAATTAATAATTCAATATAGATAAATAGAGAAATAATATATAAAATCTGATACAAAACCAAAATTTTATATTAGGAGAATATAATTCGATAAAAAATGGTATGCGAAACTTTTTCGATTATTCCAAAATAAAAATTTTCAATCTTGCGTTAGGAGAACATGATTTGAGGATGGCATATTTTTTTACTATCTATAAAAACAAGAATTTCTTGAAATTTTATATATTTATTTGAAATATTTACTTTTCAAAATAAAAATCATATTTTTTATTATGAAAATCATTATTATGAAAATCATATTTTATATTTTTAAACTGAATGTTTCTCGACGATTTTTTTAATTCTAGAAGATTCAGAAATGTAATGAAAAAAATACAAATAGAATAAGTAAAAATTTTAAAAAATTTAAAAAATTAATCATCAACGCCATCTATTGAATGTCAAAAATATATTTTTAAAAAATTCAAAAGATGGCAATGATCCACAATTCTTATTCTATTGCTTTAAAAATAGATGTCTTCTTCATTTAAGAAATGACATTGATGATTAAATCTTATCTTTCTTTTATTATTTGTTTTATTTATTTATTATTTGTTTTTATTTTTTTTATTTATATTAATTTTATTTGTAATATTCTGAATATGGCATTAATTTCCACATTTTTATGTTTCTTTTTAATATTTGCTTTTTATTTATATTTCCAATTTATTTATTTATATTTATATATATATTGATACGTGATTGTGATCACAGATAAAATACAAATTAAAAAATAGATAATATAAAATATAGATAGATCTATAGGATAATGATCTTATAAAACATAATATATCTGATATATAATATGATTTGAAACGAGAATTTAAAAAAAAACTGACACAACAAATAAAAAATTTTTAAATATTCTATTGAAAAACAATATAATATCAAACATTCGTTATCAAATATGTATCAATATGTATCAATATTTTTTTGCCATTTGTTAAGCATGTAAATACTATTATTGAATATGAGATTTGATATTATATAATTTTAATAAAAAAATCATTAAAAATATAATTCATAAATATTATATAATATTATATAATTAAAAATTCATAAAATATTAATTCATAAATTATTTATTATTATTATATATGTTATGTTTATATATTTGATATTTATATTTGATGTTTATATTTTATCATTTAATTCTTTAATTAATAATCATCTGACATATAAATAATTTTTAAATATTTTTTAAAAAATTATGTTTTGTATAATATTTTATAAAAAATTCTCATATACAATAGTAGTAATTGTATAAAATATAATAATAGTAAATATAATAATAGTAATTGGAAAAAAAGAAAGTAAAAAAAAACAATCCTGTCAAGTTATATATATATATATATATAATAAACAATAATAGTTTACATAAAATGGGATTAATCTTTAATGTTATTATATGATTAAGTACGATTTTAATTATTTTAAATGTAATAATTTTATTATTTAATCTTTAATATATATATAACTTATTTATATATTATAAGTTGTAAATAGCTGAAGTATATATTACTTGTCAAAAATTATGTTTTTTGTATTTATGAATACAAAATTATTTGTAAAAAATGAAATTTGACTATTTATATTATTTATTTTTATTTTTTAAGCGTAAAAGATAATTAAAAACATAGTTCACAAAATTTTTGTTCTGCAAAATACATTTAATTTTATTTATATTATATATATAAGTAAGGTTAAAAACAAATCTATAATCAAAATTTGATTATAGAGAATTATTTAAAGAAAAAAAAGTTATATAAACTTTAGAAAAATGTTATGTTATAATGGAAAACTTAGTTTTTTCTGTTTTATATTCGCTGGTTTAATCGCGATTTTATCAGAAATATTACTAAGGTTAGAATTCGATATTTTTCGAACATATTTCAATAATATTTGGCTTATGCATTTATTTCAATATGGATTCTTAAATATACTTTTACTTCTTGTATTTTATGGTTTCTCTTATCAGGTATTTTAAATATGTTATTATAAATTATATGAATTATTATAAGTTATTATTATTACTAATATAAAGCACTAAATATTTATATTTAATAGGTTGCTGTAAGAGCCATATTTTTAGGATATGGATTTGGAATTGGAATTATATTGTTTTTTGTTGCACCACCTTCATGGCAGATGTTTGGAGTATATATTACAGTTCTAGCAACATTTCATTATACAGAATTTTTAAGTATTGCTTGGATAAATCCATCTTCACTTTCTATCGATAGTTTCATTTTAAATCATAGTATAGCTTATGGAGTGGCAGCATGCTGTAGTTGGATAGAATTTATTATAGAAAGATTATATTTTCCTGGGATGAAAGAAGCTTCCTTCATATCATACTTTGGATTAGTACTATGCATTTGTGGAGAGTTTTTGAGAAAGCTGGCAATGTTTACTGCCAAACATAATTTCAATCATATTGTGCAAAGTGAAAAAATGGACAATCATGAATTAATTACCTATGGAGTTTATAAAATTTGTAGACATCCTAGTTATGTAGGCTGGTTTTATTGGTCTATAGGAACACAGGTAATTTAATTTTATATTATATTTATAATTTCACAATATAATTTTACAATATAATTTTACAATATTTTATTAAAAATATTATTTTATTAAAATACAAACATATAACTTTTATGTATTTGTTTTTATAGTTAATACTTCAGAATCCATTTTGTCTCTTTGCATACACTGTGACATCTTGGAAATTCTTCCATGATCGTATTTTAATTGAAGAAGTCACTCTGCTTAATTTTTTTGGACAAGATTATGTAGAATACCAAAAAGAAGTTAGTACGGGACTACCTTTTATATCTGGTTATAAATTGGATGTATAGCAGCCAATATATGTTTGAAATATTGTGATTGTTTTAATTTCTCAGGAATAATCATATCATTATTTATATTAATATTCTTTTTTATTGTATCATAAACAATAACAAAAAAATTAAGAAAAGTTTTTAACAAAATTATATTTATTGTCTCATTTCATTTTGAAGAATTATTCATATAACAATAGACTATACTTTCATATATGATTACTTTCAGTTGATTCAGATTATACACTTATTTGTATATTTACTTATTATAATATGTGAATATATATACATATGTATGAAATGTAGTAGATAATAAATATGTATAATGTTGCAGTTAATACTTGCATTGACCTAAAGCATTCAAGTCGAATAATAAGAAAAAAAATTCCAATGATTTCAGCAATATTACAATAATTTCATTATGTCTGTACATGATCATTTACAAATCTTAATACTGACAAAGCTTTTTATCATATTAATTAATTCTGTTTGAATATTTCTATCTATTTATTATCTTATCTTAAAATCAAAAAATAGATTGAAATGAGAATATATATTATTTAAAATAAAATAAAAAATTTTATGTTGTGGATCAGAATTAAGTCATATTAAAATTATATTATCACATTTTGTTTGTTTTACAAATTTAAAAAACGTTTTAAAAATTGATATTTTTTATGTAAAACAATTTGCATTTGTTAATTGATAATTTAATAAGCGGTCACATGAAAAAAACGAAACGATAATATATTGTTATAATATTTGATAATTAAATAAGTAATAACGATTTGTAAATATATTTTGTCATATTATTCATTCCATATCTATTTCTTTTTCTTAACAATATTATCGATAATACGATATTTTCTTTGAGAAATAACGGTTATATAGAATGTAAGAAAATGTCAAGATTCGGGAGACTAATTATAATTATTTACACACGTTTATCGTATTTTGTTAAATACAAATTTCCTTAGAACTAGCAACATATCATACTAGCACCGTATTTTAACTATGCAAATATTTGTAAGTAATTTTTCTTCATTAATATCACATAAATGGAGATCGAAATGTTTTGATAAAAAAACAATTCTTATAGCTATTAAACAATCAATAATAGGGCCTATATTTGGTCCAGATAAACATTGACAAAAATTCTAAACATAAGTTCATTCTAAAATATAAGTTTTTTTTACAATTTTTTATATATTGAAGGCATTGATTTATTATTATATCTAGACCTTCTCATTTTCAATTCAAAGATAATATTCAACTAGAATCATAATTAGAGTTTGCTAATATATAATTAACATATATTAAAGACTGGAAAATGCCTATAAAAAACGAATCAGACAATGGCAGTGAAAACTTATATGAGATATAATATAATATTATTCACAGTCATCTTAACGTTCATTTTATTTTTTTTTCAATGTGAAAATTAATTAATTTAAAAAAGTATTATTGTCAAGTAAAAAATAAATTTAAGAAAAAAGGAAAAGAAATCTAGCTTATTTTAAAACAAAGATTTGTATAAAATATAATTATAAATTGTTATCAGAAATGTAATTTATATATGTACAGATAGAAATCTGTTTATATAACATTTATCGCACTTACTTTCACAATGAGGAAAATATTTAAATTGTCCTTTATTGTAAATAAACTTTTTCATATCTTTATGAAATCCAAATCTTATTGAAAGTCTATTGCTTAAATAATTATAATAATAAAAAAAATAATAATATAATAAAAAAAAAGAAATCAAAGAAAAGAAAATTGTTATTTAAAATCAATAATTTTTATTGTAAAATATTATTAATTTATCTTGCCTTCAACATTAATAAAGTAATAAATAATTTACAAATTAATCTTTCAATCTTTCAATTAATTTCCACGAATTATAATTGAATACGTAATTCTTCATTATAAAATGCGCTATTAATGAAAAAATACGTACTCATTTGAAAAATAACATTTAACTTAGTATACATTTCAAAATGTCTATGTATAATATTGTAAAAAATACGCTTTGTTCTCTTACATCTATGATAAAAGCGAGCAAATTTTGAAATAAAATTAACAACGAATAATGTTTGATATTATAAGCAGCTAAATTGGCCGCTGGTTTTGGGTGGATTATATTAACAGGAGGTGGAGGAACGAATGCATCGAACATATCAGTGTCTGCATTAGTAAATACCAAAGAAGAAGGAATCCATCTTGCTCTAAACAGCGTGAAACATTTCATTTTATATAATTTTTATAATCTTCTTCTTAACATAATAATAATCAAAAAATAATTCAATCATTTACCTAGTACATGGTGAAACATTTTTTCCTCTTATAGCTTTGTCTCCGATATCTATGGCTCCAGAATCTTGCACTTCCATAGTATAAATGCAACCAGAAAATCCTTCTTGATATTTTCCGTAAGTCATAGCATAATCAGGTACTCCTCCCAAGTACACATTACCTCTGGTGTTTAAATCTTGTTGTGTTCCATAACTAGTACTACTTTCCATATGTTCACCATTTAATTCAATACTACCGTCGCTTCCTTGGCGTTTTAAAATTATTCTATGTCTTTCTCCATCATCTACTTTCTGTGCAGTGACACGAATCACTACTGGACCTGTTCCTAAATCATACTGATATTCTACATAGCTGAAAAAATAATAAATTAAATATTAGTTTTAAAATCAGAAATGTAATAGTTTCTGTTTAATTGATTATAGTATTTATATTATAGTATATATAATATTTATTTAAAAATGAATATTGTTGATTACCCATCAACCACAGCAAGAGCCATATAGTGATCAGGATTCAAATTGCTTGGCATCTGTCCATGCCACATGATCAATCCCCTAGTCTTATTCGTCGAAATTTCAAAACCTAATACTTCGCGCTCTTCTTCATGTATCATTACATTCTTATCCAATTCTAACCAACCATCTCCTTTGAATGCAACGTCATATGTTATTTCTGCGACTAGAAATGAAATGTAAAATATAAAATATTGGTCATATGATAAAATATATTTTATATTGAATTTCCTGAAGCAATTACGTTTTTCACAATTTTGTCCATTATAACCCAGTTGACAATCGCATTTGTAAGATCCATGAAGATCTGTACACGTGCCTCCATTTCTACAGGGAAGAAGTAGCTCACATTGTTTTAGAATGTTTTCACAGTTTCTGCCTACATAACCATATTCACAAGTGCAAGAATAGTCATAAGAATCAGTATTCTGACATATTCCATGAATGCAAGGATTTGAGGCACACGGATTATAAGGAGTCGTAGATGATGTTGTAGTGATTATAGTAGTTATTTTAATTTGATTAGGATGCAAAACGTTACAATCATCTATATTTGCTGAGTCTATAGCTGATTTTAATATGTCTACATTTACCGAAGAAACTCCAAGCTGAGAACATAATAGAATATATTTTAATTAAATAGTTTCTTCATTTTTTAAAAATTTTCATAATGAACTTACATCACTGATGCAACCTCGAAAAGTTTTATTTACACCAGCATTTTTATTTATTGTGATTTTTCTGCGATCAACACCTCCAATATAGAGAGGTGTATTAAGTGTCATAATGCGATCACTTCCTGGAGATTTGCCTATTACTGTAGGTTCTCCATTCACAGTCAAATTTCCTTCCTTGAAGTCCCTATTTATAGATACATGCGTCCATACACCTGGCTGAAGGATATGATTTGACGTAATGATTGCAGGACCAGAACCAATGTCGTACCGGAACTCGACGCGTTTTTCCTTGATTACTAGTGCCACAAAGTCTCCTAGTCCTTCATCACTTTGAGCACAATACATCAGGATGCCGTCCTCGTTATCCAGAGGATTAAAGTTCAAAGCCATTTTTAACCTACGATAACATTGAAATTATTAAAATAATTGTTCTAGTTTGATATTAGATGTACATAGAAATTAATTCCTGTTAGTGAGAGAAAAGTATTAAAGTTAATGGAAAAGCCATGAAAAAATATGAAAAGGCAAATTCCTTTGTATTGTGTAACTTACCTCCTTGATGTTCATAAACTATGGAGATGGGTAATCAGCAAAATGAATATATAATTCGGTAAAAGTCCTGTTAAATCAATTTTTATTTGCATCTCAAGACATATATTTATACTTATAGCATCGTTCGAAGCCCGTCGAATACATATAAACGGTCATTCTGGCCCTAGAAACACACCACTTATGGCACATATACCAAATAGGTTTTTACAAAATAAGTACAAACATTTTAAGATGTGCCTGATTTGAGGTGTGTGTGTGTTGCGTGTGTGTTTAATACACAAGTCAATGCCACAACACTAATAATTGTTTTAATAAGCTCTTGATATTACTGTAAAATGCAATTCTCGTTTGGCAGTGACCTTATTAATGGTTTATTTTAAACAATAATTAAAATAACTAATACAATGCGTTAAAATATACTATTTAAGAAGCTGTACAGAGAACTCTTTACGGTCCATCCAGGCAATAATCTAAAAGCTATCTTAATAAAAAGAGAGCTTTCTTTAATAATAAAAAATTTTTATGATATTATTACTATAAAAAAGATTAATTGGATCCGTAAAAAGTTAATATATGAGAATAACGTAAATATATTGATATTCTAATATTACAGCACCATGAGGTTCATTCCAAGGAACTACTCACTATACAGGCTTCAACATAATTATCTATGATACGTATGAGGCAGACACAAAGAAAAAATCTAATTGTAAATAAAATTTTCATAAAAAAAATATATATAATATACATATATGCTGACTGACAACTATAAATAGCAGTTAATGTTTTCTATAAACATTTAATAATAATAAATGACTTTTCCTTCTTTTTTCTTTTTCTATCATTATGTGCATCGAAAAAATTTGATTGTGAAAAAAGGACTAATGTTTCGTGTGGTGCAGCTTATTGTGGTGATGTGGCCTTGATCGTGGCTTTCTAACTTGTGCGTTGCGTGCTCTTAATCGACCGTATGTTTTGATCGGGTTCATTCTCGCCCTGAAAATCATTGTTTTAATTAAGATCAAGATTCCTTTTCAATTGAACAAGTTAATGTGCGCCTGAGGATCCTCCAGGAAGATTTTGCATCCATTGATTAACATTTAAATATATATAATCAATTATTGAACATGAAATTCTAAAATAAAAAACTTTCTAATTCTCTACTGACAAATATAATATAAGAGCTATAAAACAGGATATATGCAAAAAATCTGAATTATCTTTTCTAATCATGCATCATGCACTATAGATAATTACCGTCTGAGAGCTTTTGGCGTTTCATGTGCTATAAAGGATTTATCGTCATGGAAGGCTGGTTCGTAGATTTTTATCGAGTTCTCACAACGAGGGCCAGTTCTTCCGGGAGGACAATAACATTCGAAGCCAGTTTCCTTGTTTACGCAATTGCCTTCACCACAAGCACCTAATATAAAAAAAGATAATTACAATTCTCTGGATAACTCTAAGAAAAAATAAAAAAATAAAAAAAAATAATTAAAAATAACTAAAAATAATTAAAGAATAATTTCACCTGGATAACAGGACTGGCCAACATAGTCACAATGTTTTCCACTATAGCCAGCACGACATAGACAAAGGTATCCATTTTTTGTAGCAGCTTCTTGACATACACCACCATTGTTGCAAGGATTTTCAGCACAAGTTTCACAATTAGTGATTCCAACACTATCGGTTTGATCACCAATCAAATCAATTTCTTTCTCTCCAATTACCAATCTGCTGATGCAGCCAACAAAACCACTATTGATTTCTGCATATTGAGTTATTATATTATCACTGGGAACTCCACCGATAAACAATAGCGCTTTCAAGTCTAATCCTTGCTTTTTGCCAACTGCGACACCTTTGTAAGGACCTTCACCATCAACTAACATAGTTCCTTCTTTTCTATTACGTTGAAGTTTTATGGTATGCCATTCTCCAAGTGTTACAGATTTATCCGCCCGAATGATAGCTGGTCCAGAACCGAGATTGAAGCTTACATACAAAAATTATTATTAGTTAAAAACATAATTTAATTCATATAAATTTTGACTAATTTATATTAATTTAATTATCTTAATTAAGTTAATAATTACCTGAATTGTGGATAGCCTCTAACAAGTGATAATAAAACAAAATCACCATTTCCACTACTGGATTCATCATTATACAAGATTATACCATCATAATTTTGAGGTTTGAAAGAGATTTCGATATTGAATTTTAGATAAGAATCACGTAATGGAGATAAAGCAATAAAACTTCGAGGAGCCTGACTGAAATATGGAACAACTCCTGTTACCACAAGCACTGTAGGTATTTCTATATTTTCATGATTGTTATTTACACTGCAGATATAGGTTCCTGCATCCTCTGCTTTGACATTGATTAGCTTCAATTTACTCTAATAGAGAAATAATAGATGAAATTATAATTCTTAGCTATTATTTTTTATTGATCATAATATAATATTATTAATGTACCTCGAAAATCTGAGCATCAGATGGCAGAAAACCTCCCAATTTACTCCAATGAAATTTCATTGGTGGGTCAATATTAGGACGGCAATCCATTTCTAGGCTAGATCCATAAGGAGCATATTTGGTTTCAATTGCTGGTGCGTCATTATTTCCACCTAAAAAATATTCTCAATTAAAAAAATTTATATATTTAAAACATTACAATGTATGTATTACTTACATTGATATATTATTTTGTTAGCAGGTAAAATAAAGATTATATTAATTATATTAATCTAATTTTTATAATAAAGAACTTAATTAACATTAAATAAAAATTTACCATGTACAACAAGATTGAAATCTTGTTTGAAAACACCTTCAGGAGTATCAGCAGTACATCTATATAATCCACTGTCGCTAACAGCCACGTTAGATAATCTCAAAATATTTCCATATTCTTGAGCATTTTCTGGTAGACTGAGATGATTAGGTCTAGACCAATGATAACGTGGATTATGAGTTCCAGAACATGCACAACGTATATCAATGGTATCTCCGATATTCACTGGATCCTGAGAGACTTCCACACTGACTGCAGGTATCGGAGTAGCTAAAATATAAATAATAAAATTAGCAAAATATATTAAATAATATTTTTAATATATACAAATATGATAATAATATAATATATATTAATATAATATATATTAATAATATATTATAATAATATATACAAATATATCTTTTCCAATAGTACTTTAATACTTAAATACTTCTTATAACATTGATTTTTAGAATAAATTTCAATAAATGATAATAGACAACTGCATACCACTTAAATAAGGAGCAGACTACTTCTACTGAATAACAAATACGTATGAAAAGTATTCAAAACTATTATAGTATTAATAATACTAATTATCGCTAAAATATTAATTTCCTTTTGTATAAACATTGTATAAATTTTCTAATTTTCTTCATGTTTGATTAATTTTGATAATTTTTTAAAGATGTCTAAAATGTTTTAATATACACAGTGATTAACACTTTTGTAGTTGTTAACAATAATAATATGTCATTGTTTTATTTTTATTGAAAATTTAATAGACTTAATAATAATGCAATAATAGTGAGAAATCAATGACCACAAAAATGTTAACTTGTTCAACAAAAAAGAAAAAAGCGTTAATTGTTCACGTTACACATCGGGAACACATAATTTTTTTCAAAACAAACCGCCTCGATTTTGAAGATAGTGGTGAATCCACCGTTTGCTGTTGAAGTAGCGGTTATCACCAGAGAAGAGAGGATTGACGTTGCAATAGTAATCCAATAGAAAGCATCCTTGAATGCCGCACATACAATTGTTTTGCCTGCACTGCGTTTGGTTCACACGCATGCAATCTGTATGCAAATTAACTACTAATAAACAATACCATGACAACTATGAATAAACCTCTGTTCTCTTAGATTGCTGATCATAACTTATCGGTGATGATTTTGTATTAAATTATATTATTTGCATAATTTGAATTATGCAAATTGCACATATTTTAAGATATTTGCTAAAAAACAATCTAATACAATTTTTTTTAATTAAAGTAAATATTTTAATTATAAATTTATTGTTTGATTTATATTAAAAAATGAAAGATGTAAAACAATTTTTAAAAAAATCCTAAATTAAAAATGAAGAAAGAAACCATGCATGATTATTAGACTACAAATTTCAACTTACGCGAAACGTTTAAATTAATATAGTCACTGGAGACTCCATGAGAAGTTTGTATTTGGCAGATATATCTTCCACTGTCTTCTGGTCTTACTCTAGGTAGTTCTAAATAATCCTCTTCTATTCTGACATTAGATGGCAATGGTTGTCCATCTCTGACCCAGTGTATAGTAGCTCTTTCTCTAACCATGCATCGTAAACGCACAGGTTGTCCTACGTAAGTGACAATGTCTCTTTGGGCAGCTTTCACTTCTGTATTTTCATAAGGATGTTCTGAAAAAAATATAACATTTATATGATAACTACATTTTTGAAATTAGAATTTATATGTATTATATGTTTTTACATACCATTCACCAAAACTTCAGCGACAGCTTCAGCAGTTCCTGCATCGTTAGTAGCTTTACAGACATATTTTCCGGCATCAGAATAAGTGATTCCATGGAATTGGAGAAGTCCACGATTATGTGTCACTGAATAAGGTAGGGAACGTCCGATAGCATTCCATTCTATACTCATAGGTTCATCTCCGCTTGTACGACATTCGATTGATGGACTTTCTCCTGAACGAACAGTTTGTCTGGGTGGAATTAATACAATCCTGGGTGGAGCTAGAATAGAAGAAAGAATATTATATAAAGAAAAATATTATATAGAAGAAAGAATATTATATAAACGATTTTCAATTATATTTATTTATTTACATAAGTAAAATGAGGATTAATTGAGAATCTTACATAATACTTCAAGATGAGATTTAGCTTTAAAGAGAAGATTGCCAGCTTGATCCATTCCAGAACAAACATATTCTCCTGCAGCGCTCTTATCTACAGCTGGAATGATTAGTACACCATTGTGAACAGAACTACCATTTGGCAAAGCTCTATGGTCTGTTCTCTTCCAATCTAAATAAATATGATTTCCATCATTATCATGCACATGGCAACGCATTTCTACTTTGCCACCATTGGGAATTCTAAGATAATCTTTTGGTATGGAATCATCGCTTGTAGTATCCTATAATAAATATTGTAACAATAATATTCATTATATTTTTATGCGGACTTTAATCCCTAATAATAAAGAAAGAACATACAGGACAGGGAACATCGCCTCTGCAAGGTGGGTAAACCTCTGAATCCTCTACTCTGATATAGACGCGTTCTTCGACAATTCCTGCTGCGTTATTTGCGTGACAGGTATACGAACCTTCATCATTCGGAGATGCGGAATATATTTCATAAACAGCTTTTTGAGGGGTATCAATTACTTCGTTTGTTGTACCACTGTAGAAATTCAAACATTATTTCTATATTATTTTTTTAAAATCATTTAAAATCATTATTTTTCTTTTCAAAAGTAACTTACAGAGGTACTACATTCATGTGTTTACTCCAAGCGACTGTAGGTTGCGGATATCCGGTTGCGCTACAAACTAGTCGTACTCTATCTCCAGGTTTCACGGTTAAAATTCCAGATTTAGGTGTTATTAAGATGACAGGCACAGATTGAACTTCTATATATACATTTGCAGAATTTGAATCAACGGAATTGACAGCAGAACAAACATAAGAACCCCCATCATTAGTTGTGATATTGGAAAGCCTTAAAACACCTCCAGGAAGTTGTTTAATATTAGGAGCGAATGGTCGACCATCTTCATGAGACCATTGTAGCACTGGTATAGGAATTCCAGCGATTGCTCGACATTGAAGATCTGTGGATCCACCCAAAGTAACTGGAGGGACGTTTTTGGGATAAATCTCTACCAATGGAGGTTCTCTCGCTGTTTAAATGAAGTCAAAATTACTTGAATATAATAAGATAAATATAAATTATAATACAATTACATACATATTTAATTATGTTGAAAAGATGATAATGGAATGACACTGAAACAAAGAAACAATTTTTTTCTTTGGCTCACTATAATCTTATTTGTAGATGATTTTTGGGTAATATGCGCATTTATTTTTATAAATATAAACTACAAATATATTTATCAAAAATTATCAATTCCATATTCCTTTCATTCCATTAGTCTTCTTTAAGTCTTATAGTATTAAGTTTGATGATCACTCACGTTCAACTTCAATGATAGCGCTAGCTTCGTGATTTCCACTTGGTCCCGTGACTCGACAGACGTAGACACCACGGTCAGCAATCTGGATGTTAGCAATTCTCAAAGTATCTCCAATTTGTTGCACATTAGGACTCATTTGTTCAATATATTTACTCCATTTTACTTGTACATCAGGTTCTCCAGTTGTGAAACATTTTATTTCAGCTATACTGCCTTGAGGAACAGTCTGTTTTTCAGGTGTTACTTTAACAGTTGGCAAAGGTCTTCTAGGTATTACTGTTATGTTGATAGTTTTATGAGCTACTGTTCCTATATAACTGATTGCAGTGCATACGTAGATACCAGAATCGTACGTGGTTGGATTTACAATTGTTAAAATACCATCGCGTTGATTAGCTGTAGGAGGCAATGGAATATTTCTTTCTCGGGTCCAAGTAACATTAGCGTCTAGAGATGGGATGCAAGTTATCACGATTGTATCTCCAACTGATCCAATCCATTGTGGAGGAGTTATGGTAGGTGGTATTGAGTGTGATGGTGGAGTTTCAAGATTATCTATAGATAAATTTATGATATTATAAAGATTAATTTTTGATATGCTATTACTTGTTATATTACTATTAGAATAATTTTGATTAAGAATTAATATTACCTTCAACGTAGAGAATAACGGTTTTTTCATCTATGCCAATATTATTTCTTGCTACGCATTTATATTCAGCGGCATCACTTTTCGAGACAGCTTTTAAGATCCATGCTCCATTGTAAACTATGACTTCTGGATTCATGGGACCATGAACACGAATCCATTCAATTTGTGGCGGTGGATTTCCGCTGGCTTCGCAACGGAATTCCGCAGAATGTCCCTCTACTACTTGTAGAGATGGAGGTATGACAATAGTTCTTGGTGCAGCTGATTTTAGTATTTAAACAAAAAACATTTAATTTATGATAAATTATGAAATAAAATTAAGATGTGTAAAATGCTGAATCCCTTTGCATATAGATAATATTAGTGAAATTTTATAATTCAGTCAAATTCTATATAATTTTTATCAATTCTTATATATTGTTGTAAAAATATATTGTTTTAAAATATTTTTAAAAAACATTTTAAAAATAAATTTCATAGAATAAAATTATAAAAAAGAAAAAATTTATTAAGTGTAATTTATCAATTCACTAATATTATTACTTAAATTATTATTTACATTTCAATTATTATTATTATTATTATTCAATCTTGTATACCTGGAATATCCAATAAACTTTGTGGAAAAGCTGCATAAGGTATATGATATTTTAAATATGATAAATAAATATTTCAAAAAATTTCAATTTCCTTTTTCTTACCTCCAACAGTGAGGGTAACATTTTTATAACCAATGTGTACTCCATCACTGACTTGACAAACATAAATACCGCTATCAGATACTTTCACGTCTCGAATAACTAGTAATCCATGATTATCATCTACACTTCTTCCTGGCGGTAACTGACCACCTTCTTTCTCCCATTTGATATACAAAGATCCCTATATGTTAAAAAATATATTAAATATTTTTTAAATATTTAAATATCTTACAATTTGCTTACATTATCTACAGATGTTCCAGAACAATGATATCTAACAGTGCTTCCTGTTTCAATTATTTGGAACTCTGGTCCTCTAATATAAATCAAAATCTTTGGTGGAGTTAAAGTAGGATATGTAGTAGTTGATGTAGTAGTACCTTCTGTAACAAACAGTAAAAATTAAAAAATTAATTAAAGATGCAAATCTTCAAAATGCTTCACAGTCATATAACATAGAAACATATATAAATGAAGATTCCACCACTGCCCATATTCTTTTTAATTTTTTATAATCAATATGAATACAATTAGAAGCTCCTGAATCAAAAATATGATTGAAAAATAGGAGAGCTAGCAAGCAATCGATAATGTACACCTTTCAATTGTATAGGCGTTACTACGGGAAATGATCATTTGATGAATTGTATCAAAACACGAATGAAAATGAAGATCATGATATTCCTGCCTTCCACGGACGGACAAACATGAATTATTCCTTTCATTTGATCCGCCAAACCTGGTAAGACTGTCGACACAACTTTGATTAACTCTTTCCCGTTCAGATCCGAGATACAGCATTCCACATTGAAAGGATGTTGCCGGACGTAAACATACCAAGTCCTCAACGATCCGTTTGTTGTTGTTTTGAGAGATTCCGGCTCGAAGGCAGTCGCGGTTACAGGATAGCCATCACATGGACTCATTGTAAAAGAAATATACAACGGGTTTGAGAACTTGTAACTGCATGTGAACAGAACCCACGAGTTTGCCTTTACTTCACCCGTCATTGGCGTTAGACTTACCATCAGTTCACCTAACCGATCCAATGTTTGAAACATTTTATTTAATATTTTTTATTCTTTATCTGCAGTTTTTTTGCAGAATTTTTTAAAAATCCTAATTAATATCTAATTAAATTTGACATAATTTCTTTAAAATTTTTAAATTTATTTATTTCATACGTACCAGTATCTTGACAATACTGGCCCACATATCCTGGTTGACAATGACACTTCACTTGACCTATTCGTGTTATCTCACAGCTTTCCTCATTGTTGTTGCAAGGGCATAGAATACAGGATCCCAAGTAGCTGATGGATCGATCATTAGTATCTCTATAATAACCTCTGGCACAGGATTCACAGGATGTTCCTACATAACCAGTAGGACAGCGACAAACTTCCACTTGAATCGCTCTCTTATTACCAGTTTGATGCTCTACGGCTGTATCCAGACTTATGTCGCTAATATAAGTAGCTGTCATCCATTCACTATGCGTTGCACGAACCAAAATTGCTTCTAAATTAGATAGCACTGTCATCAGATCGATTCTCGATGTAACATGAGGTCCTTCGGTAGTCAAACGTTTCCATTCCGATTCTCTAAATGGTACCGAATAAGTCAATGGTATATCAGGTTGAATTTCAGTAGGATTTGTCCAAAATAAAGTAATCCCATTTCCAATTAGTATAATATCTTGATCTTTATAACTTTGAGCACCAGAATAAGCAGTAATGTGTTGAGTTAATGTTAGATTGCCACCATAACTTTTGACTTTATTGCCAGTGAAAATAGCTGGCAAAGACCAGAATAGTCTGCGTCCTCTGCTATCTGGATAACGATATCCTATTTCGTTTGTAGCAAAATTTAATTCAAAACCATCATCTATGATTTCTTGTCTCGACGAATCTGTTAAAGTGAAACCGTGTTGGTTGTCATAGACCCACATAGGTATTTGCTGAACATACAGAGAACTCTCATGACATTGATCAGTTAATCCACTACAGTAACATTCGTTGCATCCATTTGGATTTTCCGCAGATAGTCCAAATGTACCTGAACGACACCTATTACATTGAGATCCTTCAACGTTCCGTTTACAGTCACATGTATTTCCGATGCATACACTACTGCGTGAACCAAGTTCGTTACACATACAAGGTCGTTCTGTACTATAGGTACAATCATAAGGAGTTCCTCGAGTTGCATCACCCTCATATCCGCTCTCGCAAATATCACAAAAATCACCAGTGGTATGATGAGCACAGTTCTCACATACTCCAGTATCAGGATTGCATTGGTTGGAATGACCATTGCAATTGCAAGGTTCACAAATACCTAAATAGAGGCCTTCGCTTGCTCTAGTATAGCCAACATCGCAATCCTCGCAAGATAATCCTTTATAACCGACTGGACAAGTGCATTCTTCTACTTCCACCGCTCTAGGTTTTCCTGTATTGTATTTTTCGGCTGTATCTAGGGATACTAGCGATAAGGCAGCCTCATCGGTATGAGTAGTATACGTGGCCTTGATTTTAATTGCACGAACATCAGCAAGGGCCATTAGTAAATGTTCTCTGTCAGCTTGTGTTCCATCATTGCGTTGCCAATATTGTTCTAAGAGAGGAACAATAAATGTTTGTGGAGTGTTTGGTTCGGGAAACTCTCGAGAGAAATATAACAGGTTGATATCATTGGCACTAATTAATTCAACGTCAGCAGCATTATTTTTTGAGCTCTGACCACCTGGTGATGGTACATAACGAACAGTATACTTGAGATTTCCGCCATACGAAGTAATTTGATTGCCTAAAAAGATACTTGGTAATTGCCAATAATAAACATCATTGTTTCCGCGATTAGGGAAATCACTATAGATAATTTCACGATTAACTGCGTCTAGACGAATACCATTTACAATTGGTAAAGTGTCTGAACTTTTAGATTCAATAAGAGAGAAATCTCTGATAGAATTAGTAAAAGAAACTCGAATCTGAAAAGAATATTATGATATCATGTTAATTTTATAAAGGATAAGTTTTTTATTAATTGCAATATAAAATACTCACATCATTTCTATACCAATTGGAGGAAACGCATTTATTAGTAATGCCCATGCAAAAGCAGCTGATACAACCAAACTGATTTTTCGTTGCCAAATTGAATGTGTTTGCCTTGCATTGATTGCAAGTAAGACCCGTGGCATATAACTATAAACCATTTTATTTAAATCCAATACACCAATATCCTTAATCATACCATAGTTATAGTAATCATTTTTATCTATTTCAAATTGTACTTACTTTATAAAAGAGTAGAAATATTTCCAAGTTAAATGACAGCATAAATAATATTGAATACATTATACAAACTTATTTTATGTGAATAAATAATTTCTATTCTTTTTCTTATTTCTATTTTTTTGCAAATTTCTATATAGTTATTCGATTTATAAATTATATAAATAATATATATATATATATATATATATATATATATATATATATATATAATAAGAATTAAAAATTTAATACCTTGCACCGACATCTTCCAGTGATAGGATCTGCAACTAAACTTAGGCTACCATCAGGATCGCAACGAGATATGGGAACACACATATCTCCTGGAATAAGGGGATTTCCTTGGTATCCTACATCACATTGTTCACACCTACGACCTATATATCCTGGTGGACAATTGCAGGTAGGCTGACCATCTGAGCCAAGCTGACAAGTACGTGCAAATCTATTTCAGACAATTTATATGTAGCATAATCTTTTCATTTTAAATCTCATTTCATTTTAAAATTTATAATACTTTTTATTAAATATTCAATAGTATCTTACTGATTAGATGGATTGGTGAGTGGACAAGGACACATTTGACAAGGAATGTTTCTCGAAGGATCTCCATAATATCCTGAAGAACATGGTGGTTCATCTCTGTAACATTGTCCAAGCCAAGGACCAGACTGTCGTCTTAAATATCCAGGTGCACACTGCTCGCATGACAAACCACTATATCCTACATAATTATCACACTCCATGATTATTTTAAATAGAAATTGAAAGATATATTAAATTAAAGTAACATTTACCTGAAGGACATTCACATTCTTCAACATAAGATGCTGATCCAAGTCCAGTATTTCTTACATCAGCTGTGTCCATCACTATATTAGTAATTCGAATATCCAAGTATGGAGAATTATCATACTGTGCTCTAATAAATAGTTTTTCTTATCAGTTTCAGGTAATTTTATATAATATTTATTAAATTAGCATACATACTTAATCAGAATATTGTCCACATTTTCTAGTGTCATCATGATATCTTCTCTTGTAGCAGGAATTTCATTCCATCCTTGTTGTTTATACCACTCGCCTTGAAAAAATCTGACAATCTCCTCGTTATCGTAATTCGGTATTAATTGCTTTCCTCTATGCACTAGACGATAATTGTTCCCGCTTAGAATAACTGATGGTGCAGAATTTGCTATACCAGTTCCATTAAAACGTACTCTGTATTTCAGATAACCACCATAGGATTTCAATTGATTCCCATAATAAGTCTCAGGTAAGGCGAAGTAAGGAAGTTCCGTATCGGTGCTCGATAACTCTGATTGATATAATTGTACACCATTTCGATCTATACTTCTCAGGACTGAGATCTGTCCAGTGATATCATTTAGAATTTGAACGTTTGGTTGAAATTTGACTTCTATGATATTGTGACGATCCATTGGTGGAGGAATATGATAAGTGAAGAGATTGGCACTATGACATTCAGTAGCGACACCGAAACAGAAACAGGAAATGCACTCGTCTGGATTTCTGGCTTCAGAATTGAACATTCCTTTAGGACAAATATCTCTAATAGACTTATTTACCATGACGATAGCGTCAGGTATGGCGAATACAAAACCAGCATTGTTCAATCCTTCACAAGAATAAGCTCCTTGATCTTCTGGTTGAATGTTAGGACATGTGAGTGTTCCAGTTCCATTTATAGATGTCATGGTACATTTGGGAGGGACATGGCCCCAATTAAGACGCCAATTGATTTCAGGAGTAGGCACACCAATTGCTGTACAGGTGATTGTTAAAACTTCCCCTACATTCAATGTAATCATAGGGACAGGTGGCTTCACTATAAAAACTGGAGCTATAATAAAAAAAAAGGAAAAATTATTTACATCGAACTTTTCTTTATGTATCCTATATTTAGATTATATCAGAAAAAATACATACAACATCCTATTTCATCGCTAGCATCTAAACAATCCTTTTCCATATCGCAATGATAACTTTTAGGTATACATTGGTTATTACTGCTACAAGCAAATTCTGTAAAGCGACAGGGAGAGCCTGGTTTGTTCGGGGCACAATTTTCTTCATCGCTGCCATCGGCACAATCTTTGTCACCGTCACAACGCCATAGTTTACTTACACACTGAGTATTATTGCAACGGAATTGATTGGGTTCGCAACCGTGTGGACCTGTTCGATACAGTTAATTTCCCTTCAGTAAGAAAATTTCCAGAAAAATATCAATAATAAATAAATTATGAAAACTTACTGCAACGCATTTCATCAGAACCATCGGTACAGTCTAATCTATCATTGCATACATATGACTTAGGAATACATTCACCGTTGCTACAAGTAGCTTCATCATATTGACACACATGAGGTCTGCTTGTTGCTGGTGGGTCGACTACATGGAGAATGAAAAGGTGATTGCTTTGTTTTATGTAATTTTTCAAACTATAAATTTTTTCAAGTTCAAAGATACATACATTTTTCTACAGTAAGATATACGCTAACTTGTTGGCCAGGAATGGATAAAGGATAATCAACAGCCTCGCAAATGTATGATCCCGAATGATTCAATTGGATATTTGGAATTTCCAGACGTCCATTGATATCTCGACTTCCAGGTGGCAGAGGAAGATTATTTCCTCGTAGCCAACGTACTTTAGCCCGAAGAGGACCTTCGTCGCGACATTGAAACACAACTTCGCGACCTGATTTTTAAAATAATAATATTCTATTAAAATAAGAATAACTTTTTTTCTTTTTGTCATTAAGTGTTATTTGTGTGGAATTATTTGTAGTATTTTTATAAGTAGTTTATGTTATGAGGAAATTTTCACTATTTGGTGTGAGTAAAATTTGTACATGTAACGATATATGATATTGTTTTGAAGACATTGATATTGTTTTTAAAAACGATCTCACAAAATCATTAAAGTATTTATCGTTGTATAAACATATTTACATGCATGTTGCATTTATTGTCAATTACAAATTAATTAATGCGAAGCTTTCAAATTTGTAAACAATTCTGATATTATAATTCTTAATGAACAAAATGGTTTTCTTAAATGAATATCCATAATTAAGATGAATCATTAATCACATATTTTATGAATCAAAAAATTACATAGCAATACTTGCACTTTTTCTCCGTAAAATCTTACCTTGCTTCGCCGGATCTGGCCAAGATAATAATTAAAATCAATTAAAAATCTTTATTATTAATCAATCTCTAATAGTTTATATACTATTGTATGTATATTTTGTGTAATTGAATTATTATTATTCTATAATTATAATCATTGAAAGTTTATCAAACTTACTTTCTTTAATCACTTGCTCACTTGGATAGGTCTTCAAGCTAAGGCTGGATGGTTCTGTGGCTATATAAACAAACAAAAAAAAAATCAATAATGTGCATTACATGATACAATTAAATTTTAATTAATCAATTTAATTACGTACTACAATATTCTTCATCAGATCTATCTCTACATTCTGGTATTCCATTACAGACAGAAGATTGAGGTACACAATCCTTGTCTCTAATGCACATAATGAAACCAGCTGGACAACGACCAGGCATTGGATGGGAACCAACATGATCTGATGGAATTTACAAAAAAATATTAATTAAATTAATAATTAAATTAGTAATTTAATTATTAAATTAATAATTAAAGTATTAATTAAATCTTAGAAAATTATCAATATTAATCCTAAAAGTCAAAATAAACTAAAAAGTATACAAAAATAATAGAGATATGATAATGTGACAAAGATGGGAACATCTTATCCTCAAATAAATCTCAAGATATTTTTTTTTTACACTATAACTTTTGTATTTATTTTAGTTTTTAAAATCAAAAAATATTTCACGAATATAATAATAATCTGAATATTATATAACAGTATATTATTATATAATATATTATTATATATATTATTATATAATAACAGTTATATATAATTAAAATATTATACTTACCACAATCATCTTCATCAGATCCATCAACACAATTAATATAACCATTGCATTGATCCTCAATCCTAATGCAATTTCCATCTGCGCATTGGAATTGATCTTTGCCACAGCCTACAAATACATTGAACATTGTAATAAATAAAATCTATATCTTTATTATTATTTTAAAAAAATGTGCGTTCGTTAAAAAATTTGAACAAGACACAAAGAGACTCTAATAATCTGGAAATAATAATGTTCTAAGGGATGAAAAAGAGCATGAATTACCACAGTACCTAAAAATGCTAAAAATAGATATAAAATTATTAATATATGTACAAAAAATGCATGTATCTGCACGCATAAAAAAACAACGCATAGAAAAATTCAACAACATCTCATATATATTTTTCTATACGTGTTAATATATATTAATCAAAAACTTCACTATTCTACTATAACATTTAAAATACTAGATAACATCAATCGCTTCCAAGGAGAATATTTATAAGATAAAACATATCCTTTCTCTCTAATTTTTAATCTACTAGATTAAAGATTAATTAAAAATTAACTATATCACATGCCATAACAACAGTATTTATAAACTAAGTATCTAAGTTTGTATTAACTGGAATTCAATACATCAGGCAATAGATGCATTAAAAATTACATAGGAATGCATTGAACGCGTGACTGAGTAAAATTCATTCAAGTATCTACTCGAACAACCTATACATCGTCTATTCGGTTGCTAACACAAACTCAAAAAAAAAAAAAAAAAAATACAGAGTCCAGAAAATCTGTGGCGTCCAGGATTTCCAACGAATGTCTAATTTCATTCATCAAGCCATAAATAATCCTTCAAACCAAAAATTATTTTCAATTCAATTAGATTATATTGGAATTGAAATTCCAAATACATAAATAGTATTACTAGAATAATTAGTTCCTGTATAAAGTGATCGCATTTCTTTCATTTCGTTTTCTTGGATCTTATTTTTTTTTTTTTTTTTTTTTAATAAACTTTCACAAATAAGCTTATAATCATTTATTCAGGAACTGCAATAACTATTTGGATAAATGTTAAAATATGTGTATACTATTTAATTTGACAATTGGAATAGAACTAAGCAAAACTATATTCAAAAATAAAATGAAGCGAAGAGAGATGGACGCCAACAGATCATCAAGGTCTGTCCAGTGATCTAACCGAAGCAATACTGTTCGTCGGTAAAGTCGCGGCAATCGTAGAAATGGTCGCAGTGGTGAGTTTCAGGGATGCAAGTGCCATCAGCACAAATAAAATCATCGGGAGCACAACTTCTTGGAGTGCTCTGATTAGCAGGCGCTTGATAATCCGGATTGTAATCCTTGTTATCCTGAGTCTCGTGGATTAGCCCTACCAGGTTGGTTCTATCCGACGTGTTCTTACCTAGAAGTAACCGAAACTGAACAAAACACCTTGTACATGGTGTTTCTCTTTCGTTTTGCTTTTCTTTTTTTTTTTTTTTTTTTTTTTTTTTAACGATCTTTGCCATCTCTGCAATTTGAAATTTAATTCTACTTACTATTTGCGAATCCAGTTTTGTTTCTCATCTCTGTAGGAAGAGGTAATCTGATCAATTCGACTATTTTATATGTGATTTACCATGTACCTCAGATTGACAGTGTATCATTTATTAGCATAGGAAGATTAATAATATTGGATTAATACAGATAAATTTGGATTCTAGAATCTAGATTCTTCTACAATGTCTGACGTTATATATCTCAGTGTGATGTACAATCTGAAGCACTTGTGATTGAATCAGTGCACGTACAAACTGGGTGCGGCACAATTTAGATTGCCTCTAGCAAGCGGTGAACACGGTGTCACGGCCAAACACTGCGTGTGCACCTGGTGCGTTGCGTGATCTACTGTGGATCAAGTGTGCAATACCGAATAGAGCTTATGTACAGACAGTGGAAACGGCCACGACCTGGTCAGACATCAAAAATCCTCATGAATCTTACTAGAACCTTGAGAAACACGTGTTTCGCTATGAGTTATTTGTTCATCCTGTACAAGTATATTTCAAATATTACAATCTAATTCCTCATTATCCATTAACAGTGGTTCTCATTTGAGAATACATACATCAGAAGTGCATGTAAAAAAGTGTTAAATATTCTTTTTTTTTTTTTTTCATATATTGTATACACATATATCAGAAAAACAAACAGCTAACAAACTTGACAATATATTTCTCATGGAATTAGATAAATTCAAGGATGTTCAAACGAGTTTTTGCTCCTGGTTCTTGCAGCCTTTTCCACCAATTTTTGGCCAAACTATATTTCCCTATATGATATCTAGGACATGTTTCTGCCGGTGCACACGTGTTCCTGCTCAATTTCTCTTTTCCACCATTCTAAGCTGTCTCTTGGTGACATATCCCTTGACCTACCTTGAAGACAGTTGGCCTCGTCGTCTGCGTAAGGGCAGTCGGCTCGTTCGTCGCAGACAGCTGATTGCGGAATGCAGGTTCCATCGCGACAAGTAAACTCGTCCTCGCGACATCTTGGTGGTTGAGTCACACCATTATCTGCAATTTTTAATATTTTTGTAACTTTTTTCTCAACAACATATCATTTACTGACGATTCAGGATAAATTGGATGCACTAAGACAGTATAATTGAATTGGTTTTGCTTTTTTTTTTTTTTTTTTTTTTTTTTTTAACACTATGTAAATAAGAAGGACTAAGCATTTTCAGAGATTGATCATCAATTCAAGAAAGAGACTTTTCTACGAGTTTTAGAATGCTTCGAAGAAAAAAGAAAAAGAGATAAAGAGTTCCAGAAAGGTCCGGAATTGAAAAAGCACCATCTCGAACAGGTTCGAAACGGTTTGAAAACCCTTACTGCAATCGCGTTCGTCGCTCCCATCGTGACAATCGATGTTGTTATCGCAGAAGAAGTTTTTGTTGATGCACACTTTGTTGTCACATGGTAACTGACCATCGGGACATTCTGAAAAGACAGGCGACAATTAATAGAGGAACTGATGATTTCAAAATCGATATCCAAAAGAAACTAAAAAAGAAAAAAAAGAAAAGAAGAAGAAAGAGAGAGAGAGAGAGAGAAAAAGAAGTGGGTAGCAGTGTGCTCGCTTCCCTAAAAAATCCATAAATACCATCTATATAACATAATGCCGTGTATATTATTCTAAAGCGACAGAAGAGAGAGAGAGAGAAAGAGAGAGGAAGAGATCCGACTAAATAGTGAGAATTCAATAGAAAAAAAAAAACTAGAAAAATAAAAATGGATGGACAGCTTTTGATCGATTTTCTACAGGCCTGCGGCATAATTAAATGTAGAAAGAGAGAGAGAGAGAGAGAAAGAGAGAAAGAAAGAAAGTATAATAAGTGGCCTGTGATAATTAAACCGATCGATATACCGTCGAGATATCAACAGGGATAAAAATCGTCGGACAAACAGCGTGCACACTGCCGGATGTCATGCGACGTTTTAAGGAGCGCACATGTACACCGAACCCGAATCGGCCAAACTCTCTACGGCGTTCATCATCGGTATTTATAGATAAGTAGAAAGATAACGATTGGAAATACCAATGGAATATTGACACTGTTGACTAAAACTTCTTTTTTATCGTTCCTTCAATGTTTAATAATATTTTTTTGTATTATTTTTTTCATTTTTTAATATTTCAATTTCGAATCTTGAATTGCTTCGAATTCTTATTCATATTTTTCGATATTTTCCTTCCGCGTGGAGGAAAAAAAAGAAAGGAATTAACACGCGGATACATGAATTTTCTTCCAAGAAACGAAAAAGAATTTATAAATATATCAAAGTTTCGTTTCGTTGCACGATTGCTCTTTATCAAAGAGCAATCATTGTTATTGTGTAACGTGCTCTTCGATTTTAATGGCGCACTTTGAACATCGTCGGGATCGTGATTACATTCATTGTGATTTCAACACAGAAGGAAGCAATACATTTCCGTTCTTATCTAATAACGATTTCGTGATATTAATCGCTCGTGAATCGAGAGGCGCGGGAATTGATAGGTATTCCATTGGTATTGTATCGGTAAGAGTATCGGTAAGTATAGGAGAATTCTACTATGCAGCACGATAACTCCACGTGAACTACGTCCTCCCTAGGGAGCAAGAGTGTGTAATAATAATGTAATTTCAAAAAGCTTCATGAACGGTTTATAAACGGTATCAAACAGAAAGATCTAAAGGCAAAAGGCGATGCCTCGTAAATTCTAAGGCTATGACGTGTGTGGTGAGATAGTGAGATAGAAAAAGAGATAGCGAGAGAAAGAGAGAGAGAGAGAGAGAAGAAAGAAGAGGGAGAGACATACACTGGGGTTGATGGAAAGTTTTCCTAAATTTGTGAAAATAAATAATTGTAAAGAAATTGTCACTGTATTCAAATTTCCTCTCGACTCCAGTGTATGCGAGGAGGTATAATCCATTTGTTAAATTTATCGATCTTAGGATCCAGTGTACGTGCGCTGTGTAAAACTTATGATCTAATAGAGATATACCAGGATGGAATAAAAAAGATATAATATATAAATTTAAATATAAATATAAATATATATATATATAATATACATAGGTATATACAATCAGATATGTAGAATAGAAGAGGTACATAACAAGATCAGGCAACCTGTGCTGAAAGAGAAGATGAAGAAAAAGAAATAAAACAACGTACATGTGAGAGACAGAGAGAAGAAAAATGAAGAAAAAAAAAAATATAAGACAGATAGAATATTCGAGCCATAGGGAGATACATATGTATATATATATAGAATTCCTTGCAACAAAGTGTTCCACGTATTTTCAAAGTATCAGTTAAATAGTTTTGAATATTAAAACGAGACTTGATGTCGCGCTGAAACATATAAAGATACGTCGATAATTGTTAATTAAAACAAGGCTATAGAAGAGGATATGCAAAGAGAAAGAGAGAAAAAGAGGGATAAATTACTTGGAATTATTTTCTGATATTATTACATTGATATTATACATTTCTGATATTATCCCCATATATAATAAATACCTTCAATAAGTCAAAGGTTCTAATGAATCTTACAGACAAACAGTATATTTAATGCTCTTAAAGCAATTAAACCGCTTTGTTTCTGCCGGTAGAACTGACAATTTATATTTGATTGTTATTCTAACGCGAAAATAGCTCTTCTGTAGGATTCATTCGGAGTATTTTTTTTTTTTAAATAAAATACGAAATAACTTGCGAGAGTGAGTTAATCGTGCGATTGTTAATGGAGAAACGAGTCAAAAATGTGCAATGCATTTTTTCAGCCCGAGTTTCCGTTCTCAAGAAAAACGACTTGAAAGTCGGTCGCGAGTGAGAGCTTTTAGCGTAGCTATTCCAACGGTTCTCAACCTATTGCTTTTAAATTTTTAAATTTAATTAATTCGCCTTATTTTTTTAATTAAATATTAAGATAAATTTTTAACGCAAAATCAATTGTTCTTTCAATAACTTCAATATACAAACAAATAAAAATCATTCGTTAAATTTACAAAGATATTTGGAGAATTAAAAATTAATTGGAATTAAAGATATATTTGAAGATAAAATGAAAATAATATTATAAATAATTTTAAAGAGAACCACTGAAATGCCGCGAAGAAGTACACCACCTTTCAAGTTCGATTCTTTTCAAAAAGAAAAAAAAAAAAAAAGTTTCTTAGAAGGAACTTTTCCTACATCTTTCCTCCATATTTTTTCCTTTAAAGAACAATCCCATACGAAAAAATCAAGATCCCCACCCATGTGAAAAACCCAAATTTTTTTTAAAAAATTCATCAATCCCCTTCGAACCAGTTCGTTAATTTACATCTTTCGTTTTAGAAGATTTCAAGCATTGAAATCTCTATATGAAAGCTTCCATAACCTCAAAGATGTCCCTCTAACGTGAGATTCTGATCGCGGCATCGGGATTCAAGCAGCGAAAGACGGGCAGTCAATGTCCGCCTCGGTCGATAAGAACGTGGAAACGAGATTAACGGCTCTGCACGGGCGGACAAGAGCGGGCTGGCATTAGTTACAGCTTCTTAATTGCCGTCTTGAAGACCGAGCCGCGACCAGGGAAGAGGTGGAGGGCTCTCTCCGCTATCCCCTGTGTACGCATCGATTTCCATTCTCTGGCTTCTCCTCGTTTTTCACGCTCCACCTTGTTTCCTCGCGCGTCCATCCGATGAACCGACACGTTCTATCTTTTTAACGTACTCTCTAATTCCTTTCTACCTTTCTACCATCAAATTTTTGGATGGAGGATACGAGGAGACGAAATTTGTTACAATCTGAAACTTTTAATTGGAATTCGATGGAAATTATTAATTACTGAAAATTAAAAATTAAAGTTTTCTTAAAGATTGATATATCGATATTGATATAAATATTTTTTAGGTTAAGTTAGGTTGGATGATAGAGATAGAAAATGTTAAGTAGAAGTTATTTATATTATTTCAAATATGAATTCAGTGATTTATTATACCTTAAAAGATTATTGTATTATATATAATACGACTTCGTTTTGATTCTATGTTTTTTTCTTGTCGTAAAAATTCTTCATTTTTTGAATTCACAAAATATCGATATATATGTCATTCGATTTCTGAAAAAGTTACAGTGAGAACGAAACTTTGAAATATTACTTCCATAGGATGCGTCTTACATCGAGAAGTCTCAAATTGTAACAATGATACGAATTCAAGTCACGAAAATTTAAAATTTTTCACAGTGGAACATCTTGCGTACGTTGTCATCGTAGAGAAGTTAAAATATATGGGATAGATGCGTAAAAAAAAAAAAAAAAAGAAACGCGTGCTAAAAAATATATGTTAAAAAAGCTTCTATTTTTCCCTTCATGAAAATCGGTTCTTTTATACGATACAATCCCAAAAATATCGAAACTCAATGGAATAATTTATGATGCGATTTCATGAGTTTAACGCGAAAAGATTGGAAATTGACAGACAAGGAAAACGAGAATAAAAATAGAGAACCAGTCCAAAGTTGGTTGATTTGTATTACAGGCTGCTATACCGCGATCGATGGACATTAAACATGATTGTTTAATCGCAATCCTCTGTGAGACGAGTTTTTTCTTTTTAAATTTAGAAATTTATTCTTTGAGGTATTCCATTGTCTAAATATAAATTCGCAAAAAATGGAGATGTGTTGTTGCAAAAAAAGAATGAACCCTTTCGCGTAAATTATGCTTCTTGCATTATGAAAAATAGGGCGCAGGTGGTTTATGACAGCAGTTCTCAACCTATTGTCTCAGTAATTAAATTAATCATAAATTTTTATTATAAAATAAAATTAAATCCAAGTCAAACAAAGCAAATTTTATTTTGTGAGGATAAATAATAATAATCTCCGTTAATAATAATTTTTTTTTATCCAAAATCGTACAAAAATAACACGATCAAAGAGAATTTCTCAGTAATTTGGTTAAAAATTTGCGACATCAAGAATGAGAACCACTGATATATCAATTTTCTCCGGGGATTCCCATATAGTTTTCCTATATCGACCGTTGATCACTAGAGGACCGATCTCATTCGAATCTATCGATATAGCATAGCCTGCAATGCGAATCAGTTTAGATCGATAGATAAAAAAGAGGCAAGCAGATAAATTGAGAAAAGTGGCGATCGTACGGCAGTTGATTTCGTCCGAGCCGTCCGAACATTGTGGTCGACCATCGCAACGTCTCTTATTGTCCAGGCACAATCCGTCGTTGCATCGAAACATTCCAGCTGGGCATTCACTTACTACAAACACGATCCCCAAAAATAGCCAGGTGGTTTTTCATTAGAGCATTTCGTGCAATGGCGCGTATACGGACGAAGAAAAATAACCTTACCGACAGAGTCCATGTTCACTTTTAATTATCATATGTCGATAACTTTTGTGATTAATATATATTCTAATGTATTTATTCACAAAAAAAAAGAATCGTTTAAATTATTAAAAGAGACATATGAGACTCCGTTACCACTCTTGGCCTTAGGCTTCTTTGCGTGCACGTTGGTCCATTAATTCAAAAATAGAAATGAAAATACTCACATCTATTTGATATCTCCAATAGATATCCTGAAATGTATACACAGTTCCTTAACTCTTTCATTGTACACGACACATGTTTTATAATGATTAATTTATTATTATATAATTTGGAATTTTTTTTTAGTTATAAAACTTGGAATTTAGGAGACAATTCTATTGTTGAATAATATCGTTTCAATGTTACTTTGAAAATATAATGGAATAAAAATTTTCCATTTTAAACCCAAAATATAATTCAATACAAGATGTAATAGTCCATTTCAGAAATGAAACAATTACATCACTGATTTTTATAGAAGAAATAATACACTAAAAATCGAGATTTAAACAACGAATGGGTTAAAAAATGACTAGTATACGTTTCAGGAAATGAAAATATAAAGAGTATCCATGACGCAATATTCATGATGCCATGCATATATAAGAATAACTTGTTCCCATGCAAAAACATGCATTTACATCATAACGGACTAAACAGTCACATTCTCCACGTACAAACATTTATAAAAAAAAAAAAATCCTATTTGCATTGATTCAAAAAATAGAGGGAGATTGATTTTTATAATAATATATTTTCCAATTATATATTTTCCAGCAAGGAAATGCGAATTGTTAGTCAATGATCAAAATCGTATCGTTTTGCATACAGATGAATAACAAAGGAGTCAGGGGATGGATGGAGTTAGAGATGCCATGAAATGTGCCTCATCTGTTAGTAAGTCTTTGAATAATATCTACTTATCCTAGTTCAAAACTAGTGTCAATCAAATTAAAATTATTCGATTTTGAAACGACAGATATATATATATATATTTTCTTTCTTTTTTTTTTTTTTTTTTAGAAAGTCACACGCAAAGGAACAAGACCAAGTGGGCCACAGGAACACTTTTCATCGATTGTCAGGACATAATTACCGCATCCAGATTCGTCAGATCCGTCAGCACAGTGGATAACATTGTCGCATCTCTCGATTTCCGCTATGCATTCACCACTGGCACATTTCCATTCGGCAGGTGAGCAGACACCTTGACACAAGTCACAATAGCTCAACAACAAGCGTTAAAGAAGCTTCGACAAATAAGGTGTAACTTGGGTGCCTCTTAAAGTGACCACCAGGATCATATTACCTCCCAGTCGTCGCTCAATCGCGAGAGGATTGTTTTCACGACGACGGTTCAAGGCACCAAAGTGGGGGGGAGGCGGGGAAAAAGGACGGTAAATAGGACAAATTCGTCACTCGATATCTTGCATCTTCTCAAATTTGAAAATCAATCCACCGATTCGATCATATTAAAATAATAAAAATTTCAATTATTTTCAATTATTTTAATTTTCATTTTCTCTTATCGCTAACTTATCTCTTCGATCTCGATGGTTTAATTTTTTTCTCATTCGATGAAAAAAATAAGATACATATTTGGGAAACGGCAAGAATTGCTCGAGTGACTTGAAACGGAAACACAAAGGGGGCTGGCTTACCACAACCACGCTCGTCACTGCCGTCGAGGCAGTCGAAGATATTGTCGCATTTGCGTCGAAGCAGAATGCATTGTCCGTCGTCGCAACGCATTTCCTTGCTCGGATCGCATTCCCTCGGGCTCTCGGTTGCACCGCCCGGCCACGGCTGGCCTGAACGTACATACACAGACAAGCACATTGCCAGCTACTAGACACAAGCTTTTCTACCAATGTGGAGGAAAGAGAAAGAAAGAAAGAGAGAGAGAGAGAGAGAGAGAGAGAGAAAGAACGAGGACAACGATGCTGTTCGTGGAATTAATTCAGAATTGAATCTAACTGGCCAGTCAGTCAAGGTCAACTCTCCACAAGCTTCTTTTGCACGCGTAAAGAAAGGAATTTAAAAGGGTGAAGACGTTAAACGTGTAACGTAAACAGGGATCAATGAATTCGTTGGCCCTCGTGGCCCGTCGAGTCATTTTTAACCTATCTCTGTCTTGAGTTGACATTTGAATTTATCGATGTGAGGAAGATCACTTTTTATCCAGATATATTTCTCGTCTTTTTCGTTACAGTATCACGAGATTTGAAAAGAGTTAAATTAGGTATCGAGCGGATGAAGTATTCGTGGGACACGGAGGTTGGGAACGAATATATAAAAGTTGGTATGCAATAATTCGTTCGAGTTCGTTTCCGACTAATTTAAGTTCTTCGTTGGACGAAGAGGGATGGATATAGATCGATTTCCCTTCTCTATATCCATTTCGCTTCGTCTAAATCGGAGTTAAAAAATTAGTTAATATAAATTGATAAATTCAATTTTTTTTTTTTTCTATCTATAGAGAGAATCTAAAAGTGTTTCTGCTTCATTCAAAGTGTCAAATAATCTTCCATATACTCAATCTTATCATAATGTTAATAATATAAATAAAAACCAATACGAGAAAAATTTGTTTTCACAGCAATTATTTGTCCGATTAAAACGAGGTCGGATAAGTAGGAATCTACTGTACTTTTGCAATGGCCATTTTCAGCGTGCCATTTTCAATCCAATATGATACGAAAAAAGTCAATCGGTTCAAAAATCTCTTCACCTTCGATTCAAATTTTCGATCGACAAATTAATCAATTAAACTTCAACAAATCACTTAATTGATTCGTCGACTGAAAATTTAAAAGAAATATAAGAAATTCTTGATCCGTTTGGCTTCTCCCAACCCACCGACACTTGAGAAACCAGTGTTAGATTCTCAAAACGAGGGATATTGATTTTTGAAAAAAAAAAAAAAANTTGAAAAAAAAAAAAAAAAAAAGAGGTTTCAGTAAGTTGGAAAAACTAAAGCCGGAAACGAAGGAGGCTTCTTGGCCAAGTTTTGCTTATATATCAAGCTAATGAATTAATTAGCGGTGAGTAAGCCAGCATCGTCATCCCCGTTGTCAAGTGCTAAGCAAACGAGAAAAACGCGTCTACCCAGCCAGGGGTTTCTACTATCCTACGTGGAGAGGAGGAGGGAGGGAGAGGGGACCCTCCCTCCCATAGTGTATTCGTAAACACGTTTCTTTGAAACGTGCAATAGGGCAGGGATGGAGTGGGAGGAAGAGGGGTCGAGTGTAATCGAATGGTGGATGGCATCATACAGCAAGCGAAATGTATCGTAAGGCTCATTTGTTGTTGGAACAAACTGTCCGAATGTTTCCCGCCATTTTCTCGAAATATATAAAATTTCGCGATATGAAAAATATTTCTCGTTTGTCGAGAAGAGATGTAAAATTTTTCGCGATTTATAATCTTATTATTTCTTTCATTTTTTCTCAAACAAATGTTAATCAAATTTCCTTGAGATTCCGTTTATTCATTTTTTTTTTTGAATAAATAATAATCACTGAAAAATAGGCGGAACGTTTCTTCCAACATCGTCGAACGTATCACATCGCACAACAAAACTCGCAAGATCAATGTTAAAATGCTCAAATTGTATCGATTTCCTTTCGAATTTTATATAATATTTTGTTTTTTTCCATTCGATTATTCTTTCCACTGTAATATAACGGAAAGAATCCAATTTTTACGAAACCATTGATCGAGCAAATTTATGGATAAAAAAAAAAAAAAAAAAAGAAAAATACATTACATCGCATCACAAAACTCTCAAGATCAATGTTAATGATCAAATTGCATTGATTTCGTTCACTATTTTACACTTTTTTTCTTTTTCTTTTTTCATTCTATTAACTTCTTCCATTCGATTATTCTTTCGACGATATACACATGCGTGTAGCAATATCGATTCAATTTTTTTACGGAACCATTGATCGAGCAGATTTGTGGATAAAAGAAAAAAAAAAAAAGAAAAAAAATAAATGAAGAGGGTGAAAACTGAGCGTACTGATAGGTGGAGTGGCGTGTGTAATGGTTTCGTTAGCGCAATCTTCGTCGCTCTGATCCGGACAATCCGGTTGGCCGTCGCACCTGTAGATACCCTCGATGCACTTGTTCCCGGTGATACATTTGAACTGGGTAGGTGTGCATTCCCGTTCTGTTTATTGGGGGGTCGTTTGTGTCGCAGCAGGAATACACAAGAGCAGAGAATACACATTTATATATACACAAGTCGTTATGTCGACAATGAAAATGTTGTTTTGTATAAGGGGAAGGGAATTTCTTTTTGCTCGGGAGGGCAGGGATGACCGTTCATCGAAGAAGAATCAATCTTTTTTCGAAATAAAATTGAAATTTTTCTACACCTTTGTGTAATTCTTGGAAAATATTTGATCGATGCTGTAACTCGAACGGCGGCAATATTTATTTATTCTTTTTGATTCCATTAGAATATCATGTTCATGAATAAATTCCTCTTTATTGTGTAAGAATCACGCAAATTGATACGTAAAATAATAAAATGTAAAAGTTTTTAATGTTTGAAATCATTTTAAATTAAATTCGTCTCGAGCTAAGAAGATAGTTTTTCAAACAGAATTCGAATTTTAATTTGGGAATAGATTTTACAAGATGATATATAATAATTACGTTGGATAAGGATTTTTTTCACTTTCTCTAATTTTTTAAAAAAAATGATTAAAATTTATCACATCGATATATTTTATAAATGCAAGAAAAATTAATTTTCTTTTTTTTTTTTAATTTCCTTCTTCGACGTCGAGAGACACCTTGTCCTCCTCGATAATGGATAATAGTTGATTAATCAAGAGGGGTATCAGTTGTAGGGTTTCGATTCTGTTATGACATCACGAAAAGCTCGAAGCTCGTCCACGAACAACGAAAGCGTTCGACGAACAACGATACAGAAAGCTATATTTGCTTATTGAACAATACGCGAGAAATTCGTAGAGAATTCCTCACCGTAGATTCTAGCGTTTCGAACTGGAATTAAGGAAATTTCTATAACTTTCTATAAGACTCGTGAATCTATGTATACAATTAATGAGAATCTGGAGAGGCAAGGGTTAAAACTTTGAAGCTATCAATGTACAAATGTTGGACACCAATATGGTGAATAAAGCTTCAACACCTTTTTCTTTCGTAAAAAAGAAAAAATAAGAAGAAACCGTAAAAAATACTCCATAATAAAAGAAAAAAAAAAGATCAAATTATTTTGCCAAGTTTTAATTCAAATATTTTCCTCTATCACTGTTATCCTTCCTTCGATCTTAAAAATGTTAAAGCTTTCTTCATCCAGGTTGATGATCCACTGTAAGTTCAGATTACTTTGCAAGCAGAAGCAGAGGCCATCAGAACACCAGACAATATTTTCAATTCCAACGCGTTTCGAACTTTCTCTTACTTCATTCTAATTCGTACAAAAATATAACAATAATAATAATAATAATAAAATAATCCAAATTTACTTCATTTTTACCATTTTTACCATTTTTATCATTTTTACCATTTTTACCATTTTTACCATTTTTACCATTTTTACCATTTTTACCATTTTTACTTCGCTCTCGACGAAGATTAAAAGATTAAAAATAAAGTTACTTTAAGTTAATCACTTGTTTAAAATTAAACATTTATTCTATATATTATAGTTGATAATCTATAATTGTTTCCAAATTATCATTATCGTTATTTCGAACGATAAATTATGGAAATAACGTTTCAATTAAATTTTCCCCGGCGTTGTAATGGCCTCACACGATACGTAAGTGTTTAATATACCGCAGTGAAGCTCGTCTTCTGCCCGTGGGCAGTCGTCGAATCCGTCGCAAACGGAGCTCTTCAATATGCAAGAGCCGTCGCTGCAGGTGAAGTCCATAGAAGGGCACGGGGCCAAATCTACAGGGGCGCCACCGGCAAAAACAGACACAGCCTGGTATTCATGGTCAACGACCGCCGTCTCGAGCTCCTTTGTTCTCTTCTTTGTTTTTCGGCTCGCACCGATAATGTCGAAGCTCGAGCCGAGGTGATGTGATGATGGGTTTACACATGTGCGAAGCACATGTATTTGCACATATATATATATATATATATATATATATATATATATATATATATATATGTTCGAATGTAAATAACACGTATGTACACAAAGCACGCGAGAGGATCCAACACGTGGACGAGGCGCACGTGTGGAGAGAACACATTTAAAGCGTGGGGGCATATCGGTATATATATACATTGAAAGCATTTGTTACACTGGTGAAAATGGTATATATTTTTATTATATAGGGGGGGACTGCCAGACTGCGATACTGGATCATGACTTCACTTCGTGTTCATCCTATTGTTAGTTCATCCGAGTTTTCAATAACTATTGTATTATTGCTTTTGGTATTGTACGTGTCCTTTTTCGAACATTTTTTTTTTAATATCGCTGCATACGTGTTCCTTGAATTCGATGATTAATTTAATTTTATTCGCACGATCTCTTGATTACTATATAATATTAAGACTAGAGAAGTGACTCGAGAGGGCATCACTTGGTTTGGTATGAAAGTAAAAGTTTTAATTTGTGCGTGGAATTATTTTAAGTTAAATTGTCTTCAATAGTTGGTTTCGACAAAAAAGGATTAAAAATATGAGAAAATTTTTATATAACGTTTACTACCTGCTTGCGAATTTATATTTATATTTCTCACTTTTCTGAGAATTGGAGACTATGCTTTTGCATCAAGATAAAAAAAATGGAAAAAGAATTTACAATTTTTTGTTTGTTTCTTTTATAATTTGACATATATCTCGAGCTTGCTTTAGTTGCATAAAAATCTAAAATCCATTATTCTTCTTTAAAAATAGGATAGGAAAAATAGGAAAAAAATAATTCCTCGAGTCATTTTTCATCGATCGTTTCTTTCTCCAATGACAGGATGAATTACACGAGCCACGATACAATATTCACAACCTGGCAGTGCATCACGACTCCTCGATTACTGGGTATCATTTTATGTACAAAAGGATTCCTTCGAAGCTGACTAACACTTAAAGCAATCCGAACCAAGCCTCCCCCTCGAAGGCGATTAGGTATTATATAAAAGTTCTTTGTACAGTGTGTGAGTTTGATGGACGTGTAACTAGTTTCTCGTGTCTGCCTTAACTGAGGCTTTAACTGAGAATCTCGAACGATCAATCAAAAGAAACGGGAACGACGTTGTTTGATTTCCAAACAGAATTCAATCCCCAGTCTCGATCGTTCAACCTCGAGGATAAATAAACGGATCAACGAATTACCTTACTTATAATTCTTTAAACGGATAAAAAACGGATTATTAGATCTAGATACAACTCCCTTTGCATTCGTTATTGATCTTGACATCTAACTAAACAAAAAAAAAAAAAAATTAAGTTAAGCTCGTTCAAGTTTCTCAACTGCAATTGATATAATCCTACGAAATACGAATCGAATGCAAAAGAAGAATCCAACGCGGGTGAAGAAAGAAAACTATTAACACGTTCTACTCTTCAAGGCCTTTGTACAGCAAGAAATTAAACGTCACAAATTAAGTACTGACACATATACAAACATATATCTTCTTTCTAATAACATATTCATATTCTACCATTTTGAAGAAGCCACCACATTTTACAGCACTTTCAATAGAATCCCATAATTTTTTTTTTTTTTTTTTTTCCCCTCTCTCGACATCCAACGATATTTCTCATCGAAGAGCAAGTGTTTCGAAGATTTCCCACGAAGAGAGAAGTTAAAGAAGTTGCAGTAGTAGAATGGAAGAGAGGATATGTCGAAGAGTTAGCCTGTTTCTACCTTCCGTCTCACATTCAGCTTCGTCAAATCCATCGTCACAATCTATCTTGTTATTGCAGAGGAGAGAGAGATTGCCGATACAGGTCCCGTTGCAGAGGAACTCCCATGACATGCAAGTCGGGCCTTCGTCAGACTCGTTCGACTCGTTCCCATTTCCATTCCCATTTCCATTCCCATTTCCATCGTTCCCATTGTTATCACAGTTGAACTCGTCAGTGCTGCCCTCACAGTCCATCACACCGTCACAGACCTTGTCTTTCTCGATGCACGTTCCATCCTCGCAAAGGAACTGGTCCTGATCACACTTGAATATTTCGGTGGTATCCCACCAATCCATGCTGGTCACATCGCCATATCCTTTGGTAATCGTCTCTTCGATGGAATTGTAATCCGTTGCCCATTCTATCGTGCTATCTTCCTCGCAATTCTCTCCAAATTCGTCTTCCTCGTTTTTACTATTTTTGCACTTTGTTCTGCTCGTGGGAAAGCTGTTAACCACTGGCAAATTCGTGGAATACGTTTTATTACGTTGAGCTTGCTGCTCCCTTCGTTGGTCCACCGTTTCTCTCGATTGAAATTCTTTGAAAGTGTGCTCCGTCGATAATGTCGAGTTCAAAATGGGATGATTGTTAAAGTTGGTCCGATCAACGTTACCTCTTTTCCCCTCCTTGCTCGAGTTTTCTTCTCGAGTTTTCTCCTCGCTGATAATCTCTATCAAATTCGATGGCTCGGTCGGTAACGAACGATTTTGATAAAGAGGTCTCGCGAAGTTATGACCGAACACTAGCGCGAATTTTGAAACGTCTCGAGAGGAATCGGGGGAATTGTCGAAATCGGGACTGGAAACCGTGGAAGTTTCCTCGAAATCGATCAATCCAGAGTCGATCCTCCCGTCGTTTTTCAGAATTTTCTCGATCAATTCTTGATAATTCTTTTCCTTCATCTCGTACAACCTCTTCCAGTAATTCACGCACTTCGATGTGCAATCGTACACTTTGTCTTCGAAATTTTCCCTCGTAGGAATGGAGAGATCGGTGGATAGTCTCGAGTCGCTCAACAGATTTATGCGAACTTTGGAATTGTTTCGACCCTTCTCGAACAATTCTGTCTCTACTTTCGCCGATAAATCGTAACCCTCGCTCGGTATCGTAGAAATCGTTGAAACCGATTGAGTCGCGTTGGATTTTTGAGAATACAAATCGGTGAAATCGTGCTCCTTTCCATTTTCCCGTTCTGAACTCGTAGAAATCCTTAAAATGGACGGTGTCACGCTGTATTCGCGAAAATATTTAGTGAAACGTTTCTTCGCCTTCGAACCAACAATATCCGATTCTATAGAGTTCTTACTGGAATCGTCAACAAATATGTCAAACAAATTCGAGTTTTCCGTGGTTCTGGAAGAATTTTCCAACGATACAATCTCGTCTAATAGAAGTGTTTTAGCTTTTTCCTGGGCCATGTTTTCCTCGGAAGAATTCTTTTCTTTATCCACAATGGCCTCCAAACGTTTGTCCAAATCTTCCTCGGAGGACCAATTCGTGTTTGAAACATCCGAAGAGTCGATGTCGAAGCTCTCTCGTCGCCTTGAGATCCATTTCGTAACTGTTTCTGTACTTGTGCCGATATCTTCTTTCAAATCTTCACTTTTGGTCGACAATAATAATTTTTCACTTCCTTCCGTAGACGTAACGAATTCATCGCTCGTAAAAGACGATACATCTTTCATTTCCGATTCCGTGGTTTTCGCCTCGACTTCATCTTTCAACTTTTCATCTTCTCTCATCGTGGAACGTTTTATCTCCGTCGTAACCGAGATATCTTCCTCAAATTTTGAGACTGTGGCACCGTTTGTAGTTCTCCAAGTACTGGTCTCGTCACCTTTCAAACTTGTAGCTTGTAATTCATTGCGAAACGTCTCACTTTTCATTGTATTCGCCTCATTATTTATCCAAGTACTGCTCTCTTCGTTTCCTTCTTTAGAGTCGCTAATTTGCAATTTATCGTAAAATATCTCCATCGAGTTTGAAGTGGTTGAACCGATAATTTCCGACAATATTGTCGAGTTTTCGGGGGGGACGATCGCGTGGCCAAAAACTGGAAATACTCGTCTCGATTTATCCTCCTCCTCTGCCGTTTTCTCGCTTTTCTTCGACTTCTTCTTTGCACGCACCCTTCTCCTCGACGCACCGAGCGAAGATGTCTCGTTTTTCTTATCGCTTTTAAACCTCCTCTCCTCCTTGCCCAAATGCTTCTTCCTGTTCTTGTTCCTGCTCTTCCTCTTCTTGCCGACAACAACATCTCGATCGGTCACGTTTCTCACTTCCTTCAACGAACGTTGAAAATTTTTCCCAGGTTTCAAGTAATTATCATCATCATCATCATCATCATCGTCAACGATATTCTTAACTTCCTTCAAATAACTTCGAAAATACTTGTCCGATATTTTTGAATCGTCCCAATTATTTTTCTCGAATTTTAAAATATTCACTGGATACATCTTGAGATACTTGCTCGCGGATGGATCGTGGCTGACGTTTCTCTTCAAATTTTTCTCTCGATTCCTCTTCGAGTTCCGCCGCTTAAAACTGTTGTTATTGTTGTTGTTGTTGTTGTTGTTGTTGTTATTCCGTTTTCTCGACTCCAAAAACTTCAGAAACAAACTTCTATCGTTGTACACGTTCCTCCACAACGATTTTTCTGCGACGACGATCACGACGATCACATATATATATACGATTTTTCAACCAATTTTTTTCTTTCTCCTCTTCGAAAAGAGAGAAAGAGAGAGAGAGAAAGAGAGGAGGTTAAAGGGAGAAAGAGAGGATGATATCGAGGCGGGGGAAATCCTAGAAATCCCTCGATAGGGGGAGACATCAACGAGGGAAAGAAGAGGAAGAAAGAAACTGGAACAAGATGGCGGATCGTTACAGATCCGTTTCATTGTAACTGGAAAGTTCAAGAAGAAAATTTCCCTTCGCAATTTCTCCAATTGATGTCGTTAAAAATTCAAACGAATTATCATAGACGCATAATATAATTTGGCCACGAAATTGGCGCAATGATTTCAATTTTAAATATTCGCAGCAACAGGTAGATGTGTATATGTGTGTGTGTGTGTGTGTGTGTGTGCACGCGCGCGAGGACTCTATTTTCAAGGCCGACGAAATATTATAAAACTCTAAAACTCCCGACACGAATTTAATAATTCAAGGTTAAGTATTTTCCTCCAATTTCTTCCTCTTCTTTCCAGCCTCCAGTACTGGGATAATATTAAAACTTCATCCTCACCACGCACCAAGACCTCTCCTACACAATCCAATCCAACGTTTTCTAACCTCCGATATATTAATCGAAACGAAACTTTCTATCCAACTCGTCGTTCCAATAATAATCTTATATTGTCTAAACAATGTGAAACAATTATTATTATCATTATTATTATTAACGAGAGAAAAAAAAGAATTACACATTACGAATTACTCTCAGAATTTGCAACATTTTTGCCGAGTTGAAATAAGAAAAAAGAGGAGGAGACAGACACGGTGTTTCAAAATCCATCAGAGTGTGCGGTGTCGGTGTGTGTGCGTGTGCAATTGTGAGGGTATATATATATATATATGTGTGTGTGTGTGTATGTAACAGTAACAGGTGTGTAGAATGGTGTGAATGGCATAATTACCGCAGTCCCTCTCGTCAGAGCCGTCTGAGCACTCCTCCACCCCGTTGCACTGCAACTCGTAACCGATGCATCGTCCATCCGTGCAGCGAAACTCGGTCGCTCCGCAACCTGCTCCACACACCACACTCATGCACATTTAACCCTTTAACGGATGCCAACCAATCGTAGCCGCGCCCGTAATCGGTCGTTCGTCGTATGGGAGGAGAGGGGGAATAAAAAATGGAGGGAGAGCGCGGGAAATAAAAACATTTTTTCTTTCAACCCTTCTCCATTATTTCGATATGCGATTAATTATTTATGACCCGAGGAGAACTCTTGCTCGTTGGATTTCGAAATGTGGAAACACGAGTATTGGATTTGATATTTGGAAGAAATTTGTAAATTGTAATAATTGATATTTCATTCGCGAAAATACGTGTCAACGTGTCGACGATGAATGACGAGTGTTAATTAGGAATGTTGGAGCAGATGATGAGCATTTTTAAAGGTCTTTTGGACAGTGTTTTGACAATGGTAGTAACAATATTAATGGGTTGACAAGTAGATTTTAGTAGGATAAAATTATCGGATGACTTTTATCTAATTCTGTTGAGGTATATAATCGGCTAGCATTGATTTTTAAGTACATTAACTTCTATAAAGAGTTTCTTATTATTTCCATTCTTTTTTTCCTTCCTTTTACAATTTATAGAAAATTCAATTATTCAATACACAAATATAATTATTGAAGAATACTCTTTCCATAATATTGATTAATAAAATTCATTCATTAATCATTAATCTTGTTACTGATAAAATCGAAATCGAATCAAAAGAATTAAGAAACTATCTTTTAAAAAAAACAATTCATTAAACTGTGATTAAATCCACAATTAAATGGAGAAACAAATAAATCTATTTAACCCCATCGAAATTAACGTCCACACACAATGGTGGATCATCAAGTCGACTGTCTCGTCGAGAAGGAGATGATGGAGAAGGAGGAGGAGGAGGAGGAGGGGACACTCCTCCGTCCAATTGGTGATTTGGAACGAAAAGAAGACCCGAGTGAATGGCACGGTTAAAGGGTTAAAAGCGCAGTCAAGCTTCTCATCAGCCCCTGCTTCACAAAATAAAACACGCGCGGGCTTACGATTCACAAGCGTGCTCCCCTCTCGACGTGTTTCCTTTTCACCCTTTCCAGCCGTCGATACCCTCATTGTAAACCCCTCCCTCCCCCCCGTTACAGACCGTGGACCCCGTTCAGAATTCTCTTGCGATGATCAATAGCGTGGCGAGTGAACGATGACTTCAGTGCGATTCATGATTGATAATGATGAATGAGCCAATGATTCCGTGAAATTTCGAATCACTTTGAATCTTATGAATCGTGGGGAAATTCTTTTTATATATGATCATCATTTTGAAATCGTGGTACAATGGAAAAGACGATGGTTTTGCATAAAGAAGAAGTTGAACGTTGAATGAAGTTTTAAATTTTGTGATATAATAGGAAAAATAGGTATAGGAAATTGTTGTATATTTTAATAGGTGTTAATTTAATGAAATATCCCCTTTCGACTTACTCTATACTCGAAAAAAAAATGGATTTTCCTCGAGTATTTTTCTTTTCGTAGCCTTTGAAATCCAAACACGAAGAGAAAATTCCTAGAAATCGAAAATCCCTAAACTCGGGATTGCACCACGATTGCAGAGACATCTAGTTACATTTTCGAACGAAAGATTAGTTAAATAGATTTTTTCGATCAATTTTTTTTTCTTTTTCTCGATTGAATTATTAAATTCTAAAGTGATTCGAAGGTTGTGGCCCGATCGAAGGGGTAATCTTCGGGGGGATGGAAATCTGTTGAAGCGTGCCATGGTGGAAAATTACAATTGGGGATGGGGAAGAGGCCGCTTCCGGTCAGGGGTTTCCAACACGGGAGGAAAAAAAAAAAAAAAATACGTTCCAACCAAATTCACTTTGGATTCAATTTCCCATCGTTGAATAAATTTTCTTCTAGGATAACTTTAGGGGAAAAAATTATATCTACCCCTGAACAATTTTTTCGATCGAAGAAGAGACGGAGATTCATTCATTCATTCTTTCGGAGCTGACGCGATTCTTTTTTTCTTCCTTTTTTTTTTTTTTTTTTTTACTCGAAATTGAAGACCAAATTGAAATAAAACAATTCATCGTGAAGGAAAACGAGAATTTTACGAGATTATAACGATAAATAATAGATGGACAACAATAGAAAACTCGTCTCTTTCTCAGAGAGGTAGAAATTAAAGAGAAATCTTGTATCTTGTCTCTCTCTGTTGCAAATTGAATAAACGTTTTTTCCACAATGACATGAGAGTCAAACCGGATCAATTAACAGGTCGTCGCGATCACTGTTCACGATCGACTTGTTGCTTTAAAGAAATGAGAACTCGCACACGAGTGGTTCTCAAACACCTCAAAACCAACTTTCGAAACTACGAACGAACACGTAACGATGACGAGGTTATCGATCGTGACAAAGATGATTCCATCAGATCATTGGAATCCAACGTCTCTTTAAGATTCCTATCGTAACTTGGGAATGATTAAACCAATTTCTTCTGTTCATTAAAAGGCAAGAACGGGCTGACTCACCACACTGCTTCTCGTCCTCCCCATTGCGACAGTCTATGTTGTGATTACACCTTTTGTCGATGCTGATACAGGTACCGTCCAGACACCTGAATTGATCTCCGCTGCAGGTGGTCACTGGTGGAAAAAAAGAAAGAAAAAAATAAAAGAAATTAATTAGGAGAAGGATTCTTTTCTGATGTTATAAAATATATATATTTTTTTAATAAATAGTGTTAGTATAGCAATAAATATATAATAAAAGTGAAGAGAAATAAAATGAAATTGAAAATCAAAATTGAAAGTGAGATTGAGACGATTCTTTTTAAATTGTTAATTATTAATTTTAAAAAAAAAAAAAATTAAATAAATCAAGAAATAAAATTAAAACTGGACTGTGGAGAAATCTTTCGAATTTGGATTATTTAATTTTTATTTTATTTTATTTTATTTCTTCTCGATTAGAAGATAGATAAAAATATATGTCTCCACGGTTCAGTCGAAATAAAAATAAGGAAACATAATGATACCGGTGCAATTGTATTCGTCAGAACGATCTCTGCAATCGGATCTTCCGTCGCATCTCGCGGTTTGGCTCACGCAACTTCCGTCTAAGCACTCAAACTCGTCTGACCGACATCGAACTACGAGCCGAGGAACAGAAAATAACAGAATAAATAAAAGTTTCAAAAGGTGTGAGATATAAAAATATAAAATTCATTTTAAAAACAACGAGGCGCAACATAAATTTTAATTATTAAATTAAATAAAAAAAAAAAATTATATATAAGGTACGATAAGAATGTGACTACGAGCTTCATAAATTAGTCATTAGAATATTTAAAAATAGAGATGCGTTTCTTGTTAGTAACTTTTTTTTTTTTTTTTTTTAATATAGTATAGTTAAAGTAAACGAAGAAATCGTAAAGATTTTATTTTAAAAAATTTTTAATTCTTTTAAATATTCATTTTAAAAAAAAAATATATCAATTTGATCTGGATTAGATTTCTTTTCTAAAAAGGAGAAAAAATTATAATAATAAAAATATAAACAGAGACTTTATACTTTATACTTTGCTTTTCTACAAACAATAATTTTTTACGTATTTATTGCGTGATTTATTACGTCTCTCTTGGAATAAAATAAAATATTTTATTATGGTCCGACCCGAATGAGATTACTTTAAAAAAAAAAAAAAAATATAGTAATATAATTTCTGCAAAAATAATTTATCCACAAACATCATATGCTGAAATATTTCACGTTTTCTTTCTTAAATACGTGAAAATGAATTTCAATTCTGTACAAGTTAATTTATTTTAACGAAAGAATTTATATAAATAAATATATTATATTATAAATAATATATATCATATATTTATACCGATTTAAAAAATGGAAGCTGATATAACCTATTCATAAACTGCTTAAAATTGATTTGAACAAATTTGAAATATTTACAAAATTATATCGATATATATATATATATATATATAGATTCAGTGATTTAAAAATGGAGGCTGACAAACATAACCTATTCGTAAATTATTCAAAATCGTCTTAAAAAAATTTAAAGGAAGATACGAAGATATTTCGATATAAAATTATATTGAAATATACATCGATTCAATAATCAAATTTTTGAAAATAGAAATTGACAAATCTAAGTAAGATTCTGTTCAAAATCGATTTAATCAAAATTGAAAGGTGATAAACGTACGAATATAGACACGTTTGAATAGATAATCGATATACGTCGATCGAGTGATCGAATTTTTAAAAATGGCTGACAGACCTAACCTAAGTCGTTTTAAACCGTCTGGAACAGATTTTGAAGGGGATTGATCGGCGAGGGGAGGTGAAATGGAGCCGGGAAGGTCCGTTTATCGGGTCGACGCTTGTTCACAGTGGATAATTAGGCGGTGGAACGATGATAATGAATCGGATTATTCCGTTGCGCCTCGTCTCGAAACGGGAAGAAAGGAAGGGAAATAAGATTGCAAGAGGGAAGAGGGGGGAGGAGGAGGGGAGAGAACGATCGCGACTGCTCTCTTCGTTCTCCGTGCAATTAATTACTCGAGAAACAAGCGTCCATTATCGGGGCCAGTAATATGCTTCGGCTCGAACGATTACTCGGCCGAATAACCACGCGACGAGCGTTTCCGTTTCATCTGAAATCGAATCTTGCGCCATGTTCGCACGTACCCCCCTTTCTTTTCCACTTGTTTCTCGACCGTTTCTTCGAACGTACCGGGTGTCTTTTTTTTTTTTCTCAACCTGTCACATATTCTTTTTTTTCTTTTTTCCAATTTTCTTAAAATCAAAGAAAGAGAGTTTGGAGGAGGAAATTAAATTTCAGTCATTGAAACTCGTACTTTAGATTCAATAGAATTTTCTTTTCTATATCTAGTCGATACGCGTTATATGTGATATTTAGGGCACCCGGTATGTATCATCATACGTATCATTTCCCTCAAAGAGGTTCTTTGAAAGAAAATTAGTTTTCGCGTAGAAATTTTGCTGGAAAAGTATTTTACATCTCGACGCCATTGCATAAAGATCTTCGTTAATTATAAAATAAAAGAACTATCGTATTTTAAAATTTTTTCGAGTCACCTGGTGATACACAATAAAAATCATACTTATTTTAAGTTTTATAGAAAACATATCTCTTTCTTTAACGCGTGTAGAAGGCAATTTTGAATTTTAAAATATAGGTTAGGTTATGCATGTTCTCGTGAGTCACTGTCAAAAACCAAACATTTTCAAAACCAAAAAAAAAAAAAAACATGCCTCATTCGCATGCTTGCACAAGAAAATTAAAATGAGGCAATTAAAGTTCTCCTTTTTTTTTTTTTTTAGTCTTCAGAGTTCCTGCTTTATGCTTTTCGTTGGTGCGGTTAGTTTCGTACTTATTTTCCGACAATTTTCTTCATCCTTTCCATTGTTACAATCCATGACGCCATCGCATTGTTTCGAGTTGGATATGCAAACGCCCGGGGTGCATTCGAATTGGTCCTTTCCGCAAGCTGCAAGAATCGTATATATTCGATCTGATAGGATGAAAAAATTGTCCCAAGGACTTTTCCTTTCCTTTCTTTCCTCCCAATTTCCTTCGTCCAATGGATAGACGTTGATACACAAGTTGAAAAAGCTCCACGAAGGCGAACAGAGATGAAGTTACGAAGACGAGCACACAAATATATATATAATATATAATATATAATATATAATAAATATATATATAATTATATATATATATATAATATATTTTGTATATATATATATATAAAAAAGAGACACAACGGAGAACACATATTGCCATGAATGAAGTTTTATTTTCGATAGACGTGACAAGCTCGATGTTTGAGGTTAAGGAAGGGGTAAGTTTGAGAAATGATTCGCGAAGTTGGCGCCACTTACGCTTCACGGCCGGTTGCCATGAATTTTAGAAAAGAATTTTATTATAAATACGAGCAAACAAGATTTTATACAAAATCATAAGTTTAAGTTTAAGTTAAATTCCGTTGAAAATACTTTCTTATTTTAAATCGTTTACTCTCGTACACGATAGAATATATGCCATCCAATCGAAAGTATCTTGAAAACAATATCACGAAAAAAATGTCGACAGGTATGAAAAATTAACGTACGAAAAATTAATCAATTTTTCCATTTCATTTAAAAATATACCTTAAAAAAATTGCGTATAAATATTTATATACAAATATCCATCATAAACACATTTACATCTCGAAACGAATCCTAACGAAAATATATAACACTGTGTCAAGAATTGACAAATTCTTTTTACACCAATTAACCTTGAAAGAAAGATGAAAGTGGAGAGGAATAAGTAATGAGGCATAAGTAGGTGAACGGAAGAGATGAAGAAAAGCAGTCGTAGTATTAATTAGTGGGCAGAAGGATGTGGGATAGAGGGAATGGTCCCGCTGGGCTACTGGTGGTGTGGTCATTAATTAACACGCACCTGAGGAAATTTCGCGGAAGAGATTATAAATGAACAAGGAGTTACGGGCACGCGGTGCCTGTCTAATTTACAGCGGCAATTAGCTAACGATCGAGGATGAACGGCACTTCGAACGAAGCGCACACGGATGAATGGAAACGGAAGGCAGGCCACGAATTTCCATCGAGCTTCTATCCACCTCTCTCCAACGATTCTCCGAGTGAAAAATAACTTAACGCTTGGGATCCGAAATTTAAATACCGGGTGTCAATTTTCAATCGAAATTCATAATTTTTTAAAACTTTTCAATATACACGCGCACACAGTATGATTCGTGTGTATGTTTTAAGTTCGAAAGTGAGTCGAAACTTGAAAATTTTTAGAGTGTATATACCGAGTGTCTATTTCGATAACAACTCGGATTAGAGAAATTTTCCAAAAAAAATTTTTAACACGCTGTCGTAACTCGTAATTCGTATCATCGACTTTAAAAAGTAAGTTGAAACTTCGAAATTCTTAAAGTATATATGTATATATACCGAGTGAACTCAATTTCGAAGTGAACTCGAGTTATAAAATTTTATAAAAAAAAAATTTTCGAAAGGATGAGACACGCATCAGCAAGCATTAAAGTTTCATTGTTTCATTTTTTTTTTTTTTTTTTTTAACGAAAATTAATACTCCTCCTTTAATACATCAGACCGTAGAAAAATTCGTGGAGACCGTGTGTCGATAAGATCGAGACGAAATTGAAAGATGGATCAACGACAAAGGACGGGCCAACAATACTGCTGCTGCTCCATTTCATACGATATATATATATATTCTTATCGGAGGAAGATTGAAATTTTTGTCGATTCATTGTCCTCTTCTTTGAAAAAAAAAAAATTCTCAGATCGAAATCTATGTATAAAAATTTGACCCAGGCAACGCTATAAATAATTAAACACCGCGCAGAATGATAAAACATTCACGATAACGAACACACAGGTAACGCTTACTTGAGAGATGCGTTCTAATTACAATATGGCATACGTATGCAATACACGTGCATACCGGGTGTTCCAAAAATTATTATCAACAAACGGAAAAAAACTATTTTCTTTTTTTTTTTTTTTTTTTTTTTTTTTTAAGATACGAGGTTGAAAAACAAATACGGGGAGTAATTAATAGAGACAAAAGGTGGCCACCGTTCTTTCAACCAATCCCTCCCCCTCCCCCTTTTCTTTTTCCAACGAAAATTCGTTCCAACGGCGGAGCATTGTTACTCGTCGACATGCGAAACACAACTCTCACGTGCGCAATAATTACACAGAAGCTCGACGTTACGAGCGTGTCCCCGCGTGTTTCCATTAAACGTCGACGTTTACAACGCGTCCCCCTCCCCCCTCCCCTCCTTCCTCCCCCCTCCCCCTCCGTAGTCATCACCTTTGCACGCGAAAAATGGCGGGACACGCGATCGCCGGGGAACGCGCATTATAACCCGTTCTGGATCTGAATTTTAATCCACGGGATCGGTCGGCCAATTGCCTGTTTTTCTGCCATTATCTCTTAAATAATAGTCGCCGTCCGATTGGCCAACTTCGCAATTGCCACGATAATACATTTCCGCGGAGATGGAGGTTTATACGCGATGCAATCTGGAATATCATAATTTCTTTAAGATAGTACGTATCGTATCACGCTCTTTTCTAGTTTTAATTATCGTCGATATACCCTCCCCCCTCCCTTCTCTTCCTCCTCCTCTCAAGTTCTAGCGACGCAAGCCTATATCAATTCGATTCAAATCCCTCGTACGAGTAAAATTTCTTTTCCCATGAAAAGAAAATTGGGAAAATTTTCTTAGGAAAAGAATTCATAAAAATTCAGTCGATCGAGATTCTATCGACAACACATTGTAGGGGAAAAATTAGCCCACGAAATACGGACAACGATTTCGAACGATATTCGACACTCAACGGGGGACGATTCTCGATGAAATCCTCGATAATCACGTTCCTTCATTGGACGAATATTCGAAAGAGAGAGAGAGAGAGAGAGAGAGAGAGAGAGAAAAAGAAAGAAAGGAGAGAGGGGGGAAAAAATGGACACAAGTCCAAATTAATTTGATTCCATGGAAGCAACGAATCGAATGGTACGTGAGGTCGCGACTGCGCGAAAATCCAGTTACGATTGTAACGCGATTTGCCAAGTGCGTGTTCTCCCTTTCTCGCGCTCTAACCGCTGTGATCGACGAATATAAAGCGAATATATTGCGGCCACGTAAATTGGGAAACGGGCGGAAAGGCGCGGCGTGACACGCCTCGCCAAACGAGAAGTCGAGTTTTCGGAAGAGAATTGTTAAGAAGGAGGGATTCTGCGCAATTTCTTTTTTACCTTTTCTTTTTTTTTTTTTCTCTCTATCGTCTATCTCAGGTTCGAGGCTGGGCTCTCGTTCCACGAAACGATCAGACTAATAGATAAGATCGCGACGATTCTTTCACATTCCAGCCACGATTTCATTTCGGTTACGCGGTCGGAGCGAAACTTTCTAACCTCACTTTTTGACGCTTTTGAGGTTAGGGATCGAAGAAATGATATTTCGCGATATCTTTTGTCGGCGTTCAAAGAGTTGCAGTCGATTGAATTTGAATACGTAATTTATTCTGACGGGTGGAATAATGTAATTTTACGAGAAGGGAATCGTACATTTTGTATATTTTCCGTTTTTTGGAGAAAGAGAAATACGGTGGATATTTCGAGAGTAATTTGGAATCGCGCGCAAACAAGTATGTTAATTTAATCCGTTCTTTTTCGAAAAAGATAAAACTATTATACATCCACTTATAATTTTTAATTAGAGTGTATAAACACCAATCAATATCTTGCATTTAAGAAAAGAAAAATCTCAGTTCCCAAAGATTGAAAGTAAAAGAAACTTAACTTTTTAAAACGAGATACTACTGAAAAAGAAGATTCACAGTATAAAATAATCAGTTTACAATTTTTCTCTACAATTTCTTTTCTCTTCTTGTTAATATTTCTCTCACCCTTCCCCTTTCTTTTTTTTTTTTTTTTTTTTTTTTTTTAGTAATTCGTCAACAAACGTCATTAAGCGGCATTAATATCGACGTCGCAAAAACGGACAACGCCCCCTCCCCAACGCAGCCAAATTTAAGGCAGCCCCCGTGGCCGAACGAGATTTACTCGCGTTTATTAAGCCGCCCTAATAACCGGCTGCAATTTTAATCCGACGTTAATCTCCAGCGAAGCTTGCCGGCCCTTTCGCGGCCTCGGCCCTGGAATTTCATCCGTTTTCACAGGGTTTAATCCAATTCTGATTCACGTCTGGACCCTTCACGTGTTGCCACAACGCACCAACGTTGCGTATCGGACTGATGTTTTTACCTTTTCACTCTTGTATATATATATATATGTATACATTCGTGATTTGGAATAATCGTATAATTACGTATTCTTAGGTAATTTTTAAAATTTTGTTTCTCTTTTATTTTATTTCATTACTGGGTCTTATTGTTGAATCGTGTATAAAGTAATTAATCTCAATGAAATTTTTCGAAAAATTCGAGTAATATTTGATATTTTTATCTATTTTATTATTGGATCTTAAATTATTTTGGCCAATTTCATTAATCATGTAAAAATCATGTAGATTCGTTTAAGAACAAATGGGTAATTGTAATTGTTGGATGACTTTTGGAAGTCAGGTATTCTTTTAAAAACTTTTTGTTATTATTCGCTTATTTATCTTATTATCATCAGATTAATGCATAAAATGGCCAATTTCATCATCATCTGTAAATTCATTGAAAAATAAATGAATAAATGTACTTTGAGCAACTTTTTTTTTATCAATTGTTTAATTATGAAACGACAAATTATTACAATGAATTCGATTGTTTTCTGACACAGTTTTAAAATTCAATGCAACGTGTAAATCTCTCTCTCTCTTTTTTAAATGAAACTATCCAATCAATTCATCTATCCAGTTTTGGTAGCGAAGAAGAAACATAAGCCTGGGTGATATCCTCGTGAATTTTTTCAAGAAAGAAAAATCAACAGCGTTAACATGATATCCCCAATCCTGCGGTTTTATTGGAAGTTTTCCAAGCTGAATTAATCAATCCAGTTCCCGACACTGCTTTTTCCAAAATGAGTGCCAATTTTCAGGATCGAATAAATTTTTCAACATTCTTTTCAGAATCGAAGAATAAAATTTCGGTCCAAACACAATTAAACATTTTTCTCCAATCCCCAATGTTTCAATTCTAATCCAAATTCATCCAAACTCGTTCCATTTCTTTTTTAACAATACCAAATATAAATAGATAACGAAACAACAATTAATTTTCGCATCATCATGATGGAATCAAATATTATCATTGTACATATCATGAAAAAAAAAAAATTATAAAATTTATCCTCACAGGATAATAAAATATTCGAGAAACAACGTGTTCGAAAATTCCAAAAGTCGAAACGAGCGCGAAAAAATTGATTATATAAAAGTTGTTAAGTAATCGAAGTTTATTTTTATTCACACGTTTCTGTATCATCTTCTTCTCGATTTAAATTTGAAATAAACCAAGGCTCGAAACTTTTACGTTTATTTCGACTCGGCAAGAATCAAAACACATTTTTCAACATTCCACACATCTCCTCTACAAATAAATTACAACTGAAATATTTAATATTTAAGTAAATGTGCCACAATAATTATTTTCAACGGGTTCCAACGAAAATTCTAATCATCATTTTCAATAATACAGTTACACACTTATGCTTATGCGTTATATCGTGGCTCTCCATGCCGTTATCTTGGTGTGCTAAGGATTAACTATGAACGTGCAGCTACGGAGCGTGCCTTCGCAAAAGACGATGGAAATAATAAGGGGTTAAAACGAAGGACAGGAAGACAGAGGGTAGCTTGGTAGGCGGAAAGAAAGGGGGAGGGGGAAGGAGCAATGGCCTGAAAACGACTGAACGCACCCCATCCCCCTCTAGAATCTCTACTATCCTTGCACGGTCATCTTTTGAACAGGCTATTGTCACAGTTTTTGCAATTATAGGGCACATCCTGTAATACCTTAGAGCGATTAGATATAGTGCATATGAATGCTGTGGATTCTACGATGATAATCAGAAAATTGGCCTTTTCGTGGATTTTATTCGATTTTGCGTGTAAATTGTTCGCCATGCTTTGGATAGTATTTTGATAATCATTATGGAAAGATGAAGAATAATGTAAATTCAAGGATAGAGAGTTTAATCTGAATGATTGTGAATGTGAAGAGTGTTTGAAGAGAGTCTCAGAAGATTTAAATATAAATTGTGATTATGAATTCTGTGAGAGAATTTGAGAGATATGAAAAGTCTCAGAAGAATAAGGATTAATTGTGATTTTGATTATGAATTCTCAAGTATAAATATTATGACATGATGTCAACGAGGATTGAGTAAATTTGAACAAAATTGAAAATTTGAATATTTTTGAATTTAGTGAATCTATGATTGTGAGAGAATTTGAGAGATATGAAAAGTCTCAGAAGAATAAGGATTAATTGTGATTTTGATTATGAATTCTGTGAGAGAATTTGAGAGATATGAAAAGTCTCAGAAGAATAAGAATTAATTGTGATTTTGATTGTGAATTTTCAAGTATAAATATGACATGATGTGAAAAATTTGAATATTTTTGGATCTATGATTGTGAGAGAATTTGATATGAAAAGTCTCAGAAGAATAAGGATTAATTGTGATTTTGATTATGAATTTTCAAGTATAGATATGACATGATGTGATAAATTTGAATATTTTTGGATCTATGATTGTGAGAGAATTTGAGAGATATGAAAAGTCTCAGAAGAATAAGGATTAATTGTGATTTTGATTGTGAATTTTCAAGTATAGATATGACATGATGTGATAAATTTGAATATTTTTGGATCTAATGAATCCGTGATTGTGACAGAATTGAAAGAATTTAAGGCTTCTGAAAAGTATAAGAAGATTTAAATAAGGATTAATTATGAATTTGATTCTATTTGAATCTAATATAAATATTATGATACTTATACATATGACAATGATTATGGAAATGGAATTTTATTTTTGGATCTAATGAATCTTTGATTGTTGTGAAGTTTGAGAGAGTTCATAAGAATCTAAGAAGATTTAAATAAGCTATGATTTTGATTCTATATGAATTGTCTAAAAATATTATGATATTTACACATATGGCATGATTATAAATGGAGCTTTATTTTTGGATCTAATGAATCTTTGATTGTTGTGGAGTTTGAGGATTTAAAAGAGGAAATCTAAGGAAATTTTATTTGCACGTAACACTAATAATTATTATTGGAAATTTGATTTAAGACAACACTAAATTGAAACATTTAAAGCTTAATAAAAATTTACTGGATATTGTTTTGAGTAAGTGTTTTTTATATAAATGTTAGAATAGTGTTGTGGTGTTGAATAATATGTATATATAAATTTTATGATAATATTGATTGATATGTAATAACTATCAATTTCAATAAAAGTTTGAGAATATTTAAAATAATACTGATGTTTAAATCTTTTTCTAATTTTTCAATTTAAACTATCCGCTAGACTAGCGGATAGATTTTAAATGAATATTAATTTGTTCGAGAACATACGAGGGATTCGTGCTCATCACTACCACACTATTTGCATTTCTGAATGACAACAGGAAATTCGAGTAAAAAATTCAAGCGCATTTCAATTTCAATGGAATACAAGAACAAAAGGAACAAGATGATTCCAGTTCCAGTCATTCAAACGACATGTCATAACTCTACTATATTTAGTAATCGTGAGGCAAATAGCGACATAATTGGCAAATTATTTCCGAATGCATGCCACAAGCCAAGTGAATTGTCTTAAAAAAACTTCGTCTCGTAAAACTATTATAAATATAATGTAAAAACAAATTAATTATTAATTCTTCAAACAAATAATTCTTACTTAGCAACAAATAATTCTTCTATACTGTTCGATTCATGCCATGGTGCTCACATACACACTCGTATCTATCACGTACCAAATAACAAACAACAAATATTACGGACAAACCCAACGAATTAACGAAACGGATTAATGAAAATAATTGTCCATGCCGCTATAATAGAAAGGAATAAAATTGTGTGATACTCACGGCAATTTAACTCGTCAGAACGATCTAAACAATCGTTCACGCCATTGCACCGTGCGCTGCTGTCAACGCACTGCTCGTTCCTGCATTTGAATTGCGACGCGGTGCAAGCTGGAAAGTGGAAAAAAATCACGTGAAAAAAAAAAGAGAGAAGAGAAAAGAGAAGGGATAAAAAAAATTCTGATCGCATGGAAAAACGGTGGATGAAAATAAATGATAAGGGGGAGACGAATATTTCAAACTATGATTCGGGATTCGATCCATTTCGACTCCATCTTGGATCACGTAGTGCGCGGGAAATTGTGGCAAAAGGCGAAAGTGGCGACAAAATTTCCCAACTTGATTCTCGTGTAGGACGATTCGTAAATTCACACACGATGCAAATAAAGTTTAAAGAGAGATTCTGTGGTTAAAAATAGAGGGAAAATGAAGAACAAGGAGTAGAAAAAAAAAAATAAAGAATAAAATTTTTCAAACTTTTCAAACGAGTGAAATTAACAATAAATTATTTGTGGCATGTGAATTAATAGGTTATGTCGAATATGAAAATAAGGAAAGAGTGTAGAGAATATACTTTTTTATGGAAAAATTCATCGATTATACGATTCTTTGATCCTACATCTTGATTTGTTTCAAAAAGAAAGTTTAAAATTTTATTCTATGTTTTTTCCTTATTTTCACAATATACAAGTAGAATGATTGTACCCAATCAAGAATTAACTCTTTCCCTCGAAAAGTGTTCAAACTTCGATTTATTAGAAAATGAAAAAAATTTAATTCTATATTTTTTTATTTTTTGAACTATGGAATCTCGCTGACCTCATTTCTACCATTCTGTAAATAGTCTCGATAATTTATTTAACAAGTACACAACGCGTCTCACTATTCCACATTTCGTGATAAAATGAAATAATTCATGTATGAAATCGATATTTCGGGATTTAATTTATTTTTCAATAATTTAATCAGAAGGATGTCGTGGTTAGAAATTATAACAGTCGATTGTGATTTCATTACATGTTCGATTTTAACTCTGGCTCAGATAATTGTATTATTGCTTTCATTTTATTCGATAGATCTTGGGTTTAATGATTTTATCGTGTTTATGTATCGTATGGTGAATATACCAAGTTAAATTTAATGTACTTTCCACGTATATTATTTGAAATCGTTGCATGTGCTCTTCTTTCTTTCTTTTTTCTTTCTTTTTTTTTTTTTTTTTTTTTTTTGAATTACAAAGAGAATGGACATCAATAAGACTCGAATTTCTATTCCCTTATATATACGAATAGAAATAGGGAATCCAATAATGTCACTCGAATACGAGTTTAATATAAACTCGTCGAGAAACGAGAAGAAAAGTCAAGTTTCAAAGAGCGGGGTTTTTCCATGGCCATTTCTACGCTATTTCTTAACTGTTCGTACTGTTTAATAAAACGGTGGAGTACAATTATAAATGTGCAATTATAACAATTCCTTTTTCACTATTATTAATTACGGTTAAACGGATATTCTTTCATCTTTTTTAAAAAAAAAAAAAAAAGAAATCTTCTCGTGAATACATTATTTTCCCTCGTTCGTCTGATGGAATGGCACTGCTATGAAATTATCTGCCACCTGATAATGGAACGCTTCTGATAAATTCTCACGTGTTTTAAACTGCGTGAAGATTTGTAAAACGATTCGAGATAAGGGGGGGGGGGAGAATATATTTTTTTCGTTCCCTTGGCGAGTCATTAAATTTTAATATCTCGCGAATATAGAAAAGATATCGAGATATAAAACATTAATAATAACAATCCCTTTTCTCAAAATTTTTCTTCAATTCAAATAAAACAAAACATTTATCTCGATATAAATTTGAAAAAGAAAAAAAAAAAAGAAAGAAAATTACATTTCGAAGAATTTTTTTCGATCTGGATCGTTTCCTCTACGAAGGGCATCGTATCGTAAGATATCTCGTACTCATTTCGAAAGAGTTAACACAAAAGAAATATTATACGAGCCACGATCAAACGTTGCTTATCACACGTAACTTTTTCTTAAGAGTTACCCTCTGTGCGATATAATTATATATTTATGTGTATGTATGTGTGTGTGTATATATATGTATATACACAATCGTAGAACAATACTGTCAAAAGTGTCCCCTCCCTCATATTACGTTTCAGATAAACACAAACCGTGGCTGGATGCTCTTGTTTCAAGCTGACAGACCGGACTTCGCTACCACTTCAACGTGATATGAGAGTACGTCGACCACGGTGTTATTTCAGCAATTGGATCGACGCTGGTTCATCTCGTTTTCACAATTATGTCATGCTCATTCGAGACAATCCGATCGCACGCCGTTTTGGATAGCGTTACAGTGGGAAGAGAGTACGTGTAAAGTAGATCAGGTTCGTATTTCCACCGATTTCCCGCGCTTTCGTTCGACTTTAGCCGATATTGTTACCGACCAACGGTCACACACGGTCAATTTCAAGAGAATCAAGTAGTATGTTTTTTTTTTTTTTTGTTTTGTTTCGTTTCTCGTTTTTTTTTTTTTTCATCGAGAATTCCTAAATGTATCGAATTGTTTATTTTATGTAATTCTAAACGTTGAAATTTAATTTAATTTTTTAAACACTTATTCGTCGATAAAAGTAATGGATACTACGAACGAAATAAAAGTGAATTCTAATTTTGTGTCTTGCGGTTATTTCAAAGTTTGATTAGATTATTTTCAAACAATAGATAAATTAAGTGAGATGATAATTCTGATTGAAGATTCCTTTTCTCAGTTTTCAGTTCGAAAGTTTAGTTTATTAATAAATGAAACCTAACCTAGTTTCGTTACCAAAAGTATATCTTCATTGCCAACAGACACCTTTTGTGGACCATGATCTCCGTTGCTCGGCTATGAAGTAATACGAGATTTAAGGTGACCAAGTTGATTTCAACCTCTCTGACGAAGGTTAAGGAGAATTCCTGTTGATTTTCATGGCAATATAGCGGCGAATGGGCAGTCAGAGTCAAGTGAGGAGATTGTGTGACAATCTCTCGTGTCAAAGCATACTTCAAGTCCCTTCACCAGACATAACCTGATCGTGCCTCGTGTTTTCCATATTCTTATTCCTTTCCACTCTTTGAATACCATAATGGATATGTCCATAGACTCGTACTCAGCAAAACTAGTTATATATCCTCGAAAACGACTTTGGAATCCATCTTTTCCATCCATTTCGAAATAATTTTTATTTCATGAAGGTAGACGAACGTTTAAAGTGATGTCGATGAACCCTTTCTCTCGTATAATATCGAAATCATATAGAACGTGGAATGGATTTATATATATATATATATATATGGAATTTTAATTCAACGAAAGCAGATTGCCTTTGATAGAGAGATTAGCTTAGACTTTAATTTCAATTCTACGTTACGTATAATTTAATTTTCATTTTGTAGAATTAAAATAATTTTTCGCTCTTTTCTTTTTTTCTTTTGCGCGTATTCTAATAGTAAAACTCAACGAGAATCTAAAAATATAATTTTTAAATTTAAGAAATTACAGATAAATTTAAGGAATTTATGCGTGATTAAAAAGTTATTTTAATTCCATTACGAAAAATTCCATTTTTTAATTTTTAATTTTTTCAAAACTAAGTTTATCTAGTTTCTATAATGCAGCATTCGTTCCACTAATTTCTAATATTCAATAATTTCACGTATACTTCTATGGATCTAAACATAGTGCGATGACTACAGATGAATCACTAACAAGAAGAAATCTATTTTCGAAAAATATTTATCACTCTAAAAATAAGCGTTCGCGAAGTTGCCTTCCAACTTTTCCACCACGATTTCTCGTAAAATTCGAAACAATCGAATTCCATTGAAATTCAGCATTAACATCTTTATCGAGAACAAGGAAGCAGGAAGGAGAGAGCCGCGAGATGGAGTGAAATATTGAGGGAACAAGGTGTCGCGAGGATATGGAGGTGGTGTGCCAAGGTGGATGGAAAAGTTTCCCCGGTTTCCTTTCTTTTCTTTTCTTTTCTTCTTCTTTTTTTTTTTTTTATGCTCTAAAGATGCATGAGAGCGTGTCTCGAGGCTCGAAAAACCCACGGCTTCAAGATGCATCTTTTTACAGCCGCGATTCTCTTATCACTCCCCCCACCCCTCCCGACATCCTGCCGCTCCTTCCTTCGATCATAACTATTTAAAGCACCGAGAAGTTCTGCAAAATTGCCGCTCCGCCGTGTTCCAACCACTTTGACGTCGCGAGTTTGCTAACCCAAAGGTTGATAAAACACGCAATTTTTGCAGACTTGAAACGCCATTTTACCTCCCCCCTTGGACACCGTGGATGTAATCATCGAAACCAGGTCAAAATAGCATGCAATATATGCATATGTCGTACCATCATTAAAAATAAAAAGGTTGTTTGTATCTTTGAATCGTCGGTATTCGATTCGTCGGAAAATCAATTGATATTTTTTTTTTGTTCCTCCATAATTTTCGTTCTACTATCTATTCATCTTTTACTCTCTCATTTTTCTATATTCGTTTATAAAAATGTCAAGGTCGATTAGAGAGATGATCTCCCACTTCCCGTTCTCCATCAAGAAGAAACACATAGTTTTTCGAGCACGATAACGAGGACATTAGTATCGCGTGCAACAACCCGTGCGAAGCTGCACCGCAGCTTTTTCACTCGCATCAAGCTGGAAAAGAACATCTTCGAGAGGTATATCACGAAAGTTGAATTAATTTGTCATATACAAAGGAAGGAGAGAGGGGAGGGGGGGGGGGGGGGATTTTGCTTCTTCTTCGAACAATCGTTTGCCACGTTTCTTCGAACGGCAATTAATGGATGATCCTGTGACTCTCTCGGACAACAATTTTGGAAATTGCCCTTTTTCTTCGTAATTTTTTTCCTTCTATCCTTTTCTTTTTTTTTTCTTTCTTTCTTTCTTATGACACACGTTTATTAGAAAGCAGAGGAGAGAGAGCTGAAAGCATAAAGATATAGTGGGTGATGAAGAAAGGTGATGAAGAACTCCATGGGGACTAAACTTCCCCCGCTGGCACTCCATTAGAAGAGCACGGACGATTTAGCAGAGGGGCCGCTTGCTTTTAGGTCCAGCAATTTGATGCTGCCTTTTGCCTGTCATGTTAATATCCCAAAGCTTTATATCGAGTCGAATTTTTTCTTCACAATAACTGATGTACGTTCGCTCTGTGTAAGCATTTGGGGGACACGCGTTGTTGAACACTCCGAGATGTTGTGCTTTTGTTGTTGTTTGTTATTGTTGTTGTTGTTGAAGGAATTTTTCCTCGAGAGATAGTGGTAATGGTGGTGGGGCTTCTTGAGAATTTTTTTCTCTTCCTTTGCATACAATTTGTGTTGTTCTATTCTCCTTTAGAAGGTACATTTTACACCGTTTTTTTTTTTTTAGAAATTTTGAAACATGATAGTAGAGATTATTTAAGAATCTTTTCACGATTGGAGTTTTTCTTTATTAGTGAAAATTGTTTTTTTCTTTTGGTATTGTGAAGCATTTCTTTTTTTTTCTCAAATTCTTTTTTTCAGACTAAGTTGTTACTACACGAAGTTATTTATTTATTATTACAAGTATATTTTTCTTTTTTATCCTCGTTTTACAAATTTTATTTTGTTGGATTTTATTTATTGTTAATCAAAATCAAATTAGTTAATGCTTCATTAGTTAAAGAATTCTATTTTAAAATGTATTTTAAAAAACATCGATACAATAATATAACATTGGTACTTGGCAAACGGTCACCCATCCAAGTTCGAACCGTGACAATCGAACATTAACTTCAATGATCAAATAAGAATCAACTATACCTACGTCACAAAGATCATAATCTCGAAATTCTCTCTTTAATATTCTATATAATGGTTCTTCTTATTAATGTCATCTCTCATTTACATTGATATTTCATTTTTAATTTCTTTGAATATCGCATCACAGGAAATATTTTCTATACGTTTTTCTATACGGAATCTAATAAAAAATTTTTTGAAAAATTCATCTTCTTCCTTCTTATCATCTTTCCATTTAATATATGTACATATAGATATCTTCAAATTATATCACAACAGACTACTTATCAAAATTAATACGTATTATCTTTCGATTTCTTACCACTGATTCAAAAATAGATATTGCATTGATCTTAATCCATTCGTTGGATTAGGATAAAATAATTTTTTGAACTAATCAGATTTTTTTTCAACTGTATATACATTCGAATATTCACGAAGAGGAACGAACTGCGTTTTGCAGTTCGGAAAAAGCAGCACAGTAGATGAGCAAGTATTCTCGCAGTACTCGCGTGATTTAGGAGATAACGAGTTCGGGGCTCGTCCTAATGAGACACGGAAACAAAAAGGGCGTGATTTCCCTTCGAGAAGCGGAAGCAGTTCTCACTCTATTTTTCCGCCTCTTTTTGCAACAATAATAATTGTCGAACAACAATAATAAAAATCGCAAAAATCGATCTCTTTCTATCGTAAATAAAATATTAGAATATGAATGATAATTATTTTTGAGGTTAGAATTTTTATTATTATACATTTTCAGTTGTATTAAAGGAAAAAAGAAGAAGAAAAAAATGCGTTTTTCTTCTCTCCAAAGATCGAATAAAAAATTCAAAATTTAATTCTTACATTGATAAATATACAAAACGTATAAAACTTCAAGAACAAGTATCGAGTAGAATTTTATTAAAAAAAAAAAAAAAACTTATCTCTATACTTTCTGTCCTCAATTTTAAATCGTCGATTTATAATTAATAATTAAAATAATATATATATATATATATATATATACATATACACATACATATACACATATATCTCACAGTTACACGGAATACTAATGGTTTCAGAAGAATTACCATCGATCTAGCGGGCAAATTTGCATGAAAAATCGCCCCTCGATGGGCAACGGGCGAGCCAACGTTTCCAACGGGACAGTCGCGATATATGAACGCGGCATATAAAGTACAATCGCGTCATACATCCGAGAACGTTCTCTTCCCCCTAACCACCAGGGATTCGACATATTTTAGCGGCCGATTTGCAATTTAAACGTTATAATTAATCACCGTACATATAGTCGTATATACTTGGCTAAATCAGAGATCCAAGATAATAATTGTTCAAAATTATTTTTACAAAATAAAATTCCAGATCTTTTTTTTTTTTTATATCTTATCTTTAATTTTATTTTTCTTTTTTATCTCTTTCCTTTAACATTTTCGAATCGAAGGATATCGAAGCTTTTTTTCTTGTCGCACACGTGACATAACAACTTTTCCTCGTTTCCTTTGCATCGTGTATGATACGTGGAAAAAAAAAATAATAATAAAAAAGAAGGAGAAAAGAAAGATGAGAGAAGAATGGGACGAGGATCGATGAATAAATCATTGAACGTTCGAATCGTGTGCACAATGAAGCCGCGCGCCGAGTGGCGCAATCGATAACTCGTTTACAATTAATTTCCCCCCGAATGACAAATACTTTGGCGAGTAGGAGCGCGACTCGCGCCGGGCGGAAGTCGCGGCGGCGCCTCGATTTAAGCGTTCTTCCGAACAGTGGCTCTCAACTTCCGTTTACTTGGCTCGTAAAAGGGACGGCAGAGAAAACGTGGCGTTTTATCCTTGTATTTTTTCTTTTTTCGATAGTATATTTTCTTTTCTTCCTATCCTATTTTTATTTTGTACAATGCGAAGAAATCGCGAGTAACATTGTCACACAGTCCTTTTTAGATAGGAAATTTTTTTTTTAGATTTATGATTCGTATAGTGGAATTCTTCTAAGCAGTGGTTCTCAATTCCACGTTATTTAACTTTATTTATTTATTCATTTACTTCAAAAAGTTTAGATGCATACTCCGTACAACAGAGTAAAAATAACAAATAAATTGCGAACATCGATATAAAATAAATTTTTCCATCTCCGTTAGACGTAAATCTAAACAAACTTGTCACGAGAGAAAATTTATTCGTCTTTAAGAAAAATAAACAATTTTTTTTCAGTCACTCTATCGATAATCTCCTATAGTTTTTCGACAATTTAAAGGCATCTTGCTCTTCGAACTAGGAAAATCGATTTTTGGTAAGTGATTATGACTCGATGTACAGGCTCGATGGACAAAGCGTCCCGTTGAAAATTGTTGAAAATTTTCAAAGAGAAATATTTCTTTTTCTAATTGAATATTATCTTCGACACGATGGCCGCTTCCATTATATTTCTAGAGCGTGAAGCGTTTAGCTTTTCGCGCGCGTGCAAAATCAACCGAGTAATCTACACCGGTCTGCATGCGTAAACTCGTGCGATAACCACGGCTAAACGTACGTCTCGGCCCCTTATCGCGATCCAACCCGCCATAATTCCCGTTTCCACGGCCGGATCATTGCTATCTTATGAAATCCAACGCGGAATTGCTCGCGGCCTTCTCGAAAAACGGCTGTTCCAAGCGAAGAGAAAAAATTCTTCGCCCGCGAGAGGGCGATCTTCGCCGATCGATCGTCGAATCTTTTATTATTTCGAAAATCACAAGTTGAAGGAACTTGGATGTAATAGTTTGAAACAAACTTCTTTCTTTTGAGACAAGAATTTCTTTATCTATGTAACGTTAAAATAAAATACGTAAGAGTTAAAATATATTATTTGATAGAATTTTTCAAACGTTAACATATATATACATGGCTCATGAAATTTTTGAATAATTTTTGTTCCATCAAATGTTAACGAACGATTTTGTATTCTTTTCTTTTTTTAATGAAACGATGATTGTAGGGCACAGTGGAATTGTATATGGGAGGGGTAAATTTCCTTTTTATCAGAGATGGTAAAATTTTAAAAAGATAAAATGAATTTTTGTGTCTTTAAATATAATAATTAATAAACAGAGAAAAATGTTAAATTAAAATATTTATAATTTACTGCTCTCTTACTCTGTAAAAAAAAAACTCTAAAAATTTAAAAATTGTATTAAAAATTGAGAAAAATTATTATTTTTTACGTACGTGGAAACCAGAATTCTCAGAGTTGAACGAGTTAAAATAATGTTCGAACGAGCCCCATTGTATATATATATATTAAAACACGAATTATTGACAAATTATTACGTATTTTTCGATGATTAATCAATCGAATAAAAGAAGACGTTTGAACGAGGTATTTCTTCATCATCTCACCGCCTTATCTCCGCAATATAATCGCAGATTTCTACAAACCGACTACAACGGACTATTCTGTTCTCCCTGCGGAATCGTGCCGCTTGTAAACGGGCCCCGTGGCTTGCGTTCAATCAATGGAGAGGTTGGCAAATTGAGAGGGACGCGAAAAATCACGACAGGAATCGAGGCAACAGTTTCGCGCATCCCCATGGGACGACTAGGGATGAAGCGTTGCTTGGATTAATAAAGATATGCACTCAGAATTTTCAGGTTAGGTTGAAAAACTGTAATTGTCAAACTGCCTAATTGCTATTCCCCTTTAGTTAATCGACATTGTACGTGAAAATAGTTTATAAAACAGATTATTATTCTTATCTTAAATCATTTATCTTTTCATTTTCTTTTTTCGAAAAAGATAATTTAAATGTACAATTCAAACGTAAAGTATTCGTATGGATATAAAAAGCATATTAAAGAAATCGTAAATTTAGTCATCTCGAACGAAAGATTTCAGAAATCCTAACCTAACTTTTTCCCTTTAAAATATTCAAAACAGTTCCTAACCTGAATATTCTCTTCCCTTATATAAACCATTTCTTCAAAAAATTCTTCTGCTACATTTAAATTTCACATCGCTAAATAAGAACAAATCTTTTTTCTCTCTGTAAAAAAACGATCCAATAACCTGCCCTTCTTTTCCAAAAGACGAATATTCTTCGAAAGTCTAACCTAACCATTCCGTTTCCATCACGAATAATTTAAATATATAACTCAAACTCAAATTAAAATAATTCATATAAAAAAGATATTAATTATTTATCATCTCGAACAAAAGATGTCAAAAATCCTAACCTAACTTCTTTCCTTTCAACAATATTCAAAACATTTCCTAACCTAAATTCACTCTTGTATAAACCATTTCCTCGAAAAATCCTTCTGCTACATTTAAACTTCACACCGCTAAATAAGAACAAATCTTTTTTCTCTCTCTCTCTCTAAAGAAACGATCCAATAACCTGCCCTCCTTTCCAAAAGAAGAATATTCTTCGAAATATTCTAACCTAACCCAACCATATCCGTTTCTATTCGTAGGCTATCAGCAGCAGTGACGAAACGATCGGCAGGATCGATCAATCGGCCGATCGCCAAGCACAAAAATTTGCCGCGACAAAGGGAGTCTCGACGAATGGATAGGTTAGTCGACGCGACGAGTGGAGGGCACCGATTTCGACAACGGTCAACGATAACCGTACGCGGCACCCAGCCTCTTTCCGCCCTCGAGTGTCGTAAATAACGTCCAGGTAAAACGAATTGTCGATAAATAAATGCTCGAGCCGCGGATACGTGTCACGCGTGGGTGGACAGCGGCCGACCGGATCGTTATTTCATAACAGGTCACGCTATCGTTTGTCCGCCGAGCATATGCAGTCATTGCCATCTTCTCTCTCTCTCTCTCTCTTTCTCTTTATCTATCTCTTCCTCCCCCCATCTCACTCACTCACTTTTTCTCCACGCGACGCGTTTTCGTTCGTTAACTGACGTGCGGTTTGTTCTCGCCAGACACAATTAGAATTCAACCGAGCGTCCCCTTCTTCTCTGTCGATCGCCCATCCCCTATCCTATATCCCTCCCCTCCGCCTCAACTTTTCATCCTATTCCCACAATTCTATTTTTTTTTTGTCTTTATTCTAGTAAAAAAAAGCTCGTTCATCCCCTGTCAAAAATTCTTCCTTTTTTTCCTGGTTAGGATATCTTTTCTTCTTTTTTTCGAGGGGGAAAGGGGAGGGAAGGGTGAAGATCAATCATTCCACGACGTGTACGGATCAAATTCTCTGATCCATGTGACAATGGCGATAAGTGATGAAGTAACAGTTAAAGATACTCGAAAATTTAATACATTTTTTAGGATAATTTTGAAAGAAGAGACGTAAAATCGTTTCGTTTAATTTTAAATGTTTCGATTTTGTAAAATTAAATAGATGGGTAAATTTGTTGACAGATCAGATTATTTTCGAATTACGTTTTTTTACGAAATATTTTTTTTTGGTAATTCTACTTCTTAAAGGTGGCGAGAATGGTAAAAGATGCCTTCGTAGAAATATTCGTATTTCGAATTGAAAGAAGTTTCGTACGGAAGATATCTCTTTATCAAACGAGAAATTCTCGGCTATGCAAGTCTCCTAGCCGGTGGGAAGGAATCATATTTTACTGCATCCGCAGCTGATACGCCGAGAGGATGCCTTCCACCGGCACATTTTTAGACACCGTTCGAAATCCCAACATAGCTTCGATGAGCAGACTTTCGAAAGCCAGATTTTGTTTGACAATGTTCTCTCTTTTTCACACACACACATACATATATGTGTTGCAAATTGTCTATAAATTCTCCAATTCGTATATATATTCGTATATATATTTCTCTCATAATCCGATTCTCTCGTTGACAGTTATCTTTCGAATTACAGTTATCCATAATAACTATTTTTAATCTCGTGTTCGTTCGATGCCATTCAACCAAAATTGCATCAACTTTTATTTCGCATTGAGAAACTTATCTCTTGCTATTTTAAATATAATAGATAAGCTATGAAGTTGAATTTTCATGGAAATAATTGCTGCAGTATCCTAGAACTTGATAACACATTTGACTGGTCGAATCACGTTAATGGCCGAATCAAGTTAATGGTCGAACGTGTTTAGAAAGTCGACAATGAATGTATCATAAGCAGATATAAATATTTCTGGATTTAAAGATCGATAAACGATTTAATTTTCAATATAATACCAATAATCTTCGGGACAGAGTGTATAAAACTTTTGAAAAATACACATTCAAAACAATTCTTTCGTTTTTGTCAAATCCATTTGTTTTCTTTGATTGTCAATGCATATAATTCATGGATCGATTCAGCCGAACGATTTTCGCATACGACATTTCTGCATACAAAATTCGCGCGTAATTGGCGGCACGAGTCACCTGGACGGACCTCCTATTGCCTTTTCAATCGGTTGACAATGCACAGTTAATTACCACACGTCGCATAACCTCAATCATGTTGCACGAATGAACATATCAACGACATATACTCACAGGCGAAGAGGGGTGTTCTTCTCTTTTCTCTCCGGTTTTTTTATCCTTTTTCTTTTACCAATATACATAACAATAATTCTTCTTTACGAATCTATGCGCGAATATATGACACAATCGAATCACGTTAAAGGGAACTCATTGATGCTGTGCACATGCATCGCCAGTTATGTCACCAGTCGTGCGTTGCACACGATGAGTTCATCGAGCACGGTATCGGTGGTATATCGCGGAAAACGCGGTGACATCACTCCCCTTTTCCGCTCGGCGAGATCTCGATCTGTTCGATCAGAAGAGGATCGAAGGAATCTATTCGATGTCAGAGAAGAAAATTGCAGAGAAAATGTTGTGCCATCGATTATTATAGTAATTAATATCACACAGGTATTTGGATCTCGTCATCGAGATGACGAGAATTAACATCTCTTTCTGGTCTCATCATCGATTTATGAGATCATTTTTCTTTCTCTTAGAAAAATTATATTAATTACAATTTGCATGATAATTCGATATTATAGGGATATTATGATGGAATAATGAAGAAATTTGAGAGAAAAAACTTTTTCGTGGAAACTAGGGATCGATCCCAGAATCTTCGAGTTACTGGTCAATGTCTTAATCAATGGAGCTAATCAGACAATCGATATACAATACTTTTTCAATTCATATAATGGAACATCATAACTGTAATACAATATTAACGTAAAGGATCTGTTATTAAAAGTTATTAAAAGTTAAATTGAAGGCATTTACGAAATTTCTTCAGAATTTTTTTATTTTTAAGAAACGTGATACAAGCATCTTTACGACAATGACGCAACGAGTCAATTTAAGTTCTCGTAACATAATCGAAGCGCGACATTCAAGTAGTGCACATTGTAGGCTAATTGTTCATCAAGCCACGAGTTTCCTTGGAAATGATTCGTCGCCATTTTGTTAGCGGCGACATTATTATGTATCCGGCCAAGACACTGGCTGACCTCACTTTTCGTCATGTGGGTTTTTGTGTCAATGTCTAAATGAGTATCCAGGCGAAAGCCTCTCTTTTTCGTGAAATGTATCAAACCCACGTACGTGATTATTATTAGTACCCATAGTCTGAAGATTCTGTCGAGCGTTGGTGGAATATTCTCGATTATGCTAAGCAGTGAATCGACTTAGACTCGATTAATCAATGTTAATAAATACAAAGATAATTGATGTGTTTTGACAATTGGATAAAACAGGAAGTTTTACATCTTCATACTAATTATTTAAGTAAGATGGTAATATAAATTCTTATCGTTCCTCACGATTTCCTACCTTCCTAGATCACCATCTACGAAGAGTAGTGTGGGTGTGAATGGAAATTCAATGAAACGTATAAAAATTTATACAACCAACGTGGGTCCGAATTGTCACGAGTGATTTATCGGCGGCAGTGAACCATGCTCGAAACGCAAGAGAACCTGGTTCTGGCCGTATAAGGTGATTTGATATATAGAGATACCAGAAATCTAACCAGAAGATTGAGAAATTCCACTCGTTTGGAAATCTCTGATGCGTTGGCAGATTGCGCAACAAGATAAATTTAAGTCGGTATCCGATGATAACATCGGAAGACTCAAAGAAACTTTCTTTTTTTGGGCGAATCTGAAAGCTTTTGCACGCGGGAAGATATAACAATTAAACAAATTTAAGATAAACACGTTGTGGAATCTCGCTTGCGCGTATTATACGCAACACACAGTTCCGCACAACATTGTCCACAACAGCCTCCTTTGTCACCGGCCGTTTAGCTTTTTCAAGAAGCGCCTCTAATTATAACAGTGGTTCACTCTGTTCTTTTTCTTCTTTTTTTTTTTTTTTTGTTTTTTTCTTCGTTCCGTATCACGCGGTGACATCAGCGGACCGCTAATTCTTTCCGTTGGTTCGAATGCTCGACACCCACAGCCATGATGAGATCAACCGAGCAGAGTGGCGTTTTAATTACCGCGTATCGTGGGTGTTCCTCCACGCGGCTCCATTCCTTTCGTACCCAGTGCACGAGGAAACCGAGAGAACCAGACCTCTTTAATTATTTATCAGCACGGCCAGAAGGTTCGTTTGATCCGGTCGCGCCTTTTTCTACCACTCCAATTAACCTTTCTCGCGCATGCGCTCTAAGGATCGTTCTTTACCACTGCGAAGTCGCTGTTGTGCGTGCACAACGAGGTTCCACGGATTTGAAGTACAAATTGGACAATAAATGATTCAAGGAATGTCTAAAAAAACATCGATATTATGTTATATAAATGTTATAAGCAAGTTATGGGATATTTAGGATCCCATTTCGATCTTTTGATTCGTTTCAGCTGCGGAATGACCAAGTCAAACAGTTTTACATTTCAAATTCCATGCGGTTTTAACACGTTTGGATCGTCGGAGACGAATTACAATTACTATCGATAAGATTTCGCGTTAAGTTTTTGTATTCTATTACAATTATATTAGATAGTGTGACGAAAGCACAGAAGTAACTCTTGGCGAGAACAACAATCAGATTTATTCAAATCCGTCCAATTGGTGTCAACAAGTAGCCACAGTAAAAGGCAAACAGAAGGAACTGGTTTTACCGCCGCTCTGATTGCCCTCTGAGGGTCACTTTCATTGAGCTTCGTCACGCTTCGCGATCGTCTCGCGTGAAATTCTTTCGAAATTATCAATAAATCACCATCATCATCGATCCTTTTATCTCGAATACCAGAAGCGCTCTGATGTCACTTTTGTCGTTTCGTTTTATCGAGAAGAGGATCTATTGACAACCACTTTATATGTTGTGCTAATCGCGAAGTTGGCTATGTTAATAAGAGTTTTAACAAGGCATTCCCTCCTATCTAGAGATATTTTTTTTTCTACGTCCACCAGAAAACTAATGTGTGTGGCGGCGAGATATGCGTTTCACAGGCAATTATTATTCACATACGATTTCTTGACCACACCGAATACAGAATGAATAATTCACAACGAAACATTGTTAAACAATCGACGATAAATATTTGAGATCAAAATCGATCGATATAGAAGAACAAAGTGAGAGGAAACGAGAAAAAATGGATGAAAAAATTTCTGGGGGATAACCGAGATTCGATCTTGAGCCACGCGCGTGAAAAACAAACACGCTAATGATTTATCCAATTTGGTATTTTTATATTTCGTTCTTATTCTTATTTAAAAAGATAAAAATCACTTATAACATATGTTGCAATAATATAATTTCCTAACAAATTGATTTAAATTTTTAATTAACTTAGTGTTTTTTTTTTTTAAATTTGCAAATTTGATTCAATTTTTCATATTGATTGATGAAGAAAATCATCAGTTTAAAAAGAACTCGATGCATAAAAACTAAATGCATAAAAATTTATCTTATATAATAATTTTATTATCATTATATTGATATTGAAGAAACCTTGGCATTACAATGGTATAATATAACTAATAATTGTTCCATTAATCAGAAACGATGACGTTCATTTATATAATAGGAATATAAGTATGTTAACGATAGCAATTATCGCACGAGAAGCATCTAATTCAAAGATCATTTATCAATAATTGACAATGCACGAACAGTGATAAAAAATAAATTCTTTGAGAGAATAGAAAATTCTTTGAAAAAATACAAATAGGAATAAAATAGCTTTGTTTCTTTTACATTGAAACAAATAAGAAACATTGTTATCAAACTTTCAAGGTTCATTAATGAATTTAAGTGTTACATGTATGAAAAAAGTTATTATAATCATAATTATTGACAAAAATATTTATGAATATATTTATATAAATTTTTTACATAATTACAGTACATTTTTTAACATGCAATCCTATATTTTCATATTTTCTTTTCGAAATAATTTTAAAAAGAATATACATTCTATAATATTTACATATTTACTGGAATAATATGCAGTGAATGAAATTTTATACATAAATTTTCAGATTTTATTTTCAATTAATTTTCTGGTTTAAAGAGAGAGAAAGAGAGAGAGAGAGAGAGAGAGAGAGAGAGAGAGAGAGAGAGAGAGAAAGAGAGAGAGAGAGAAATATGGATATACTGTTAACATGAGAAGAAATCGCTCATTATCTGAAAATGCTTTTTTTTAAAACATGAAAACACGAAGAGTTAACTAAATGAATTTTTGATAAGAGAAATTTGAACGAGAAGAGCGTTTCGACTAACATCTTTAAAAACTTTTTTCTACCTCATTCTCGCAAATTATTATATTGTTTTAAAAATAAGAAAAATTAAATTTAAAACGACGAATATCGATAACGCATCGTCTTCGTTTCGCGGAACGATCATTTGTTGCAAACTTGCAACAACTCTTAACAGATAATTAACCTCTTTCATTTTTTGTTCAAGATATCGAGATGCAAATAACGATATATCTGATACAAAGTTAAATAATCGGAGATCGTTTCCATTTGCTAAAAGGAAAGTAAAACCTACTATCATAAATAACAACAAATTGAGATTGAATCAAATATATACCGAGATTAGGTATATATTTTCGTTATTCGTGTATGGAAATACACGAGATATCATTTATCAATGGATGACGACACGATACTGTAATCAAACGAAACAAGCATATCATCTCAACGTATTATATCAACGATCTACATATAATAAATTACATCGAAATATAAATGAAATTCTTTTCTTTAGTTATCTTAGCTATACAGCTTCCATGAATCGTAATCTTTTATTTCTCATATACGTCTTTGTTATATACGTATATCGACGTTACACATATACGTTTAAATATTACATATATCTTCATCACGCGAGAAATCTGAAATGTAACGAATCGAGAGAGAATCTTATCGTCAATTGGATCTATTAGATTCGTCGAACAAGAATCGTCGATAATAGAATGTCAACGAGGGGAATAATCGTGGAGGATTTGGGAGAGGATATTCTTCGCCACCACTGAAAATTTCTAAAATTCACTTAACGCGATTAAACCGTGCATTTTCGCGAGCTTCATCTTCGTAAGAGCTTAATAAAATATTGAAGAAGGAATGGTGGCGAGGAGTACCGTAGAAGCGTAGGAGAAGGAGAAAGAAGAAGCGAGGTGGACGAGTAGGAGGTGTAGAATAGGGGTTGGAGCTAGGATAAACGCGTTAAATCTGAGAAATTCGGTCGACCTTTGTACTTGGTCGAGACCAAGTGCACGACCATTATGCACTCGAATCGCCGTGAACTCTAATCTCGTCCTGCCAGAACGGAAGAACGTAACATCTACTCCTCCTCCTCCTCCTCCTCGCTTGTCTCGCGTGACGAACATTTGTTCTTCTCAGGATTGCACACGGCCCTTGAAACGTTTCCAACGACCCGTACATTGCCGCGAATTATGCATAAAACGCGAATCAAAATGTTCATTATCGAGATATTGAGCTGAAAGAAGTATCCCACATATAGTCACTTTTCCCTTCCCCTTTGTCGATATTTCATAATAAAATACACGGAAAGTTACTTTCTAGGGTTACCTAGAATAGCTAAGAACTTGAAAAAGATGTATCTGTCTAGTGATTTTTCCTTTTTCCCTTTCTGAAAATTTTTAAATTAGAGTGTAAAATTTCTAGGGATACCTAGGATTATAGATACCTGAAAAATATCCCTATCCAATCCCTAACTCTTCATTTTTTTCATAACTCTAGGAAACTCGAGACTCCCGCAATTATTCGCAATTAGAAGACATAAATTACGTCAAAAAAAATTGTTTTCCTTTTTTTAATAATTTCGAGAAAAAATTAACAATTAACCACGGTTATCTAGAATTAGCTACGGTACCGAGTTAAGCAAGGCTTCAATTAGTGAATCTCCCTGGTTACAAGTTTGGAAGGAATTACACTCGAGTAACGAGATTTACGTAATCTAGATAAAGAACACGGAAGTGGAAATCTTGATCAGATAACGGCCTCGGAATGGCTGAGCGACAAACACTCGTGGCAAGCGGAAGCGGCGATGAGGAATGATGGAGTTCGCACAAAGGAACGTTTTGCGTGCTCAACCACGCGTGTAATCATCACTTTTCACCGATCCAAGCTAAATCCATTTCTACGATTACTCCCCTGTAAAGGAAAATCTAACTTAACCTTAAATCATCCAAGCCTCGTAGGCTTCAAATTCGACTCGATTCGACACGAAATTATTTATTTCGAATCGAATGTTTAAAAAATCAAGTCAAAAAGTTGGCACACTTTTACGTGAGATAATTTTTCGATAATTGTGTATACACAAATTATCCGATACGATGACACGTATTTGATGTAATCCAATGAGCCAGATCTTTTCGTCGTAACGCAACTTCTAATTTGAACTGGCACTGCTCAAGATTGTACAATATCTCCACTGGAAACATCCATCCTTAAATAAATTCTTTGTCCGAGCTCAAGGGGTTACTTACGAGTGGCTTATTTGCGTACCGTGCTATTTAAATAAACATATGAACTTTACAAGATTGTACAAGTTACGTTGTCCATATACTTACATTACTAAATTCAAATCGGAAACAACGATCGAAGAACCAATTTTAACTTTCGAGAACAACTTTCAAGAATATCCTAATCATCTAAAATCAACTTATCAAACGCAAGAGAGAAATAAAAATTATAATAATAAAATGACGAGACTCTCAGTTTTTTTAGACGCAAGGATCGCGAAAAACAAACGAAAATGAAAAGCCAAAAGCGCAAGGATTGCAAAAATCATACATGTTCATACAGGCTGTACTCGAAACGTCTAAAAACAGAAACGATAATGTTCCAGGTGAAATTCGCGCGCGCGCGAGCGCAACTTCGCGCGGATAAGTGGATCGACTGCATCACGGGAGAAACATCTTAACCGTATTCGAGGCGCGCGTGCACACACCCACGATAAAGCTGTTCCAATATGCATTAGAACGCCGTTACATGCCAAGGTGAACGCGACCGAATAATTTATTATACCGTCACCGTGAGCTTGCGCGCGCGCGCGCACACACATAGCCATGATCCTCCCTAGTCTTATACATTTAGCATTTATTATCGTATTGCGTGCCATTTTCACGGTTACGTTTCCTGTCATCTCGCTCGACCTGCTACGACTCCATATTTTTTACTTCTTTTTTTCTTCGAAAATAAGAATCAATATGGCGGATCGGGCATAGAAAGTTTGGATTTTGAACCTAACCAAACTCTTTTCCATGCTCTATTTATTATTATTATTATATTATTTCTAAAAAATGAACAGAGATTGTTACAGAGATTCTTGATGTGATTTTCTTGGAATACTTTGAATCCGTTATAAAAGAAACCATACTGAATGTACGAAGCTTTATTTAACATTTTCAACGCTCTTCTTCTGTACCAAAAATAAATAAAAATTGTTACAAAGATTCCTGATACACTTCTAGTTTAACACTCACGTAAATAATCGGATATGTACAAAGATCTAACATTTCCAATTCTTCCATTCTTTCCGCAGTAAAAATAATTTAAAAAATGTTAGAAAGATTCTGAAAAGATTTCTACATCCACATTGTTTCCATTAAAGCACTCGTCATAATACGTAAGAATCGGATGTATCTAATCTAACCTAACATTTTCAACGCTCTTCTCTTGATTCTTAACTGGAAATAATTAAAAAAATATTAGAAAGATTCTGAAAAGATTTCTACATCGACATTGTTTCCATTAAAGCACTCGTCATAAAGGAACCGACACGTAAGAATGTATCTAACATTTTTAACGCTCTTCTCCTATTATATTATATCCTTGCATAAACTAAAAATAATTGAAAACTATTACAGAGATATACTTCCATATTCCCTTTTGTTTCCATTTAGAATTCGTCGTAATAGAACAAATACGAAGAATCGAATCCAACCTGACCCAACATCTTCGAACTCGTCTCTCCATTCTCATTTACTTCCGCCCTAAAAATAATTTGTTGCACAGATTCCTTGTGCATCCACTTTGGTTCAGTTTAGCACTGGATAATCGTTTCTTCCCTCTACCAAATCTCAAAATATACCTGGCACGTATATATGGTTCGATGAGGTCACGGTTCGGTGTACGTAACACCGTGGCGTAATTTTAGCCGATACTCTCAATAGAATCCCGATGAATATGAACAAAAATATTCCAACAGTTTGCGGAATTCGCTTGCTTAAGCCTATTACCATAACGTATTCTCGTTCCACAGAGATACAGAGAAAGAGGAGCAGGAACGAATGATGAATCCAGAAGCCGACAGAGGAGGCCTCCGAGATGCAGGCTTTTACGATCCTCTCGCGACAGTCGAACATTGTACTTAATCGCAATCGTATACGAGATCATGACGCATTCCTTGTCGAGATGCAACACGAAGATGGCCGTTGGGGTCGGCTGGTGTTCGTCAGCCTCGTAAATATCGCAATTCAAACCCCTCTCTCCACACGTGGATTCCATAGCGGGGAGGTCGATGATACCCGAGGAGAGCGTGCCACGCAGCCCTCCAGATAGATGCGCTTTCTAATGGTAATTTAAAATCGCTTAACGAGACACGTTTAACGGTTGATGTATGAGTCAGGCCAATGGAAAATCCGCGGCACGAGTGCCAACCGATATCCGATCATCCTTTGACATTTCTCCCACGATTTATCCATATACGGTGGATTTTTTACTTTTTGCGAATTTCGATTTTGACTTATAACCCTTTGAGGGCCTAAATCGCTCTAATAATCCTGAAAGACTTATCTCCAAACTCTTTTTTGATCTCCTAAACCGGATCTATTAAAATCCGTACACAAATTTTTTTCTAGGCTAATTATTCGTGAAAATGTTTGTTTGATATTTCGCAAGGTTGAGAAAAAGCAAAGAGGCATTTGTTCCTATTCTCGATTCGAGGATAGATGATAATTTCCACAAGATTGTTTTGCCTTGGAATAATAATGTTTCCTTCGCCGAATGCCGAAACTTGAACAGCTGTACGGGATCAAAGTTTCTCTCCCGTACAGTTTTTAATCAAACAAGCAAGTTGGAAATGAACGATATAAACGAAGAATTAAAAACTGAAACTGATCGAGAGCAACCGAAGAATAGAGAGAATCCGACTTGCTTGAAGCAAGAAGTAAATCTAACAAAGTGTTCGATAGGGAATCGAATTTACTTACAAACTCGATTCTCGTGTATAATGGGAATCAAGAAAAGACTCATTACAACAAGTTTCAACTAAATTTAGAGATTCACCACGATTAACTGTATATATATTCTCTCTCAGAATGACGAGAATAATCAACACCTCTTCTCCCTTTCAATCTCATATCGATTGTAAGATCGTTTTTTTTCTTTCTCTTAGAGAAATTATATTAATTATACATTTGCGTGAATAATTCGATATTATAGGGATATTATAACGAGATAATGAAGAAATTTGAGAGGAAAAACTTGGAAAAACTTTTTAGTGGAAACTAAGGGGATCGATCCCAGAATCTTCGAGTTACTGGTCAATGTCTTAATCAATGAGGCTAATCAAACAATCGACATACGATACTTTTTTAATTCATATAATGTAACATCATTATATATTATATAAATTACTAATTTATATATATATAAACAAGAAACAGGAAATCCTAAATCTAACAAAAAAAAAAAAAATGTCGAATGTGGAATCGAATATACTTGCAAACTCGATTCTCGTATATATATAAAACGGGCTAAGAAAAGGACTCATCAACAGCTCCAACTAATTTAGAGAGATCCACGATTAAATATCCCCGCCCTCTTATCTCGGATTGCCTGGATCCAAGTTTTCTTCATCGATCGTGGTCTAGGATGAGCCTTCGAGGTAAGAGGGAGGGCGAAATTCGATAGACAACCGTGGAACATGTGTATATCTCGAAAAGTGTGTTTACCCCGGCAGGGCCACGAAAGTCAGCCAGAAAATCTAATAACTCGGCAGATCAAATATATTGGCGGAGGAAAACGTAGTTTTCGACCCGAGGGCTAAGGGTTGTTCTCGCCGGCCGGGAAGAAAAAAACTTTTCTTGATCAGCAGTTCCAGATTAGGCGAGATACGGCTCAACTTTGGACCGAGTTACATTTTTATGGATCTCTATTCGTCGTTATTCTAATTTTTTCCAATCTATCACATGAATAAAAGTACAGACTTTGAATATCTGTGTTGCTTTATTCATCATTAAATTATTCCTTATTTATTATAATATAATAATATAATAATAATATAATAATAATCGTTCTGTTAAATCAATATGGCAGGATTTAAAAATGATGGTATCTCCTCAATATTTTCAATACCGTGTGTCCAGTAATTTCGTAGCCAAGCTGTTAAGATGATTCTCTGACCGTTGTAATTTATTTATAGAAATATATTCCCACTTTTAAAAGTGATTTTCATAAATTTTCTCGAGCTGCTTGCAAAATCAAACAAATATTGGCATCCAAATATTAAATATCCCTAGGATCACAAGATTATCTTACATTTGTTTCAAATATTTCTCCACGATATCGTTCGTATCTTTTTTCCACACGTTATTTCGAAATAAATTACGTTTTACATATTAAACGATTAGAAAGAATGTCGAGACATTTTATCTCGTCAGATTCGATCGAAGGAAATTGAGATCGAAAGATAATGGTCAAATAATACGGTTCGTGTATCAAATAGTTCAATTTAGGTTAGTGTTGAATTGTTTGTACGATTATGGTCTTAAGTTAAGAGGGAGTCACAGGGTGTCAAGTGCTCGCGTGCATCGCACAAATAGATTGATGAATTTAGGGTGACGTTGAACAACCTTATCCTTACGTTTCTTCAAATATTCGTAATGCCACTTATCAATATTAAATGGCCAACTTTAACAGCAATTGGAGGATCAGGATGTTAAACGATTATCTGGTTCGTGTTAAAGTGACCGGATGTCGGATATTAACCGTTTCATTCCGTTTGTTAAATGGTTAGATTTGACTTCAAGGCCAGCCACCGTGTGTATGTGTATATATATGCGTGTATTGTTCCACCACCGTGCGTTGAAACCATATCCTTCCCATATTCTTCGTTCAACAATTTCTCAATATAAAGTAAACAGAGAAAGAAAAAAAAAATTTTTTCGAATTTTCCTTCTCCATTCTTTTTCCTTGCCTAACTTTCAACAGTGCACACACAGTGGACACATGGATAATTTATTTGCCAAAGGTACGAGAAAGCAGCAGGAAACGGTGGATAAGGGGCGCCGAATAAATCCTCTCAACGGCGCAGGAAGTAGCTGCATCTAAGACTTTGACCGGAAGTGGTACGTCACCGGCACCCCATGCACCCCAAGAACCAATCGAATGGGACGGGGAAGAGAAGTGGTAACGATTAATCGATACTCGAATAAGAACGGGGGAGGGGGAGGGGGAGGGGGAAAAAGAATCGCCTCGAGTCGCTTCGATATATATATATATATATATGTATGTATGTACGTATAGAGAGAGAGATAGATAACTTTGTATATACAACACTGTGTGTTTCTATATACGATATTTATCCGTTACGATAAACATTGGATAAGCGCTTCGAAACGTTCTTAAGTGCTACGCGCTATACATCGGTAGTCATTGCCCATTCGCCGTTCGAGAGAGATTGATCCTCCTCGATACAAGAATCAACGCGTATATTTTTATCCCTTTTTTCGATTTTTTAACACGAAGGGAACGGATCGATATCGAATTACGATTTTTCGAATGTTTATTCGAAGTATTATATATTAATTTCATCAGTTTTTTTGATTTTTGGAAAATTTCGAAGTTTGAACTTCGCGAAGTATCGATTAATTAAATTTCGTTACTTCGAATATCTCGAATGCTTGGGAATTTTCTCTGCATTTTTGTATAAGACAAATTTCTTCTCGAACATATGCTCGAAAGTTATATTCACGATTGAACGGGAGAGGAAGAGAGAATGGATTCTCCTCGAAGCGAGTAACTTTACACCTTATAAATAACTGTATCTCTTTTCTCGATTGTTTGCAAAAGAAAAAAAATACAATATTTTCTTTCTACTAGTCAAAATCCAACCATTCGTACGTATCAACGCATACGTATCGAACACTACCTGACAATATATTATCTACAATTCAATACAACGATACGAAAGAATAATTCGAAGAATGAAGAGAAATCAAGCATTTTAAATTATCATACACTAAATTGAAATCTTTCGCCAAGATAATCGTAACGGATCGTTGAATTCGAAGAGAGACGTATCCCCTTCGAACGAAGAAAAATTCCTGTGGGAAAACGGGGAAGAAAGATTGCTGGACAAAATTATTTTTTTTTTACCAATTTTTAATTTAAATTCTCGATAAACGAAGACAACTACGGTTTCGATATTCGAGCGAGCCTTCCTCGCCTCCTCGTCGAAACAATTCGTCTCTATCGGAGAGAACGAAGGAGGAGAGAGAGCGAAGGAAGGAAGGAAGAGGGACGAAGATACGAAGAAGTTAAATGGTATTCCAACCGGTTGAATAATACGTGGATGAATCGCGTTGTCGTTGGCTTTTCACGAAAGGGGGAAGCAGAGGAGAAGTTTCGCAACAGTTTGTCGCAAGATCGGTGGCAAGGGAGGGAGAGGGGGCGCACTAGGCGCTATGGATCGTCAAAAACTATCGAGAAAGCTAGATTCTGCCGGTTGGAAATATCCAGCGAAAATAACCAGTTGCATTCGGGTCAGAGGAAGATTCGCTTCGATGTATGTAACGCGCACGATGCTCATCGACAACTGTTTCCACTTTCATATACGAAATTTACGATCTGGTATTACCGTACACCAATAGTTGGAAAAGCGTGTACTATATATATATATATATATATATCCCTGCGAGGAGGAAATTTATCGAATTCATCGGGCCAAGAAAATTTATCGATCCCGATAAAAGTTTGAGCGCGAAATGATGTAAATGTGGTTATCAGGTAAAACTGAGTGGAAATAGAACGTTATGCGTGATCGTTTTTTTTTTTTTTCTTTTTTTTTGGAGGTCACGATTTTCTTTCGTAATTTTCGAATAAATTTTTCGAAACTTTTTGTCTTTCGCCGCGAAAAGAAGAGTGAGATAAGAAATATTTCGAGGATTAAAAAAATGGAATTTCGTCATTTTTTTTTTTATCGAATAAAAATATATATAGTAAGTTTCTAGAAAAATTCCCTAGGATTGTGACCTATTGAGAACGTCGAAAGGACGTAATGGAATTTTTTTTTCGTTGGAAAATTTCCTTGAGAAATCAATCTTTTGTACAAATCAATGTTTTGGATGTTATTTATTTTTTTTTTTTCTATCTTTCGAATACACTCGTGAATTTTTGCCTGGGAAATTTTTTTCTTTTTTTTACGATTGGCTAATTGATACAGTATAAAATTTCAAATTCGAATATTTTTCACATTTCGCAACGTTTCACTCTATCCCGTGCTATTACAAATTTATTTACATACGTAAAAAAGGGAAGGGGGGTACGTTGAAAAAAAAAAAAAAATGAAAAAAATTGTGGAAAATTTACGAGTTCATTTTACCTCTCAAAGTGACTTTTCTCTGTAATAAAAAAAAAAAAATAATAAAAAAAAAAATAAATTACGATCTATTATACGTACGTTCACATATATATACATTCGCAAAATTTTATTGAAAAGAAAATTGGCATTGATTACAAGGCGTGTGTATAATTTTACCACTGATTGTACCTGCATCTCATAAGCATTGTTTGACAGATACGATTATTGATTTAGAATATATGCAAAGTGGCAGTTGTGTACTATTTAAACGTGGAACAGATTTTACATCTAGATTGGTAGAAATTAGTGTACAGATCGGGTCAGGTTAATAGTTTACACTTGGATTGGGTCATGTTAAAACTGGGTTTTGATCATATTGATCGTATTGATCTATACACGTATATTGTTGTATTTGCCAAGTTTGTAAGCCTCTGTCAGTCGTTTCCAATTTTAATAGGAGAGATCTGTCTTATTCTTTAGCACGAGTTCGTTTGAAAAATTGTTATATTACTTCGAAAGCTGTCAAACGCTGTTTTAAAACGTGTTAAGGGGCGTATATACGAAAAAGAATAGGAAATCGATAAAAGAGTGTATTTATACAAAAAGTTTATACGAACATTATTTTATAGGGAAATTTAAACAAAAATTTTATCAATTGCTCCACATTATTATACTCTACATATTTTCATAGTTTTTTTATTTAGAAATAAGAAATAGTTCGTTAATATATAGTTAAAAATATTATCAATGAGATAATTACTCATTGTGTTAGTCATTATAGTATTACTCACTAGCTGTATTTATTTTTAACTTCTATGGTTTTTAATTGTAAGAACGAACGAAAGAAAAAAAAAAATAAATAAAGAATTTGAAAAGAATCAATTATGAGAATAGAATCGTATTTTTCCATCTTTTTTTTTTTTTTTTTTTTTTTTTAGAAAGAAAAATTTTATATTAATTTTCGATGATTATCTATTGTCTGTCAAAGTGGCGTAATTAAATGTCAGCCAAGCAAGTATCAATTATAATATATATATAAAAAAACAAACGTAATTTTATGCCAGGAGTTGTGACGATTTAAAATTGAACTTTAATTTACTTAAATCGGCCATCCTTTCCTAATTAAATCTCGATATTCTCTTTCCATTATTTTTAGAATCCGATTTTTAATCAAATTCTTGGTATCATTTTAATAGTAGATAGTGTAATAACATACGATTTTAATAGAAAAAAAAAATTAATCAACTCCACAAGGTAACAATACAAAAGATAAAAATTAAGTTAGCTTTAATGAAAACGCGAGTATAAACGATGTATGTTTAATTCATTACAAGTGAATTAAATCTACAAGAAACCATAATCTACAGTCAAAATTATTCGAGACAAATCTTGATCACAAGATCCAGAATGAAAACCGTTTCTCTCGTTATGGGAAAGAGGTCGTACAGTCAAGAAATGAGAAAAAAAAAAAAAAAAAAAAAAAAAGAAAAGAAAGAAGAAAAGCAAAGAAACGTGGATATTCGAACAATGCTCCATCCCCGGAGTAACCAAGTTACCCCCTCCCCCTAAAGGGTAAACCTTCCACGGAAATCTTGGCAAAATTAAGCGACGAAAGGACATTCTTTCTTTAAGAATAATTCCACGGAATACACGAAATATTCAAGGATTCTCGCGCTATATAATCACGCTATGGCGTAGTAATTAAATCCTTGGTCGATTCTTTCTTTCGTCGCCCGTGCAATATGCATGAGCAGATTCTTTTTTTTCTCCTTTTTTCTCTTTCTTTTTCCCTCCCCTCAAATGTCCACGAGGAAGAGGAAGAAGGAGAGGAAGAAAAAGGAGGAAGGATGATGGATAAAGAAAGCATAAATCGCGGTTTTCCTCGAATAATCCGAGGTGCACGCGGAGAATTTTCTCCCCTGTTTAAAATGTAAACTGTCTGCTTGGGGAGGGAGAGAAATTTCTCCATTGGATTTTCCCTCAGCGCCATCTGCCGCCACCCTCGATCGAGTCAATTTAATCGGACCCCGATTATTCGACCGCTAATTTCCACCGCTCTGTCCACAATCCCCTCCTCCCCCACTTGTCCCCCACGTTTGTTTCCTCGAGGCTCCTCGTCGAGATTTCGCGCCATTGCTCGATGTGACGATTTTATTTTGATTTATTTTCGATGCCACGACGTATAAAACGTTTCTAGCAATTCAAGTTTTCGTGAAGATAAAGAGAGATGACGATGAAATTGTATATATATATATATAGACTGCTTTGAATTATTTCCATATTCTTTTTTTCTTTCTTTTTTTGAAATTTTGAAAAATGGAATTAATTCGATAAATGAAAATAGGATAACGTGCAGTTCGCAGTTTTATATTTATACGGCAATGAAGGAAAAATGTCATTACTTCGTGTTCTAAGAATAATTGAAATTCCAATAATAAATGGAGTTGTATTATATTTGGGGAAATCTCGGAAAGATTCTGGTAACTACAATTAATTTTGATCGTAATTTCGACTACTAAAGCCATACGGCTCTAATCCGTATTTAAGTCAAACCTAACCTCAAACCTTCCTGGGATTTAATCTATATAAACATAATCTTCCATCAATTCGAGTATTAAATCGAAGAGCCACCATCGAACGATTTGAAATCGTTACGATAACCTAACCTCACTTCCTTCGATTAACCGAAGGCAAAACACGAACGACGAAGATATTATTTTCAACTCGGACCGATCAGAAATAATTGGCGTTATTTAAATCGTTAAATCGGCCGATATTAAAACGGATCAAAGGAGATCCGAGCAGAAATTGTTGCAAGCTTTTTTTTCGTTGGAATTTAAAAAATTTACGAGGTAATAAAAAACGATCATTCCACGTTAATTATTCCGGGGAACGGGTAACCCAGATTTCATGGCTTCGTCCATCAGAATCGAGGATTCTGCGCGAGGGAAGAAAGAGAGAGAGAGAAAAAAAGAAATTTCTCCGGGTGGAGGAAGGGAAGAAATAGAGAGAGAGAGAGAGAAAGAGAGAGAAAAGAATCTACGTTTTTCCTGTATATAAACATAATATTTACGTGAATAATTGCGGTCGAACCAAGTAGTCAACGACGCATGCAAAAATGTCCACGTTTTAGTTCGCAAAAAGAAACAGCGTTGGTTAAGTCAGAACAATTTTCGAGAGAATTGAAAATATTCCAGCCAGAGGAAAAAACACTTTTTTCTACCGAATTTTTGAAATTCATTTTAAATCATTTGAATTTTTATAAGAATGTTTTCTAAATTTTAACTTAAATATTCGTATTCCAATGGATAAAAAATTAATTTCATGTGGTACATGTGATTGAAAAAAGCTTCGATATCTTTCGATATCTTTCGAGTATCTTTGATTAAAATCGATAAAGAATGATCGAAGAAGAACGATCTTCTATCAGAAAATCACACAATTAGAGTTAACAGTTTTAATTGCTGTTTATTAATCTATTCGCGTAACTTTACGTTATTTGTTTTTCATTTATCTTTTATTTTAATTTCTTTCATGCAAGTTTCACGCTTTAGTTGTCGGTTAGTTCTAGTGTTATATAACATGTACACTTTACGACTTTCAAACTCGAATTAGCACGTACTTTCACGATATGCGTGAACGCCAACTTACGATACAGATAAAATTAAAAATTACGAAATTCCCATGAAAAAAAAAACTTTCTTGTAATAATACATTAAATAAATATGTATTCAGAATCGTTATAATGATAAAAATATTATTAATATTCGTAAACGTATAAAAATATTCATAAAATAAACCTCGAGAGGGATGGATCGATCTTTTTAAAATTATTAAAAGATATTCTTTGTCCCAAACCTGCCGCCGGATACGATTTATTCCCGGAATAAAACTCGTCAATCCCTGCCACGAACCTTTAGAACACCTTCCTCCAATGCAATTTTAAGATTTCTATAAGATTTTTATTAAGATTCAAGAGTTCAAATCAGAAATTTTGTTGCGACTCGTTGCAATAATTTTTGCATTACTATTGAGAAGAGAGAGGAAAGAATAACACAAAGCTGGAAGATACATATTTTCCAATCGAAAGAGATATCAAACTGCGACCCGTTGATAGGGAATATTGATGACACCTTGTCATTATTTCCGAATGAAAAGAACTTCCAATCCTGTGTCCGTTCGTATTCCAAACCTATTGAAATCGACTGAGGATCGTTCCATTAACGGACATCGTAAATCCGCGTTGACACGAGGCGGCTTCCAGGATCGGTCACCTCTTCAACCGTTTCTCCCTCTTTAATACCTTTCGACCAAGTTTTACGAACGATCAATTCTCTATTGTAAAAAAAAGATCGAAAGTAATAAAACTAGTAATAATGGCGTCACGGTATCTAAAAGAAAAAAAAAAGAAAAAAAAAAGTGGAACGAAATGATTCAAATTGAATTCTTCACCTCTATATCGAAAATATTATTGGAGTATAAATAATTGGATATCTAAACATCTGGTACGAATCAAAATGATCGAGTAATGGTAAGCTGCATTGTTGGTTTGCAATCGATTAAGCGAGGATTAAAGTGACTCAGAAATTGATGAATCGCGTAGAAACATATACTAAATTTGGGAATAAAGAGGTTAGAAACTAGACACGCCTCCTCTTTTGAAATTACCCTATTAAAACTTATTAATGGAATTAAATTCTTGTAAGAAGTTATTAATAGTATCTATCAACGATCTTAAATTATTGCATTAATTAACTTTAATATCTCTCCTCCGTATCGCTAAATTCATCTCTATTTCTAAAATATGGAAACATGGATTCACAGGATTTATTCATTGACCGATCTAAAGATTAAAGTTTATTTCTTTTCTGGTAACACTCAACTTCCTTGAGACAAATTTTTTCATCTTTTTTCCACAAGCGTACTATATTCATTGGTTAATCCACATTATAGTATATAAATTTTATTTATTTTCTAAATTTTTATTTAAATTTTAATTTAAAAACTAAAATAAAGTCATAAAACACTATCTTCCTTGAAAAAAAATTCTAAGAATTCTGAATCTTCCAAATTCTTTTTTCTAACATTCATAACAAAATATCCAATAGGATTTATTTATTGATTTAAATTAAAATTTATTCCTGTATTCTATATTTCTGTTCAACTTCGAGATTATCATCAAATATTTATCTTTTCTGAGAAAAAAATTCTAGTAGAGTTATTTCTGATCTTCCAGATTCTTTCTTTCATTATTTCTCAAATAACGACAGATTATTCAATAAAATCTATTCATTGACTAATTCATTGATCAAATTTTATTTACTTTTCTAAATTTTTATTCTAATTTGAAAACTGTCAATCAATGAACTACTCATCTTTCTTGAGAAAAAAATTCTGGAAAAAAAAAAGATTCGTGAACTTCAAGATTTCTTCTTCTTCAATTACATTGCTCCATCAAAATCAACAACTATCCCAAGCAACAACAGAACGCTCAATGTTCTCTTTTCTTCTCTAACAAATGAAAAACCGATGCCCGACAGGCATACAACACGAGGGGTGACCATAGAACACGTAAGAAAAGGAAACTGGCCACGACAAATCGAATTATTCTTAGCGAGGGGTTGGAAAGACTAACAAAAGCTTACAAGGGGGAGAACACATAAACAGAGCAGATCGTTAACACCGGTTATGGACCTTCCTGGTTTCCCAGCCATTAGGCGTCGTCGTTTTTGTTCCCGCAACTTCTATTTTATCGTGCAATCGTAAACGTATTAATAAATAATAAGGAAGATTCTGCAAACCCTGCGTTATGAATTTGCTTTTTCCACACGTCTATAATTCCATTTTCTCTTTCCCTCTTTTTCGTTGTCACGCTCGTTTACGACGAGATGTTAAGTTGGACGATATTAAAGGTTAAGATGAATAGAATATTAAACATTTTGTTATGGAAAGAGATAATACAAGAGATAGGTACTCTTGTATTTACGTTTTCTTACTTTATCTTTTAGACGATAAATTTTTTTGCAAATATTACAATTTTTTTTTCTAAATTAATGATTATTTATAATTTATAAATAGAATGATAACAAAATGTTATAGTTTGTAAATAGAAAATTTAATAGGTTTTTGAATAAAGCACAATCTTAAGAATGTTTGCTTGATCCAGCAAAAGTGAAATTTGTAAGAATTAAAATTAAAAATTGAGAAATACCTTTAATTATTGATGATCCCGTTTATAACATAAATCTGGAAATTTCAAACAGAATGCAATGTAGCACAATTCCAAAATAGATCTCCAATACCTGTCACTTCTCAACCGTTTTATTCACCATTTCGCTATACCAAAGCTCGCACTACAAGATTAAAATTTTATAGGTTATGTATCACATAGTAACGAATCTTTTCGCACATAACGATAATTTATACCGTGAATGATCGACCAGGCTGAATGAGGCGCATACACACATATACACAAAGCAAGCATGCATTGGTTAAAATAAACGTAATGCATGCTATGTACGCGGAAGCAACGGTTTGCACGATTGTTTCATCCCAAAAATGATATTCACGGGCCGCCACGCCGGTAGCTCGTAAAAAGACTTATCTTCCTCTCTTGCATGCTTCTACCGTTTTCCTATTCTCTATCTCTGTCCTCTTCTACACTTAACCATGCCTCGTCCTTTTCTCCAAAGCTCGGCAGTCGTACTTTTTTAACAAGAGAAACAACGTAGGTAAGATTTACCCTGAAAATACGTCGCGGTCCTGGCATCATGTAATTAAACATGAGTACGTCGGGGAGGAGGGGATACGAAAAGGAAAAACTATAGAACAATAGATGGCGCACAGAAAAATCTATTGTCGGTATGAACGATGGCTAAATAGTCGACATTTTGTCGATGACAAGTGTCTCGAGTCTCTTATAAACCGGAAATTATTTTAACTTTTCTTTCGTACACTTGCCTTTGAATTTTATATTAATCAAAGGCAAATACTGAGGCTGTTCTTTTGTATGTATATATATATATATATATATATATATATATATCATATAATAAAGCTCTTTTTTAAAGTATATAATTCTACGAATATTCGTTTGTAAGTTAAATAATTTATTTGCTATTCGTAGGTATTTATAAATATTTAAATTTATCTCATAGTCTAAAATTAATTTACATTCGAATTGAGAAGTAGATTAAATTTAAGTTAGAATAATTTTTGTTGCGATTCATTTGATCACAACGAACGAAATTTAATATAAATATAGATTTAGAGGTTATGTTAAGTTAAATTTATTTAAATTGATCCTCGGTTAAATTTTATTTATTATTTCTCGAAAGAATTAGATATAATATTTTATTCCAATTTTATTCTAATTGCAAAGTCAATTTAGTTATAAATATAAATTAGATATTGTTATTGCACATAATTTAGATACGAATATCGACAATTGTAGCGATTATTCGAGAAATATAATCAGGTCAGGTTAGGTCTATAACATAAAATTCCACGATCAACCTTCGGGGAAACGTTTCACGCGATTTTTCGTCGCGTAAGGGAACAAACGGCCAAGTAATCGATACCGACGACGCCTTCGAGTGCTCTTCATTAATGCATAATACGAGGAGGCGCGCGCGATACGATTTCGAACGAGTATAAGTGAGATTCTCCCTATGGAATTAACCCTGATGCGAGGACAACGAAATCCGACAACTATTTCTCGCAACATCGAAATTCGAACTTGTATTGAAATTCATTTCAATACCGACTCTTCTTTTCTATAATTTATCATACAAAATAAAATTATTACGTAGAGTTCCTTCTTAATAATAGACTGCATAATATAATTTATGCATTTAAAAGTATGTCGAAATATGCATATAAAATAGAATATAAAATATATGTGATGTATGCAAAATCATGTGCAATATAATGTGTTACGAGTAATAAGAATAATGAAAATATTCTACAATAATGCGTAGCTATTATCGAGGCATTTTAATTATAATTTAACTTTTCACAAAACTATGATTTTTCTCTATATTTACTGTACTTAGTCGTAGATCATTATTGATTCAAGTTAATTTATAATTTATTTATAATTCGACACGATATGTGCCATAAAAATATATATAAATTTACTTTAGTAAAATTGATTCAACTTTAATTCAACATGATCATTTAAAATGTCATCGTGATTCATTCAAGTATTTTAAATTTTTTTAAACAGAAATATAATTTTTTCCCCCTGAAATTTTCATTTAACCAAAAATTTAATCTAAACTGTTACAGACTTGTGGCTCTACGATATCAATTAAGAATTAAATACCGAGTCGGCACAAATTTCTGGCGAGAAATCGTGACGTGGAGTGAGGTTAAGTTCAACAGGTGCATAAATCAGCAAAGATTCCTAGTGTAGTTACCTCTGTTCCGTTGACGATAAGATCTCCTCTGCTTCTGGCCAAGACTCGCCTGTACCAGTGCCAGCAGGAGTAAAAGGATCACGAGGAATCTTCTCGCCGGAAGTTCCATTTCACTCTCGACTATCGTTTACTAGCGTCTCATTTGCAGCGCAACAAAGACCTCCAAACGATTTTTCCTTCTTTCTTCACTCGATTGAACTCTTCACTGTTGCAGGACGGAACTATTTCACCAACTGAATTTAATTTTCCGAATTAATCGATCAAAGACCACGACGATAGGTGGTAATACCTTCTTCGAGGTTGTGGAGGATTCTGGATCTGCTAGAGACTTGAAATTTTGATTGGATTCAACACTTCGAGTAGTGTTAATTTGCCTCACTTGAGGAGAAGATGTCAAGTCTTTTGTCATGGGGTGGAGTGCATCATGAAATGTAATCGAAATAAGAAACTCCTTTTAGACTATATTTATAGCAATGTTAAAAATCTACTATAGTTTCAGGATGATGGATCTTTTATTATTTTGATTAAAAATAATACAATGAAAATAAGTATTCAGTACTTTTCTGAAATATAAAATATAAAAATAAAATAAATATAAATTTTGTTGTTAATTCGTCTCACTTGAGAAGAAGGTATTAAGTCTTTTGCTATGGTGAAATGATATATGAAATGTAATCACCATAGATAAGAAATTCTTCTTAGACAGATAAAATGTAATTGTGCCTGATTAATGAGTATGGTTTCACGATGATAGACTTCCTATTATTTTGTATACGATTCTAAAAAATAATATATTGAAAATAATCCATTTTCTTAAAAATCAACGTAAATTTTATTATTAACAACAAGTTTCAAATCTTTCGTGAATTCCATACACGAAACCAATCAAAGTAACGTAACGAAAACAAATCGACACACGTGTGTGCGCGTTAAAAAAAAAAAAAAATCGATCTCGCGATGTGCATAGATGTAAAAAAAGGAAAAAAAAAAAAAAAGAAATGCAAAAAAACAAAAGCATATTCCCGTTATTTACAAAAAAAAAAACAAATAACCAAAGAAAGAAGAAAAAAAAAAAAAAAATCTAAAATTCGTCAATTCGACGATCCAGTTACTCCATCCATCCTCGAAGAAAACGATTCGAGGTGGCGACAAAACTAATCGAACTAAAGAAGCTCCCAGAACAGAAGAACTCCGGGAAACCGCAGGCAAGAAGAGACGAAGAAGGAGCACGATGATCGCCAAGTCCTTCGACAAGGGCGCATCCGAGGTCGATTCCTTCCCATCGATCCCACCCCGATTAATCACCCGTGCTCGTGAAGAAAAGAGAGAGAAGGAGAGAGAGAGAGAGAGAAAGAGAGAAACATAGAATTCGAAGGCGGAAGAGTACTCGAAACCGGGAAGAACCGAGCTGGTTCTCGTTAGTTACACGAGCTTTTTTCCACTTTGGGGGAGGGGAAGGAGGGAGGGGAGGGGAGGAGGAGGAGGGAGGGGAGGGGAAGTCCGACAATTCGGTTTTTGTTTTCGCGGGATTACCAGCACCGTGGAAACCAGGAGGGTTGACGGAGCAGGAGCAGGAGGAGGGAGGAGGAGGAGGAGGAGGAGGAGGAGGAGGAGGAGGAGGAGGAAAGGAAAAGCGCGCGACGGTTCGCGGCAGAAAGGCAAGGAAATTGTGCAGCGAGCAAAGCACAATGGTTCCGCTGTGGCGCGGCGACACGCTGTGTTTTTCAATTATTTTTAATTATTTTCTGAAAGCCGCGACCGCGTTTGATGCACACTCTCCCTCCCCTCTGTTAACCCCCTCCCCCCCTCTCCCATCCTCTCACCCTATCGATCCCTCTCGCTTTTCCACGTCCAATTTAAAAAACACCACGTCCACTACCATCCCACCCCCTTCCCGCCCCGTCATCATCACCGTCTTTTACCCCCACCTCCCTCTCCCCTCCCTCCCCCTTTGTTTCTCGCTTTTTTTCCTCGTTTCTGTTCTCTTTTCATTTCTTCCTTTCTCCTTCCTTCCGCCACTGGATGTGTCACCGATGACCGGACAAAGAGAAGAATTCGAGAGAGAGAGAGAGAGGAGGAGAAATAAAGGGGGGGAGGTTCTAGCTTTGTCATCGTGGAGCGAGAAAGATGGAAATAATTGGAGGAATGCACCGGGTTGAATACCGTGGAGGAGAATGGAATCGGAATATATCGGGGTGAGTTTCTTTGACGCTGGATTTTTAATATTTTTTGGAAATGAACAGGTGATCGAAGAGATGCGATTTTCGAGAAGTTTTGGAAGCAGTAGGGATATATGTTGTAAGAAGAAATTTTGGAATTTATAAATATCCTCTCTGCCAGAAAAGCACATGCGATGGTAACTATATATCTTTCTTTATCAATATGGGAATCATTGTTATTCTAAATCATCGTAAATAAATTTTTCTTCGCATTCTTCGAAGGAATTTCTATAATAATTTCGTTCGTGACTGATTATATATAGAAATAAAAAAACGAATGAAACGTTGAAACAAGTGAAGCATACTCAAGAGAGTTAGGAAGAAGAAGATTAATCAGAGATATCGTATTTCTTCCGAAAAAAAAAAAAAAAAATCCAAAAAATATTACTTACGCTATCTTTTGCGATTTTGATATTGCATTGATTGATGAATTTTTTTCATTAACAACTTCATTACGTAAACGAAACAAAATATCATACTTATTATTACATAATTACCTATATATTAATTATCTATTAATTACCTATTATCTTTTCCAAGAATGTACTTGTTTTCAAAACACCGAAATAAAATCAATAAAATCCATCATCGTGACATCAAAGATCCCCCTCTCTACATACATCCTATATACATCGCACAAGAATATAAAAAACTTCGAAATACTTTCGAAAGATCCATAAATCGATTCGAGAATTTACCATCTCCAAACATAGAACACTCCACCACGTATTGAAAATTTTTTTGTAAGATATATTCCAAATAAAAACACACTTCACCGTGCTCCAAAAATATCTTCGAGTCCAGAATCCTCCAGAAGAAGAAGAAGAAGAAGATCGGTGGTCCCTCGATCGGATCCTCGAGCGAATTCTCCCCCCTCCCCTCCCCGTGGTGCAAGAGATAAGAGGGCAGCCGGTAAATTTTATCTCTGGAAACGGAGGATTCGCGTGGAAAAGTGAAAAGTAATGTGGGATACGCACGTTTCTCGATGCAGACGCCGCGCTGGTTCGAGGCTCTGACAGACTGGCAAACCGCTAGTCGCCATCAACCGAACCAACAACAGACCACCCCACCTTCGCTGTCAACAAGCGTGGGAGGCACTAAGCTACTCTGAATTTTTTTCTTTTTTTACTTTTTTTTTTTTTTTTTTTTTCTCTCTTTTCTCTCAAGTAAACGTTTCGATTCTTTTCGTGGAATATGATCGTCGAATAGCGAGTTTTGAATTTTTGACGAATCGAGAAAAAGTTTCGTTTTCTTTTTCTTTTTTTTTTTTTTTTTTTTTTTTGTGAAAAATTTCTTCCGTGTTTTGGAATTAATTTTGGAAAGGGGATACGTGAAAGTCGTTGAAAGATATTTTTTTGTTGAGAAAAATTTGTAGTCGGAAAAAGTAATTTTTTTTCTTTTTTTACGTGTTTTTTTGCTCGTTTTAAATTGGAAAAAAAAAAAGTTGGTGATAAATCTGTAATTATCGGCTCTCATAACAATTCCATTTCACAATCAAATCCATTTCGAGATCATAAAAACAAATTTGTATAAATCAATCGTGATCTCCAAATGAAAATTTATTTATTTTATTATTTTATTTTTTTATATTAATATATATTCGATATATAAATATATCGAAAGATAGTGAAAATACGTGTATAGCGTCAAAATTTTGAGAAAAAAAATACTAGTTAAAATAATAGTCAATCTTTTATCTTTTTTAGAAGTTTAGAAAATTTTCTTTTCTTTAGAAAAGAAATTTATTTGGAAAATTTATTTAATTAATGAAAAACTTTGATATATTATTAGAATGTTTTTCATTTAAAGAAAAATACGGATTAAAATTTTTGGAGATTTATATGATTTAAGAGAAGATTCGGAAGATCGTAAATAGCTCATTCCACGAATGAGCATGGATTTGTGTAATTTGTGACAGTAAGTTGAAAGGATTTGCTCTGGTTCCGTGATCGGCCGGTGCTTTAAGAGATTAGGAGCGACTTTCTTTTTCCTCCGCCTCCGCGGAACTTGTAACGCGACACCGGTTTTGAACAGAACTATAAACGAGAAAAATACGAGAGTTAAAGAATTAGAATCGTTTCAAAATATTTCCATTCGAGCAGCTTAAAACAGCTACCACGATGCACATATAAAACTGACTATAATGATACAAAAAAAAAAAAAAAAAAACAAATTTTTCATGCCATTTAAAATTTCTTTCTTTCAATATTCGTTTCCACGAATTTCCGAAATATTTTAAAAATTAAAAAAAAAAAATCTCGTTCGAAAATAAAAAGTTCAAATCAACTATCGAAGAATAATTTTAAAACGCTTTGAGGAGAGGAAAAAAATAAAAGAAGAAAAAAAAAAAACTCGATTCATAGAGGAGAATTCAGCTCGAGGATCGTCAGTCACCCAGACCTGTCCGTTGGCAAGGATCGACGATTTACCGATCGAAAATTGAAAAAAGCGTGGCCGTTTATCTCTCGAAGGAACGAACGAACCGACCCGCTTCGATTCGAACGAGTGACTGGCGGACGCGTGCAAGGTGTCGCAGCCACGGCGGCTCTGCCGCATCGCAATTGCAAACGCGCCGTTTGCCGCGCGAAAATTCATCCGCGCATGCGCACCAACGTAAGCAGAACCACGCACGATAAATTGAAAACCGTTCGATCGGTGGATGGTTTTATCGGTGTCCGATACCTCGTTTCGAACGAATATTTTTCGCATCGATGATTATCAATTGAATCTTTCGTTTTGAGGACGACTCATAGAGAGAGAGGGGGAGAGAGAGAGAATTTAAAGATCGTCGAACGATCCGAGAATGAAAATCCATTGACAAGAAGTTAACCTCTTTTGTGCATATGCGTAAAATTAATTGTACGATAAACGATAAGTAAGGGAAATCAGGATTCAAATCAAGATCATTTATGGAATAACGAATTCGAAATTTAATTCCTTCGAGCAAGTAATTTGTTAATTGTATTTTGATATAGAAAGATAAATATATCGAAGAATTTCGCGATGTATCGAGATAGATAATTCACTAATTACGAACTGTTAAAACAGTTATTCGGTCTTATTATTTAAAATTAAATCTGAAATTTTTTTCAGATGTGCAATTGAACGAAACAAAACGAATAATTTTAAAATACTGATTAATATTGGATTCAAGTATTTTTAAGCTATTCGAACTAAAATGAATTAATTTTAGATCACAAAATAACCGAGTTTAAACGAAATTTAAGATCCGATATTTTCGGATTCATCTACATGAATAAAAAATAAGATAATATTCTCCGGCCGATCTATTTAATTCTCTCCGAGGAAAGATGCCATCCCCTCCAGATCAGAATTCTAATTAACATGAGGCAAACGAGATTATTCTACAGGCTGATCCAATTTCCATCGTCATAAAGCATCCAGTCCCAGGCCTGGGCTGAATGGACGGAGCATAAGAACACGTTTCGTTCGCGGATTATAAAAGTTTAAATAAAATAAGTTCAGAATCACGGTTCGTGCTTGGTGATATGACGGCGGTGGGAAAAAGGTGTTGCACCGTTCGTTCTGTGCCGTTTATTCGAACAAGGCTTTAGAGCTCGCATTTTCATACTAATGGACTTCTTCAACTTCCTCGACACCGGTGTAACCACTCCTCGAATTATCTTTTTCATCGGTCGGATTGACGCGTGCCCGAGTATCGTGCACAATCTCGAAAACTTACAAAAAGAGAAATAGTTTCTAGAATTTAAAAAAACTCGAATTTCGAATCTCTGTCTTGGATGTATATACACGAACATGATTCGAATAAGTCTTAAAATGCATCGAGATTAAAGAAATTATCGTACAAGGGAGTCTTATATATTAATAATGTAACGAACCATGAATTTCTCACATTCAAACGCAAAAAAAGTGCATAATAATCTTTTCTCTTTAAACGTTAGTAGAAGTAAAATTAAAAACGTTATATTAACTTCTATCATTACTTCTTTCATCGCACACCTTTACACACTTTAAATCGAAATACAAATTTAACACGAGATTAATCCGCTAACACTTGATACCAATTCAAATCAAGATAAAATCTTTATACGAATAAAATTTTCCCACAATATTTTGAATACACAAACAAACAACTTTAAAAACTTCTTTCCATCTCCATCCTATATATCTCCAATATCGATCGTCCAACATCAAACCTTAAGCACGAATTCTTCCACCCTCGCCCAACCGAATTTTCCAATCTAATCACCACGCTCTGACCTTCGTCGTGAATATTCCCTTTCCACGGATTAAACGAACGATTCGGGGGTCGCGTGTCACGGCGGGGGCGGACAGTAATTCCGCGCGGTTCGTATCCTCGTAAATTACAAAAAAGCCCGGGAATTGTTGCCTCGAAACAACCTCCCTCCCCTCGCGAGCAGCAAAGCGTCTACAAAGCGAGCGTTGTTTTCATCCAACGTTGCTGCTACCCCCCCCCCCCCATTCTCGGCGGGGACGCGATGATGTCCCACATGCATCCCGCGCCGGGGAGAAACGGATTGTCGCGAGGGGGAGGGGGAGGGGGGTGGTGAAGGGGTGGTTCTCGTTACCCAGCGGACCTTAAGTGTGGCAACAACCGGGGTGGTAACGCCTACCAATCTGCCGTTTGCCCCCTCATCCCCTCGGCCAAACCCAACCCCCTCCTCTCCACCAGGGCTTGGCGCCAGCTTAATTCTGCCCGGCCCGGAGAAATGAAGCTTAAAGCCGAAAATGAATTCTAAAAAGCGCGGATGATGAAAGTGTGGTTGGTCGGTTGGTCGGTCGGTTGGCTGGTTGGTCGGTCGGTCGGTTGGTTGGTTGGTTGGTTGGCTTGGCTAGGAGGTGGGTGCGGCTGATGGGGGATTGCCTGGCTGTCGTAAATCTGGCTGAAGTGTCGCGGATGGATTATAATTGCGACGTGACCGAACTGACGATAAATCCTCGGATTCCGTACTTTTCTTTTCTTTTTTTTTCCACTACTTTTTTCTCTTTCTTCTTTTTTTTTGGATTTTAATTCTTGGTTCTTTCTTCTTCTTTTTTTTTTTTTTTTCTTTTGGAAAAAGGAAGTTTTAGAATGTTTGGGGATGTTGAATAAAAGGGGGGCGACGAGTGGAGTTTCTTGGTTCTCAGAGAGGTGTTGATTCGATTTCGAGGAATATTTTTTATTTTTGGAATTTGCTAGGTTTTTTTCTCTTTTGCTCTTCTTTTTTGGGATTTTAATTCTTGGTTTTTTCTTCTTCTTTTTCTTTTTTTTTTTTTGGAAAAAGAGAGTTTCTTATGGGATTGAATAAAAGGGGGACGAGTGAAGTTTCTCAGAGAGGTGTTGATTCGATTTCGAGGAATATTTATTTTTGGAATTTGCGGGTTTTTTCTCTTTTGCTCTTCTTCTTCTTTTTTTTTTTGGATTTTAATTCTTGGCTCTTTCTTCTTTTTCTTTTTTTTTTTTTTTTGAAAAGAGGAAGTTTTAGAATGTTTGGAGATGTTGAATAAAAGGGGGACGAGTGAAGTTTCTTGGTTCTCAGAGAGGTGTTGATTCGATTTCGAGGAATATTTTTTATTTTTGAAATTTGCTAGGTTTTTTTCTCTTTTGCTCTTCTTCTTTTTTTGGGATTTTAATTCTTGGTTTTTTCTTCTTCTTTTTCTTTTTTTTTTTTGGAAAAAAAGAATTTCTTAAGGGATTGAATAAAAGGAGGACGACGAGAAGTTTCTTGGTTCTAAAAGAGATGTTGATTCGGTTTGGGAGAATATTTTTAATTTATTTTTCTTTTGCTGTTCTCTTTTCTTTTGAAAAAAGAGAGTTTCTCAAGGGATTGAATAAAAGGGGGACGAGCGAAGTTTCTTGGTTCTAAAAGAGATGTTGATTCGGTTTGAAAGAATATTTTTAATTTTTTTTTTCACCTTTTTTCTTTTGCTCTTCTTCTTTTTTTTGGATTTTAATTCTTAATTTCTTCTTCTTCTTCTTCTTCTTCTTTTTGAAAAAAGGGATGTGTTTTAGGATGTGTTTGGGGATTGAAAAAAGGGGGAACGAAAGTGGAGTTTTGTTGATTCTAAAAGAGATGTTGATTCGTTAATTTTTATGAGACAACGAGAGTTTTTAATATGTTTGGATAACAAAATAGCAGAGTTTAAGGCGAGTTTGGAATTTTTATCTTTTTGAAAAAGGGGCTTTTTAGAATGTTTTAAGGGGATCGAATAGTAGAAGGTAAATAAATAGAGTCGCTCGTTATAGAGACGCGAAGTTAAACACATTTTTTTGAAATTCTGTTAGATTTACAAATAAAAGAGTAGCACAATTTTTACACTCATTCGTTGAAGAATTTAACGAGTTAAAAATTGCAAATTTATTTCACCACGTGCGTCGTAGTTATTTCGATAATGGCGCTCGATATCTGACCGATCGAGGCCCCGATGACCGCGCCATTATCCCACGGTGTTGATTATTTATGAAATGAGCTCAAGGCGCACACGAAGCTCGTTCGTGCAGAAACTTACAGTGTCCACGAAATTTCGTGGCTCGTCGGAGTTCACGCGACCGATCGGGAATTATTTAGAGCAGCCTCCCTGCTCTCTTATCAGCCAATAACACACGACAGGTTAATTACCTTTTGCTCGATCTCTCAATCTTTATCGGGATAAATCGGGAAACAGGGCCGATTAGAAAACAGTGGGAATTCGGGATCGACTTTGAACCGACTTATCGGCCGAAAAATCGACAACAATTCTCATCTTTTTGGTAACAAAATCGTGCGCCAGTATAACTTGGAAGATTTTTGAAAAAAAATGCGTGTTTGAAAATCGAGTACAAATTTCCATAATTTCTTAAATATCGTTGAATGTAGAGTTGAAATAAATTGAGTTATACTTAGAAATCGAATTTCTTTAAATATCAAAACGTATTAATTCATAAATAAAATATTTAATTATTTGAATTAAGATTGATTTGGATTAGATTTGAAAGTCGAAGAAAAAAAAAAAAAAGAAACTTCTTCCTTTTTCTTTTTTACCTTTAGCACAATGTAATTGGGTCACGTGTTAGATTTAGATTTAGACATGAAAAATTGAATAAAAAATCTCCCATTTTCTTAGAAACCGTATCAAGATGTACGATATTTTTGATACACCTTTGGAAGAAGAAGATATACTTACACATTAAATGGGCATAAGAAACATAAAAAATTTGGCCGGAAGTTAAGTGGTCTCGTTAATTTATCGATCAAGAATCACGCGATGCGGCTGAAATTCGTGACGTGATTTATAAGCGGAACGAACGACTCGGGCGCAGGAAGTTTTCAGACAAATCACGCCGGCCAACCATTCACGACACATTTGCATGTGCTTATTTTGTCAATAAACCGTGCTTTTTCGTTCTCTCGACTAATAAAAAAAAAAAAAAAAAAAAAAAAAAAAAATTGTATTCCAAGAGTTGGGAAGAGTCTTGTTCAAACAAGTGCTCAATCGCAATTTGTTCATAAAAATATTTCTTCTTCTGGACATCAAAACTTATTTAAAAAAAAAAAAAAAAAAAAATCACAAAATATACAGATAAGGGAGATGTACCCACCACGATTACATTAAAACCACGAGAATCAGTTTAGAGGAATGAATATTATGTTTGTTGTAGTATCCTTGGAAAATGTATCATCTCTGGCATTTTTTTTATTCAATCATCTCCATCCAAGAAAAATAAATTACATCCCGACCCTAGATTCCTTAAAAATGATTTATTGAATAAATATTTGAAAAGATGCATGTTTTAAAATATTTCAAAATATATCGAAAAAAAATAGTGAGATAATCGACGAGATAAACTTTCATACCGATTCTACGTAAAAATTAAACGACATTTTTTACAATTTAACAGAACTAAATAGATATAGCATAAACTGAAAACGTTAAACGAGACGTACTCTAAAAAAAAAAAAAAAAAAAAGGCTTGCGAGACTATTACAATAAACCGTGTAGATGTATCAAACTTGTATCATTTTCGTTATCTAATTAACGTTGTCGTTATTGCCGCTGCTAAGTGTGCTGGGGTCAAAAATGACTCACGCCATCTGATCGCGAGGATTAATCGGTACGTGGTTATATTTATCTTGGCGAACGATTCGAGGCAAGAACATTTGCACAGGGTGTTCGAAAAAACGATCTCGAATCGGGGATTGTTGTTGTATGACGTGGAAAATATTGAGAAATCGTCCATCGATCCGGTCATAATTATAACGGTCAACTTTGTTGGAGCAACCTTGAAGAAATCTGATAAATCGATTCTGGCGCTGTTCCAACCATAACAGGTGATCGAATCATCCCGAACTGGATATAAACTGGATATAAACCAAACATATAATGTTTTATTGGTGTAAACTGTTAGGTAATTTCTTTGGAATTCGTTCGTAATATAATGTCGCAACAATTTTAAAATATTTTCATTGATGATAAAAAAATAGAGAGCATTGGAGGAAGCGGTGAATAGCGAGAAATTGAGCACAAAAATTTCTCCATTCACGGGAGATAAAATTTGGTTCAAGCATAAAAATGGAAGAATTAATTTTTAATTTGTTTTTCTCTCTCGTGCTCGACGAAATCGAAAAGAAAAATTAATGGAGATCGGAGAATTTTTCATTTATTAGGCGTTGTTTCACGATTAAGAATAATTTATCGATCTATCAAATGTATGTATATATGTATAATATTGGAGAAATTGTTGGATTTGAAATTCGTAAAATATCGATAATTGCGTTCAGTTTTACGATCACCTTTTGATGTTGAGTTGACGTTGATGTATTATGTTCCTGCTAAGTATCGGTATATCACACACGGTCATTATCTAACTATCTGAGAGGATAATCCTGCAGATATGGTCTACAAACAACGGCAGTACTCTATAGGAGGGTTGAGTTTTATCTGGAAATTATCTTCGAAATTATGATTTTAAAAGAATATTATTACGTATGATAATTACGTGTAATAAGAAACGGACAAAAAAATTGATGTTTTAAAAAGAATTTATTTGGTTCTACGCAGATCCTTCTTACTTTTTAATAAATTAAAAAAAAAAAAAAAAAAAAGAAAAGGAAAATATTCTCAAGAACAAGACATTTACAAAATCTTGATTCGACGAAATTACATTCCGATTTCTAAATTCGACTCAATCCATTAAACACGACGAATATATGGCGTCATCCTCGATAACATATAAATCTCGAAAAATGAGAGAGAGAGAGAGAGAGAGAGAGAGANGAGAGAGAGAGAGAGAGAGAGAGAGAGAGAGAGAGAGAGAGAGAGAGAGAGGGGCTATTACCTATCTCTACACTTCGTTTATCCAATAGAAAATTTTAAAAAAAGGATATTAAATTACAGAATTTCCCCGTATACGGTAATCAAACTTCAAACTCGAATCAATGAAACTCGGTGGCAAACTAAGGCTCAACACCCTCCTCACCCCTCCCCGGTATATATAACAAAGGGCAAAATATCGACGACGAGGTTGTAACTCGGTGTCACCAGGTGACATCCTTTTCGTAAGCCTAATAAATATCCCAGAACCCGCCACCATTTTCAACCGCCGCCGCCGCCGCCACCAGCGCTCATTATCGATTAAGGGGGAAAAAGCAAAGGCAACAACCGCTTACAAATTCATCCCGGCATGATGATGCAGCACCGGTTGCCGCATAGATGAGCTACGTCTTTTTTACACACACAGTATATATATATATATACACCACCAGGTGGAGAGGACGCAGCTGAATAATGTCCTGGGACAGCAGGGGTTGACGTTTGTCGTGGCGGTGCCTAGCGTGCCGTCGTTCCACCTACCAGCCTAACGTAAGCCTTTCCCCCCCTCCACGTTCCGCTACACCGAAGCCTCGTTTTCCGGCTTCCAACCAACGCTGGGTTCATCCCAAGCCCACCAACGCTCATAATTGTCCCCGTCCGAGTTGGCATATCGCGGAAGCAGCCAGGGGGGAGCACGAAAGTGGTTATGCGCATTCCTATCCACTGTGGAGGATAGGTGGTGGTGGTGGTGGTGGTGAGTGAGTGAGAGGTGAGAGGTGGAGGGTCATCGATAGCGATGGCCTCAACGAGGATGAGAGGAACGCGATGATCAAGAAAGAAATCGGTTTGATATTCATAGGAGTGAAGTCGAGTGTTGTATTTTGCAAAAATGTTTGTTGTAAGTGGGGTAATGGTAGAGGATATAGAATAGAATTATTTTTATCCAAGCTTCTTTGGAGAGTTAAGTTAACTTAAGATCTATGGAGGATTGTAGGAGTAAGAAATTTTGAAAGGTTGAGATACAAAGAGATTATGGAGAGAGTAACAAGCTTTGAAAAATTATTCGAGAACGAGTGACTATTTAAGGAAGTTTTTAGGGGTATTTAGAGTATTGAAGTTTGAAAAACTTATTTTAAGGAGAGTTACTTGGGGTGCCAGGATTTAAAACTTAACTAAGTTCAAACTTAAGGGATGAGGGTTATTAGAGTATAGAGCTTTGAAAGTGAGATTTCAAAGAAGGTTACTAGAGTACCAAACTTTGGAAACTTGAATTAAGATTCATGAAGGATTACTTTTGGAGTACCAAAAATCTATGTTAAGATTACCAAGCTTTAAAAAGCCAAGTTAAGATCTAAGGAAAGTAACTAGAGTATCACCAACTTTGAAAATTTGAATCATTAGACTTCCTACATACTATACTAACTATAAAACTAATATTAAATTTATTATAAAAAAAAAAAAAAGATTCAAAGTATAAATGAAAATCCAAAAATTAAAATTTCGAAAAACCACTAACATGAATTCGAATGTACTTCGAAGATACGAGACGATATTCTGAAAAGATCACGATATGGAGAGGTCGAATACCCATCGCTAGTAATGAGAGGATAAGGTCGATGGTTTCACAACGGTTGAATACTTGAATATTGATTAAGCATGCACATCGCGATTACTGGAAGCAGTAAAAGCGCTGGGCTGCGTGTCTGCAGATATTTATAAGAAATGTTGCTTTATCCCTGTCTCTTTTTTCGTTCTACAACCAGGAAGAATGTCAAGCCGAAGATGTACAATCAGATCGGACCATGTTTCGTCTACAATCAAACTTTCGAGGATTTAACCTTAGGCTTATTGTTCTGTCGTGATCTGGCCTACTTTCTGGCCTCTCTCAAACGATGAATTTAATATCCTTTGTTGCGTTTCTAGACCTCGCATAGATGACGTACACTCTATTAGCCGAGAGTAATTCTGATCGAGAAACTTGACAAGATTCAGCCTTTCCCGACTTACCCACTTGTAAATGGCAATTGATACTAGAGGTTTATACTTTGATTTAATCTGAAATTTGTTAGAATAATATAAATAGAGAATTAGTTTGAGAACAACAGTTGTAAATTGTTGCTTCTTCTAATTTTTTTTTTTTTCTATTTCTCTTATCTATTTCTTTTCTATTTCTCTTATCTTTATTCCCCTTAATTTTTCCCCTTTTTTTTCTCACTTATCAAATGAATATTATTTAGATGAAAATTTAATTACACAAATAAATAGATAATAGAATGATCCATTTTATATATATACGAAAATATTTTCATAACTTCGTGATAAAAAATAGCCTATCGTAAAAATGATCGACAACTTTATGATTCAATCTAGAATCACTAATTTTTATAACAGACTTGGTGACACGCCATGCTTACAAAAAATTCGCGTTCCAGCATCACGTGACCGACTTCCGTGACCGTTGACATAATCATCCGCCTCTCAACGGCGAAAAAAACGCGGTAAAACAGAGCGGAAGGGGAAAAGCCCTCGAGTTTTGAATATTCAGTAGGTATATTCTGGTAGACTTCCACCTGACCTTTTTTTCGTGGGAAAAATCGACGTTCTGGCTTGTCTTTCGCGTTGTTTCATGTCTCCGATTTTTTGACGACCAGCAATATTACTCATAATTATTACTGATCAAATAAAAACAAAGATATCCAAGATAAATCTGATACGTGGTTAGAAATCTCGATTTAATGCATCGATAAAACAGTTTTACAGTCCACGGACGAAACGAGTTAAATAATTTATCGACAGAGCAGATCAGTCGATAATTAAGTCTTCGAAGGTAAGATATACGGTCGGTAAAAACGAAAAGTAGATATCTATATTTTTCCTCAATGATAAGTAACGTGTTTTAACAATGCAATTTAACAATCGATTTTGTTTTTTTTTTTAAATTTGAAATAACAATCGACTGTTGTAAGTTGGGAATGTTTGTCACGACTTTTACATACGAAAAATAAAGTTTTTAATAATAGAAAAAAATAACTTACCAGGATAGCTGCAGTCATGTTCGTCACTCCCATCATCACATTCTTTTATGAAATTACATCGATGCGATGCGAGTATACACCTAGATACGTCGCAGGCGAATTCTCCAGGATTGCATCCTATAAAATCAATCAATTCGTAACTTTCTAATCATCAAAATTATTAACTTTTTTTGAAAATAAAAAATATGAAGAAAAAAAAAAAGATTTAACGTATAATAAAAGTTCAATTTTATATACAATTCTATGTACAAAAATGTAATTGTGAGCAAGCATTATGTAACTGTGAGCATTAGACAACCTATACCTGGATGGGGACAACCAACTTCATCATCGCCATCATCGCAGTCCTTGACGCCGTCACATTTCTGTACAGAGCATATGTAACGACTTTCATCGCTGCAACGAACAGTGTCATCGGCGCGACATTTGCTTAATTTTACTCCTTCAATATCTTCCTCCTTTTTAATTTCCTTAGTTACTTCTTCATAAAATTCTGTGATATTCTCGCTGACATCTATTGTTTCGATGATTAGGACAGTCGGAAGTAGCGTAATATCGAAGCGAAGATTAGCAGGATGAATATAAATTATAAACATAAAGAGAGAAAATAAATATATATGAAAAGAATATCATGACAATAATAGAGTTTATGTAATTGTAAAATTAAAATTGCAAAATTAAAATTGTAAAATTAAAATACGTAATCATTCTATCCTTTTGATAAAAGATTGATAAAAAAAAAAGAAGAAAAACATGCAATAAAATTAATTACAAATGAATATATAATAATACAAGTGATCAATATGATGTAATATTGTACACTATTAGAAATATACAATTGTATACATATTTACAGATGTCAGATGATTTGATTTTGAATTTTGATCTACTATTACTTACGTGTCGTTGTTTCAGGACAACCTTCTTCGTCAGAACCATCCTTACAGTTAGGAATCCCATTGCATCGCCATTCGAGCAGCACGCATGTACCATCTTTACACCTTATCTCGGTCGATTGGTCACATTCCGGTTCCTCTATCTCTTCTCCAACTAATTGTGTGTGTATCGTACGTGTATGGGTGTATATATGGAATCACCGAATGGATAAAATAATGCAACAAAAAAATATCAAAAAAGAAAAGATAAACGAAAATTCGAACATAATGGAGAAAAATAAAATCTGATCGTAAACACTATCAAAGCGAGAAGTAGTACTTTACATGCAGATCAAGAGTATGAAAAAAGGGCTGATCGATTCTTCCAAATTCATGTACTTCCAAATAATCATCCATCTTATTTTAAGAAGATTCTTCCGTTCCAGATAATCGATTTACAGATGATATAAGAGAATTCGAAGTCTTCGAGGAGGAATCGATCATTTCCACGTCACTCGAATAATTTCAACTTGCCTTGGAATACTCTAAACGAGAATTCTTCTGGTCGAACTTGGACGTTGCCCAACGAATGCAAGTGCAGCTGTTGCTCTATGACGTTTCGTACTTCCATCTCATCCGTGAACGTCGAACCGATGTCTAGGGTAACTTGTGACGTAAAGCTGTCGGATGTTGGCCTGAACAATAAAAAGAAATCGTTATCGTTCCATAAATACCTGCTATGTTGAATCATTTCGATTCAGCATATCAATATATATTCTCCGTTTTCAAAAAAGACTGGTACTTTTTTTCGGAATATTATCTTCTAAATGTATAATTATATTGTACTCACGAAATTTTAATAACGTTGGCATGATGATTTTCATTAGGAATATAACGATTCAACAACTCTTCCAAAGGTTGAGTTAGGTTGCCACTTAGCTCCTTGTACTCTCTGCTATTCCTATCCACATACTCTCTTCTGAACGGTTCTCCAACTATCAAAGTTATTCTATAATACTCTGCAAAATCATAGCCAGAAGTTAGCAAAAATTCGAATTAGAGAAATGACAATGAAATACTAGTTGTTTACTTCTCTCTTCTCTGATTGGTACAAAACTGTGCAACCGCGTATCATCAGCACTGCCTTCCATTTCTCCAGATCCAGCAAGATCTTCGTCGTCGGTGTTTCCAAAATTTGCTGATTCTCTTCGACCTTCAGCTGCATTTCCAACTTCATTGTCCTAATAACATCAATGATATTTGTTAAATATTAGTATTTATTTGTTGTTGGAATTGAAAATTTAGATTAGGTTAAATTAGATTAATGAAAACTGACCTCATCAGCTTCGACTTCGAATTCATCTGCAGTATCGTGGGCTGATTTTTCCAAATATTCGTCATCATTGGATTGAACGAGAGGATCGTTATCCAATTCATTGTCCGCGTTGTTTTTTCCAGGTTCTGTTAAAATACAGCGATTTCAACGATAATACTAAAATTTATTGTTAAGGGATAACACAAATTATTTACTTTCAGTAGAAGTAGATGTAGTTGGACTGAAAAAATCTAAAAATCCTCTTCTTAACCTGTGAAGTATGGAGTCTTGTTGGCGTGTCTCGATCAAAGGTATCTCGTCTAAAGATTGCTTGCCATCTTGATCAAATACTAGGTCGTCATTCTGCGAAAAAAGGAACTTACATATAATATCATTCTTCTTAACTTTAGCAAGCATCCATAGAGATGGGCTCCAATAATTTTTTAATTAATGTGACAAACATCATTCTTTAATCTTTAGAGGTAATTATAAATTATTAGATTTGTTTGAAAAACAAAGTACATTAGTAATATAAGAATGTCCTGACGAAAATAGATAGAAAATTAAAAAATTGATAAACAAAAATTAATTAAAATTTATTTAAAAAAGAAACAAAACTATATTTCCGTCAAAATTAAACTATATATAATTTAATGAACAAATCTCAATCGAACACTTTTTAGCATCATTTTTAGAATCATCTTTTCTCTGAACATCCAATATATATGAATTACACATCATGAATATCTTTATAAATATTTATAAGATATCTTACGCAAAATGTCTCATGTCAAAGTACCTTTCCAGTTCTTTAAATATTAAAAGATTGAAAAGAAAACGACATTATGAATAAACAACGATATTTTAAAGAAAACAGACGTTACAAACGAGAACATTTGGTGTAGTCAACGTACAAGTCAAATCTATCGAGTATATCTCGAATATCGACTATATCTCGAATATCGACTATATCTCGAATATCGATGTATCGCGTAGTGTGCTCACGTGCGACTCATAAAGAACCAATTCTCACCTAAACACGCGATATAAATTCAGGATCGGCCGCCCATTCGACCGGCCGTGATTCGGTCAGGATTCGACATCGTGGGTCAACGACGTCTCTTCTCCTCAAGGAACAACACGATACACGTATACACATATAGAGCGAGAAAAAAGAAAGAGAGAGCATTGGTTGGTCGAGATAAAGTATCGTTACGCGAGAAAACGACTGACGAGCTTATGCAACTCGGCACCCGTGTCGATATTACGACTACGAGGCGAATAACAAACCCAATGTTTCCCACGAATCTATACGTGACGAATCAAATGTTAATCTTCCAATGTACGTAAGATTTCTTTTCTTTGATACTTTTGCATTTGAAAAGGTTTCATGTTTTGAACTATATTGAATGTATCAGAATTTCTTTCTTTGGATACTTTATTTAAAAAAACTAGATTTTTTTGAATATTTTTTGTTCGATCTTCCATTTTTCTAAAATGATTTTTTATTTTTATTGAAACAAATTTGTAAATATTTCATTTAATGGTTTTTTTTTTAAAGTATCCTTTATTTTTTATATCTTTTTATATTTCAGTTTTATGGGATATTTGATTGTTGAATTTATAATTTAAAAAATATTGGAAAATGTAAGAATAAATTTGAAATATCATTTAATTACAAATTTCAAGAATCCATTATGGTATATTAATGACAAATAAGAATCCTATCTACTAGATTCACCAGAATTATTATAGAGAATCATACAATCCCTTGCTGTTTCCATGTTTAGAACATGATGACTTGGAATTTATATTTAGGATAAAAACGAGCACTTGCGAGAAAATAAAAATTAGAGAAACATCTGGAGACAATTATCAAGACAACTCATGTTAGGAATCGAAAAATTGATTGAAAATAAAATAATTTCATATCTACCTTTAAAGTTTTTGAGAATTATTCTAATTTTATTAATCCAAATTCTAATTCCTTTATACATAAAAAAAATCTAAATCATATAAGATTATATTTAAACATTCGTAATTTTTCAGGTAATAATTTCCAAAAATTAAAATTCATTCCTTAAAAAATTTCTTCAATTCATTTCAAAAATAATACAGCTTTTTTTTTTAATTATCTCACATTTTATCGATCCCATTAACAAATACTCAACAAATACTCAATATAATTCGCGTACTAACCTCACTGCCATTCTCTTAACATCGTGGCGCGACAACACGTGGCATCCGTTTTGTGGCGCCCAATCAGTGTTGAAAAGCATGATCCAGCAAAAACCAGCCATCTGGCGGATCTTGCTAATCGCGATTAATATCTCGGGTGTCGCGTTTCCTTGCGAACGAGATGATGTTTGACCACGTGACCGGAAGCGCATACGCCACTTCCTGCTTATAAACGATATCAAACTGATTTCTAATCGATTTCCAATGCTTTCATTTAGTGCTAAAATGATGATACGAAATAATAAGGAAAAATAAGAAGGAATATTATTCATAAACGGCGAGACCGTTTATGATACATTTATTTTTTAACATACGAAAGGAAATGAAACTTTGAGGTTCATTTAAACAAAATTACCTAGGTTAAGGATTTCACTTCCGCGTGCAAAATGGTACACGCGTGGGTAGGAGGATCGACGTAACATTACGTAACTGAGAACAAAAAATTTCATAGAGGATAATGACACGAATGTCGACTCATTAATTCTCCAGTTAAAATTAGTTTCAAGCTTCAACGATTTGCAATTTTCTGGTGAAAGAATGGTTTATTTTTGTAAATGATTGATGAATAGCTGGTAATATGTAATGAAACGTGGATCGTTTCGATCGATTCCATAGAATTGATAAGACCGAATCGTAAAAGATATATTATTAGTATTATTAGAGATAGATAAGCTGCGAGATATATTATCTGCCTTTTGCCAATCCACATATCTGGAACACGTAAGACTTGTCTTAGAGAAAATGAACATTTTTTCGTTACGTATTAACTTTTCTTACAAGGCTGACAAAATTTATTTAATGGAATTTATGAGATTACTAGATCGTGGAAATTTAGATAAGAAGATATCGGGAAATGTTTGTTCATGATCAATGATAATGCAAAATCATATGTTTAACAATTAAGATTTACTGTTCCCTGTTATCTCGTTCTAATATCAATGGCAAAAAAATTTTACACAAAGAAAATTAAAAGACTTACTTGAGGTAACTGAAACAATTTTTTCATGCAGTTTCTTCAACATTCTGCTTGAATGAAGAAAAACTTTAAATAAACAATTATATTCTTTCGTTTAAATTTGTCGTGAAATTTTGTTTTGAGGTTATATCATTTGGCTCTCTTTCTTTTTTTTTTTTAAATATGAACAGATATAAATATTGGTTCATTTTATACATGTAATTTATAAGAATGAAAAAATAGAATGGTTGAATTTTATCAAAATTTGTGAAGATAACTCGTGATCATATTAAAGATTTTACTGTTAGAGATATTGATATTAAAGACAAATTTCGTCAGTTATGTTATTTGGCTTTTTTCTTTCTCTCTTTTTGAAATATCAATCGAAATAAATATTCGATTCACTATACAAATGTAAATAGTAAGAATGAAAAAGTGGAAAAAGATGAATGGAATTTTGTCAAGACTTGTGAAGATAACTCGTGGCCATATTAAAAACAATACTGATGTTAAAGAAACTTTGTCAGTTGAGGTTATATTGAGTCATTTGGCGCCCTCTTCTCTTCTCTCTTTTTGACCAATGAATATCAATATATGTAAATGATAAAAGTGGAAAAAAAATCTGGTTAAGCTTTGTCAAGATTTGTGAAAATAACTTGTTACCATATTAGAAATGATATTAAAAATTTATATGTGAAAAAAAAGAGTTATTTGGACAGAGTATTTAAAATTATTGTATAAATGAAGAGATCACCCAAGATTTTACGACGTACTTGAATTCCTACGATCCAATTCCAATTAAATAAATTTAATCATCTAATTAGGACTTTCTTTTGTTAAACTATTTAATCTAAAGAAGAAAGAAAGGAAAAGAGAAATATGTAAGTACCATCTATTTTCAAAAATTTAGTCAAAAAATCGAAGAAAATGAAGTTAGGTCGATTAAGACTCGTTTCCATGAGAGCAAAGAAGGTAGGAGACAAAACTTTGTTATTCCAGCCAAGTTTTACACGGGATTCCCGAGCTAAGTCCACTCTATGATCCTTTCACGACAACTACGTGCTCATACTTCGACAAAACACGGGCTCCTCACGCTGTCCGAAATCCTTAAAATGCATGGGAAATACGTGTCGGCGCAGTTTAAGTGGCCAACGGGAAATTCGTCCTCGAAACTTCCATTGTGGCGAATATCGAACCGCTTCGATCAACTTGTCAATATCCTTGATCAATTTTCTTGCATTTTTCTGTTATCTTCTAATCAGCTGATCAGTTGTGAACGTTTACGTATTTTATAATCTAATAATATTAAATTCTATTGTATTAAATAGCAATAGACAAACATTCTTAATAGTAATAACGATTATGAATATTATCTTATTTTTTTTTTTGAATATTTGTTTTATTGAATAAAATAAAAATTCAATTCTAATTTCGTATTAAAATATTCTCAATCATTTACATATTATTCAAATATATACAATATACAAAGATTAATTATAAATTAAACGAAATTATGAGACGAATTTCGAAAAACATCCAAATTTCAAGATTTCGAGAAAAAAGAAAAATATTGCAAAAACAGGTCGATCAACAAGATACATGAAAGACAGAAGAGGGAGATACAGATAAACGGGGTCGTTAAACCTGGTGCAAAAATGAGTCCAGACCGATGACTCACCGGAGAACTGGTCCCGAAAAAAATAAGTGAGCGCGTCTGCATATCGTTAAACCAATGCCGTGCAGTTTGCACGCACGTGTTGATTGCATAACGCGAGAACACTGTCTCTGATTCGATTCACCACTCGAAATTTCTGACTTTGAAATAGAAATAGTAATATAGATTTTTTGATTTTGATTACTTCTTTTCTAAATATATATATCGAAGATGAAAAATAATAGATATTGGAAAAATAATCAAACGATAATTTTAACATGAGTTTAATTGTGAGGTTAAACGATATTGGACAATATTTGGTAATTATAAATAATTCATTCTTTTAAGCAAGCCTTGTCAAGTCAAATGATATAATTTTGTTATTTCGAATATGGATTCAGAAGTTGAATCTTGAAGTTCTAGATCTTTTGGTTACTTTTGGACCATTGGATTTTAAATTAAATTTTATTGACTTTTAAAATATTTTTGATATTTCAGATTTTTTTTTACAAATTCTTCTAATCTTTAAATTCTTAGATATTTAAATTTCTGGATTCTTTGAATTAAAATTTAATGCCAAATTCAAACTTTGAAGCACTTTCATTTATACTTATTTATCCTTTCATCTATATCTATTCACTTGATACACTCGTTTACACTTCGTTTCAAGCTAAACATAAAAGGTACATACTACACATCATACAGAAAAATCCTCTTTGATCGTCAGGATCACTATGTTCCAATCGCTCTTTCTTCTTTTCTCTCAAAGGTCAAGATTCAACACGTATGGAGGAGTAAGAAATCCTCCAATTTAAGGGACTTTCAGGGGCTTCAACTTAACGAAAATATACGCGCTAGCGAGCTAGATGGCGCTGCAGTCAAGTACACCTTTCTCGAAGGGAGAAGGGCTACGAGGCCGATCGTCTTTTGTCTTAAGCCGCTCTATATTAATGTGAAGAACATGCCATGTCGAAGCAGGTTGCCGTGGGAGGATGGCCGTGGACGGTTAGGCGTGGAAAAGAGGGCTGTCAGCACGTAGAATACTAAACAGCAGCGAACCTGGGGCTGCATAGGTGGCGCTAGTCTCATTCGACCAAGCCTTTGCATTTTAACTGCCTTTCAAGCTCGAGAAAAGACCTCGTGCAGATCTTTGGCAGACAGTAACTTTGGATAGCTACTCTGTACATGTGTTTGTTGCGAAAGAAAGAGAATTATGATCTCTTGAAAGAAGATACATAGTGTCAGATGTTGAGGTTAGTAACATTCATAACATAATTAGCCTTTGAATAATATTTGAATTGAATTTCGATTTCTTAAATAAGTTATGAATTATGAAAGCTATGGAATGATACATCGTGATATTTAGAAATTTATATAAATTTGCATTTTTAAGAGTATTATCACGCACTTAGGTTAGATTCTCTAACAGTCATTATACATTATACAAATATTAATACTTTTGATCAACTTTAGAAGTTCTTCAATCTTTACAAATATGAAAATTTCCATTGAGTTGATAAAAATCTGTATTAGCAAGATAAAATGCAAGCTTTAATCAACTGTTACACTGTTATGTTTTTATTTTTAGAATCGAATTTTCAAGATTTTTTTCATAATAATAATTTAATTAATTTAAAATTTTTTTGTATAATAATCTAGTTAAATCTATTTTTGCGACATCTTCTTAATCTTTCTCTTCAAAAAAAATTCTATTATTCTATATATAATTCTATTATCGAGAATAAAAGAATCCTAACCTCAAATTTCTCGTTTACGATTGAATCAACTTGTGTCACGTGTTGATTCTCATGCCGTAAACCGAACAAGGGGACGCGATAAGATCGAAAAAAAGAAACTAGAGATCATCTTATACGAACTTTCATATCTCCTAAAATGTGAAAAAGACGAATGCTACGGGCAATCCTCTTGGAAGGGTGAAATTGCGGAAATCACACATTTCGACTTTCCGACAGAAACGTTCCAACCCTCGGGCTACGATCACTCACGCGTCGAAAACGTTCGAAAAACTGAACTATACTATCGTGAAAGAATTAAAGAGAATGAAGAAAAAAAAAGAAAAAAAAAAATAATAGATACACTGTCGATACAGAATTTCAAACGAGCTTACTTCCTTCATTGACTCTTTTCATTCAACGTGAAGATCAACGTGAAATTGGAGATAATCATTGAATTAATTTCACAAAATGCCGATAAAATGATATTCTCTTTAGGTTAGGTTTAACTGAAGTTTTTTCGATAGGAAGAAGTTGATATTATTTGATTATTTTAGATAATTATTATAGAAAATGTTTTAATATGTGTAGAAATTAATGATTTTTATTCTAATAAAAATATCATATAATATAATGATATCTTAAAAAAAATAATTACTTTTTATTAATTTAGGAGCAGAAGTATTACAAGATTTGATACATCAATGGATTTAATATTTATGATCTAAAAAAAAGTGTGCTATTGCGAAGTTAAAATTTTAATATTCCTTCATTGGTGTATATCTTTATTTATCTAAAAGAACTGAAGAAGAAAATATCAAAAAAGAAAAAATTATAATTTTAATGATAATTTCAATACAGGTATATTATTTAACTAACAATACACTTACATTTCATCAATCTAAAGATTCTTTGAAGAAGTCACAATATTATGATAGATTAAAACAAGATCTACAAGAATATAAGTATAATTACTTAGATTATCATTCAAGAGCACTTATCCTCATCAATAGTCTAAAGATTCTCTGAGTAAATTATCATCAAATAAAATTATCAAAAAAAAAAATTTGTTACAGAGATCTCTACTCAAAAAAATAATCATATTTTTAATGGCAAACACTAATATGGCTACTTAAACTATCACTCAAGAGCTCACTTATCCTCATCAACAACTTAAAATACTCTTTAAGAAAATTAAAAAGATCAAAAAAGAACTGGATTCAAAGATTGAACAAGATCTTTAAAAGTCTATCCAAAAAAATAATTACATCTTGAATGACAAAAAGTTACTAATAAAACTACTACTTAGGCTACTAAAGAGCTCATTTATCTTCATTAACAATTTTTTGAGGAGGTTACAATGCCCTGACACAAAGGCAAAACTCGATTCAAAGAGATCGAACAGGGTCTCTAAAGTGCTACACAGGTTTGTTTTTACAGCAAACAAGGGAGATAGTGTGCACGCCTTCTAAACATGCCGCTTAACCACAGCTTTATCCACCCTTCTCCTCGCCCCTGAATCTCAGGGCCAGGACTTCCTCCCTCTCCTATTTTCACCCAGTGTTCACCCCTCTGGATGTAACCTGAGACGGTTCGACAAATTACGAGGCTCACTTAACGGCTCGTGTTCCCTGTCATTGCATTCTGAATCCAGATTCCTTTGTCTTTTATAGTATTCTTGCAACCCTAAGTTCACTATTACGAAACTGTTACGTTCAACAAGATCGTTATTCATTGTCGATAATGTATTTCAACTGTTTGTATTCTCTATAGAATGAACAATGTAACATGATCACTTTCGTAATGTTTGAATCAAAATATCCTTTCCTTTTTTTTGTTAGGTAATATGATTTCGAAGGTCATTCAAATAATGATACTTTTTTTTTATGTATATTGAAAAAAAAAAAAAATATATAAAATGTATTAAATTATTAATGTGTTCTATAATATTTAAAAATTTTAAAAGTTATCACAGAAAAATTTTATGAAACGTTAATTAAAATGTAAAATAATCATTATTTTCAATCATTGATCAATATAAGATATCAATAAAGAAATCGATAATCAAAATATTATTCGAGAAATTTTAATTTCGGTACACATATCTTTCTTTTTTTATTTTCAATATCTTTAATTATAATTCTTCAACTATACTTCAATTATATCTTCAATTATAAAGTCATCTGACAGCGATAATCGTAAATCGACATGATGTTGAATAGAAAGTTTCATATGGCCTTCAAAAAATATGTTAATATCTTTTTTTTTTAGGAGACACAATAATTTTTAAATCTTAAATCGGAATTAATATCGGAGGAAGGCATTGAAGAACGACATCGGATGAAGCAATGATGAGTAAATACCAACGAATTCGGTTGGATAGCTCATTAATTTTCGATGAGAGTAGAGGAATCACATACGTGACATGCATGAACACATTTTTCACGCTTTTCTCCAAACACCAGGCGGTATTTTAATTCTCAATATTTTTTTGATACACGATTTTTATAACAATCAAATAAATTGTCACTTTTCTTCTTTTTATATTTAATTCATTATATAAGTCCATTTTTAAAAAGATCAAATAGATACAATGTATTATTTTTAAGAGTCTGTATATACACAAAGATCTGATAAGAATATGAATAGAATATTAAATGATAATATAATATATTAATATTCAGAGTCTATACCATGACGAATATAAAATATTTATTATTTGCAAATATAACTATGATGAATTTTTAATATTTTTTTCAATATCCGCTAGTATATTGAAATAAATAAAATAAAATCCATCATAAAATTTCTATATTGTTCTACAAACTTTTTTTATAAATTTTCCATAAATAAATTCAAATGAAACTAATTATATTCATCCACGGATCAAGAAACATTATTTTAGTTAGTTACTCATTCTAGTTAGTTCAATCGATTGATAATCAATCTTCCGTAATCTTCTCATCAAAATTATCAAGAATTCTTGTCACTTCAAATCAATTGATAGAATCTAAAAATAGCAGATAATTCCTAGAGAATTCAAATTAGGAATAGAGATATCATTTTTTCCTGTTTTCACAGGTCTTTGAGAAAGTGTTTTCTTTGAAAAATTGAAAGAGGCAAACCTTGTCCACTGAAGGCTTTAATAATAAATTTAAGAATCTCCAAGAGAGTTAAATCTTTCGGTTCAACCCTTTGAAAACATTGATGTGTTAAAAGTGATTACCTGTATCGGCCATCGAGAAGAAAAACATTACACGCCAAGAGATCATCCTGATACGATTTACATGAAACGTTATGGATGTTATCTATAAGTCGTGATTTTGAACGTCCATTAACCTTAGGTGTTTAGAAAAGGTAAAAATATTAAGAATAATAGATAAGAATAATTTAAAAATATTCAGAATAAAAATAGAATATATATATATAAACAGCAATTTGATTGCAGTTCATTTGTGCTTGAACAAATCATTAAATTGAATCATTAAATTGTCATCCATAGTGGAAATGAAATTGATCAATTAAAAAGTTTGAAATTTTCTGAATAATTATTTAATTGATTTTAAAAATTTTAAGTTCATTTCTAAAAAGTGGTTTATTAATTTTTCTATATTCATTATTTTTTTTTTTTATATATTAATAAAAATATAAAAATCAAAATCTTTTTCTCGTTACAATAAATACAATTAATAAAATATTATTGGAATATACTATTGGAACTATAATCTAAATTTTTCTTATTAAAGAAACTAGCGTTAATGAAACACTATCTAAATCATTCTTTATAGCTCAATTCACAATTTAATTTTTTTTTCAGCGATAAATGATGGGAGAGCGGTTATGGCCTGATTTGGCGGAAAGGGAGGTGTATTTGTTCGGCGAGAGTAAACAATCCGTCTAGAGACCCATTTCCGCTTGATCGAAAATAGTCGCACGGAGAAAGGGTTGCGATGGAAAAGCACAATAATCGATTTTTTAGGTTTACAAGAGAGCAACAAGAATAATGAAAGAATATTATAAAAATAAGACACAATTAGCAAAGATTCTAATTTAAGAGAGACAGGATATAATGAAATCATAGGAAAACCAAAAAACCGCAAACATCTAAAAGGAAAAGTAAAATAATGATGAGGATAATCCACATCCTGTTGATATCGAATTTTGCCTTTATTTCAATTCAGAGTATCCGTTGGCCAAATTAGGACAATCTTGGATATCAAATATTTGTGACTAAAAGCCGAAAATATTCCGTCCTAAATATTCACAATTTAGGAATCACGTTAACCCGAAAAAAATTAGTTTTCCCTTTTGAAACACATGGTTAATAAGCCGACCAACCGTCCATGAAGAATATTCTTGGTGAAGTTGAATTCCATTTGCCGGAAGTCTGTCGGTTCCGCCACTCTTTTCATATAAAATCAGGCTTTTATTCCATCGAAAGCTGGAGAAAATGAAGAAAAAAGAGAAACGAAGCTGAACTTTCGCTGAAATCCGATAGCAACGTCAAAGACAATGTTTTTCATTCTTGAAACACGCACAATTACATCAGAAATATAATTATAATCGATTGCGTAATCTGATCATCCTCGAGTCGAATGCCAGTGCACGCATGACTCAAATCGTTTATTTTTGAGCGTTTTGATAAGAAAAATGTACAATAATGTTTTGGAAATCTCGTTCCTCTTAGCAGAACTCAGAAATTTTCAGTTTTATGTGATTTTTTGTTAGAATGTAAGATTGATTTGTAATAATCAAAGTAATAATCAAAAAAATTTTTTTATATATAGGATTTTTATAATAGAAAGAAAATTCTTTCTGAATTTTTAAATGAAAAAAGATTTATCAATTATAGCAAAAGAAGTACCAAGTTTTATTCATTGATATTTCTGCATTCTGTTTATTGAATAATTCTGATTCTGGTCAAAGATCAAAATTTGATCGAAATATTTATTACATTTTGATTAGATTTGTTAAAACTATAAAAGATAATAAAACTGAAAAAATTCTCTCGTCAATTATATCGAATAAGATACATAAACGTCTCATTGAAAACAATAAAAGAATAAATATTTCTAGATTCATATTCAAAAAATTTCAAGATATACATATTCGAACTTATAATGATTTTTTTTTCTTCATTTTGTAATGAATTTACTGATTTTGACTAATCAAATGTGAAAATTCGATCTATAAATATAAATATTTATTACAGTTTAATTATGATTAGATTTTTTTTAAATCACTCTTTAAAAATAATGAAACTGAAATCAATTCTCATCAACCACATCAAATAAGAGAACACCTAATTAAAAACAATAAAAAAATTAATATCATTTATCCTATTTCTTACTTCGAATTTTATCCATTCTGCCTAGAGTAATTTATCTCGAGTCAAAATTCAAATATTACCACGACATTTAATCAACCTTTTAAAGAATAAATCGATTTTGAAATTGTATATCGTAAATTGTATATCAGCCTGAAAGAGGGTCTTCATCATACCCAATTCACACTTATACTCCATCCCTGGCTATGACGTAAACCATACTTCAGGTTCGTTCAGCCGCGGAAAATAATTTTCGGATCGTGTTTCCAAAACTATTTGAAGATTGAAAAAGCCTCTGCACTTCTATTTAATCCAAAATATATTAATGTTGATACAATGCGAAATATTTTTGGAAGATTCTACGGGCGAAAACAAAAGTTGGTGTACAAAAATATCGATCGAGCCTCGTTTATCAAGCTATATCGAGTAATCGAAGTTTGTGTTAGAGGAAGCGAGACGGAAATAGGGATAAGCAAATAATGACAGAGATGAAGTGATCTCGCTTCGATTAACATAAACTTCAATCGTAACTTAACAAATAAGACTCGATCGATATCTTTCTATATCGACTTTTCTTTTCCTCTCGATACTTAGAATCGATTGTTAATAAAATGGCAACGTGTATGTACTGACTTTCATTTTGTCGAGTGATTAAGAAGGAAATTCGCGAAATAGATCTTGAAAAGAGAAAATGTAAAGAATTGAGTTATCTCGGTCTCGGTTATAGATGATGGCCGATTTATCGAAGAAGAAACGATTGACATTCAATATATTCGGTATCTCAAACGAGCAACGTGTATTTCTGGATAATGACTCATACCCGTTTCTCCGCCACGTGCTTTCTCCGTCCCATCGAGTCACGAATAAAAAGGAAGCTGTTCTGCTCTTACTTGTCCCTGTTGTGTGTACACACAGTGTGCCAAAAGTGAAGTCACCGCTTTATTGGATAACCGATTACCATGTAAGTTTGAATCATCAAAATAAAAAGAGTTATTCTCATCATTTATTTCGCCTTTATCGATTCTGTATCTATTTCCGATCGCTGGAATTATCGATGTGTCATCTGGTTGCTCGAAATCAGAAGAAATTGCACTTTTTTTTCACGAAAGTAAGTTCACGAATTAGAGATGAAAATATAAATTAAGAATGCTGTTGGAAACTGAATTATGAAAGATCGATTGAGAATTTGTAGATTATTTTTCACTATTTTTAGTTATTGTATAGCAGTATTAGAATTTTATATTACAAATTTGACTTAAAGTTAATAATTTTCACAGGTTTTTGAAATCATCCTTCATTGTTTTTCGCAATTTTGTGCTTCAAGTTTGAAATATTTTGAAATAAAAACTCAGTTTAATAACTGATATACTCGATCATTTGGAAAAAATGGAATTCTTTTTTAATTTTTTAAAATTAACAAAAATAGAATCTGGTCTATATTTTATTCCTGTTCTTAATTAAAATGTCAAACGAAACTATGCTAATCGATCTTTACCTATTTTTCACAATATTACGTGCATCGTCATATATTTATGGTAAACATAAAAAATGGACACGAAATAGCTGAATAGAATCGAATAATTCTGGAGGCTAAAATGAATACAAAAATTGATACACAAAAATATAAATAGGCTATTAATCACGTTAATTAAATACGACAAAGATAGAGCTCTATCTCGTTTCATTTCATTTAATTCAAACTATTCAAACTAATTCAAACTATTTAATCAAAGACATATGTATACATTTAGTTTTTTTCTTTTTTAATTAAAATTATTCCAAATAATAATAAAAAGAAAAAAGCAATTTCTTCTGAAGAGATTATAATAAACAAGTCTCGACTAATTTTTTCGTGTTCGCCTCTACAATCAACTCTCCAAAGATCGAGTGTATATAAATATCCACGTATATGTACCATCAATATATCAAGTGTAACGATACTCGCACATTGTCGCATAAGAAAGATCTTCTAAATCGATCTTCTCGCGATCCAAAAATTATAGATCTGGCAAAAAAAAAAAAAAAAAAATAAACACAAGAGAAAAGGAGAGCAAAATTTGAACAAGAAGAAATCGAAATCGAAGAGACTCGTTATTGGGGGAGAGGCAGTGACTTGTCGTCGAGCCGGATGCCGAGGTATAGAGACGAGGATTTGTCGGTCGGATGTTAGACAATGGACTATTAGGGCAGTTTCGCGGTATAAGCTGCTGTGCAGCCTCTCGGTTGTGCGGGTGAGCCACGGCTGGACCTGGAGAAAAGAGGGTAGTCGAGAGTGCTTCGCGACACATTCTACCCCCTCCCATTCTTTTTTCTACTTATTTGCACCGTGGCTGCTTGGCTTTGTGAAAGTCCCACGAATCTCTCTCTCTCTCTCTCTCTCTCTCTCTCTCTCTCTCTCTCTCTCTCTCTCTCTGCTCCGAATTTGTTCTGTATACAAGTTTCAACGATGAGAAATCGATGTCCTGTGAGACTGATAAAGTATGTGTGTATTATAGGAAATTTGGGGTAGAGAATGGAGCAGAAAGTTGGAAATGGAGGATTGGTGTTTTGGAGAATGGAAATCTGAGAGAATGTTTTTATAGATTATGAAAGTAGAGATATATATATACGTGCTCATTTTCTCTTTGAGACATAATTCTATGTAATTCTTCTGGTTATTGGATAATTATATAGGCATGGAAGAATGAAAGAATGTTTTTTGGATTTTTTTAAGTTATGAATGAATGGAATTTTGAATGCATCTGTTTGATCAAGGTAATTTTATATAATTCTTGTTTAATTAGATTTGGAATTTGGGAAGATTGAATTGTTTTGAATTATGAAATTTTGAGAATATGATTTCTTCTCTATAGATTAAAATATTCTAATACTATCATCTAATATATATGAAATATGATGGATGTAGACTTTGATAATCCAAAGATTTTTGTTTTTTTTCTAATAATTAATTATATATGATAATTGATGGAATGAATTATTATAATTAATTATTGTGAAAAATGTAAAAAAATGTAGAAAGAAATATTTATACAAATATTTGTACATTCATAGAATTGAGTTCACTACTAAAATTATAAAGATAGATAGACATTAAATATGATTGTCATCTGTTATCTCAAATTATTAATATTGCATATAAATATCGAAATTATAATATAAATTCTCCAAACGTTGAATTTATAATTCGAGAAACTTATTTCCATTTGAAATTCATAAATTAAATAAACACGTATGATAAAGATCATAAACTTTTGTTCAAGAAATCATAAAAATTTCATATGTATATCGTATTCGTGACAGCTAATGTAACAAGATTTCAATATTTTCATATAATAAATCTTGTCACAGTAAATTTTTTTCGTTAATGTGATCAAAATTGATTAGAATTGACAATAAGATAAGATTTAATAAGTAAAACAATCGTATCAAATTGTTTAGGATCAGAATCTTGAAATACTTAAAAAAATTCGATAGATTTCACGCTTGATCATTCTCTTATGTTTAAATTTTTTAAATATTTTCAATTCGATTTTGCCAGAAAAATCCTTTGATCATTTGGAATAAAACAAATTCGAAAAATATTCAAAATTTTACACACGATAGTATTTCGAGTATATAATATTTATGTCCAGTCTATCTATTACCGATGACTAAAAGATTTCTTCATGCTTCTCGTTAACGACTAATCGCGTTATACGCTTGTCTGATCCCTCATGCGCTGAGATGTCTGCTTCAAAATTGTCTCTCCCTCTCTGGCATCTCGTCATCTAGTAATTAAGAGATGCAAACCATAAAAATTATTATAATTGAAGCGCGTCTCCACACAAATATATGACTTCAAACATCGAAATGACGCATACCGGGTGTCTCAAATAAATATACACACGAATAAAGGATAATAATAATATTCTGTATGCGAAAATGTATTTAAATAAAAATTTGACTACAAAAAATAGTCAAATATTCGTTCAAAGAATTTTTAAAAATAATTTTATCGAAAATACGATGCTTTAATCGTGTCCGATTAAAACAAATAAAAAGTCGTGGACTAAAAATAATACTACCAATTCCTTAAAAAACACTTTGTAACTTTCTCATAGATAACCATTTACAGATTGAGAACTACTGCTTTAATGAAAAAAAAACATTTTTACTTTTCAACCCACTTGAACCGCCGAGACACCCTATATACCATGTATTCCTGCATACAAAGATCGCGCAGGGTCGTCACGCAAAAGACAAAGGGGCGCACGCATAAAAGCGATTTACGATCGCGTGGAAAAAATTATCCGCGACTTTTTTCGGCCAGTCGATCGACTGTAAACTCATGGATCCTAGGATATCTGTGTTAACGAGAAACAAGAATTCTCTATTCACTTGTGGAAACATCATGACAAACCAACAATTAACGTTAATTAACGGGTGTCTAGAAGAAGGGCATATGGTACAAGTTTATCGAGTTTCTTCCATGGAAAAAGGGACACTGCGATGTGCGAATACATTTTGATAAAGTTTCCACAATGTTACGACAATAGTAAAAATCAGAAGCAAAATAAAATTTTAACTTGACATTAAAAATAAAGTTATTTCGGTAATTTATCACTCAAAGTATTGAATAATAATTATAGTGCCAAGATTGTACGAAAAACAAATCAATTAGAATAGCTATAAATAAGTGTTGTTTAAATTGTTTTTAATAAAATATTTTTTCAACAGGTTAGTGGCCAACTTTGCTCAGGAATTATTCAGAAAAATAAAATGAACGATTAAAATGGAAATGGAAAAAGATGGTATGTATTTCAACTTTTATCATATCTCACTTGTTCATTAAAAAAAAAAATTTTATCTTGTGTATTTTGTGAGAAATTGACTAATGTTTAAAAACAAATTTTGAATTTTTATAATATCTAATTTTGCATTTGCAAAATTGATTTTAAATTAATTTATTATAAATCATTATTTATTTTTACTTGCTTGGAATGATACAAATTTTTACGAAATGGAACGTTCGTCCTTCTAAAGATTTATTTAATTGACGCGCCATCATTGCGAGGGAGAGTCAACGATGATCGCACCATCTACATTCGTTTCCCTTCACTTCGATACTTTAGTAAGAATCCTTTGAGCCCTGTGAGTCATCGATAAATTCTTCGCATCGCGTAGAAAACTCGATCCTTTCTGGACCAAGATCAAACAGGTTTCTATCACTTTTTACGTCTTGTGAATCGTGTGATTATTGATCATAAAGTTGGACTTTATCTATTGTTCGAATAATGAATAATAAACGAAGAAAAAAAAAATTGAAAAATTTGTTCGTGAATAAATAACAATTTTGTTTCAAGGGAAATTACTCGGTATTTACGATGATTAACTAGAGAAATTTTTACTTAAGATGTAAATTAAAGTAATTGGTAACATTAGATATAATGCAGAGGTAATTACATTTGATCCGAACATAACCTAGATTTTATCTATTCAATGTGATTACATTAGACGAAAATAAAAAATCGAGTGATGATTTCGGATTGTTAGTGCTTCAAGCTTTATAATTTATTCATTGCAGGTTTGCTTTATTTTTTTTCAGCGGGTTATTTCATTTTTGGTAAAAATAAATTATTTTTTGTCAGGGAACAGAATTAACTTAGCCAAAATCGATTCGTCTAGACTAAATTTTAACTTGGTGGTTATATGGAATGTTACCTTCAACAATTAGTATCTTAAAAATAAGTAAAAGAATTTTAATTTAAAAACACGATAATTAAAATTTCAATATTAAAAGAATATACATCTGAAAAAAATAGTACAAGGTTGAAATATTATCGTTTGTATTAACATTAGATTCAAACCTAACCTATAACTTTTCATTAATTACAATTTTAAGAATCGTACAATATACATCAAAAAGGCAGTACACAAATGATAAGTATAATATAGTATTTGAATATTGAATTCAATTTCTTGATAAAAATTTTATTTGAAAAAAAGAAAAAAATAACAATTGATATATGCTATCATTTGCATTCATATTCAGATTCAATTTTTAAAAAATTGATTCTTTCAAAAAAGAAGACTTCTATATATTCAATAATTCTATAAAACTCAATAAAACTAAGTATATGTATATAAATATATTTTATTCTAATGTTAATATTTTAAAAATGATTCGACAGAAAGAGAAGACAATTCCAACACGATTATTGAACTTGCTAAATAATCAACCATAGAGCACACGTGCCATGTGTTGCGATCTCGATTAGGCCACACAAGCGAAACGATAGAATTGAGCGTAACGAACCATAGCAGACACTCGATTACCCTTCGTTCTTGACTTTGAGAACAGTGGCACGACAATGATCGAGACACGAGTTAGAATGGAGAGTCGACCGGTTTTGGTTTTACTTCCACTTATATTCTTCCATTCTAATTTTGTCAGAAATTTTTATTCATTCCAAGAGAATGATACCTGATATTTGTTTTCAGGTTTCGATTACAAACCGTTACAATATGTTTATTCCAGTCTCGATCAAAGCAAAATTTTATTGTCATCGTATGATGTCACGAAGGGCTGACGTAAGACGCAAAACAGTCTTTGCAAATCGTGCCACTGCGACAGTATAAATAATAATATTTTTTTGGATCAAGACCTCTTTTAACTTTTCTTAATAGATCATTGACCACTCACGACTTGCGAATGCATCCATTTATGCGATTATTAAAATACAAGAAACAAAGGATGATAATTCCACGTAAGAGAGAAAGATATTAGAAATATGTATGTATATGTACAGAATGAGTTGCAAAACGTCAATTTAAATTATTAGTTGAAAAATTTATAAATACAAATAGGAATTTTAAGTTTATCTTGGATCTTTTGTAAATAGACCTGTAATTTTTTATACAACCATTTTATACATCAATTTTTTATACAATTTTATGATCCAGAATTCAATCTGTGACCAAAAAATTTAAGAATTCAAAAATTAGATTAGAAAAAATTCTTGCATGAAAGAAAATATAAATAAAATTTATTACAAATAATATATAATTTTTTTTCAATCATTAATAAAATTAATAGATCTTAAAGATTCCAAATTGATCTAATTTTTTTTTATAGCAAACAAGATATTCCAATCTCTCTCTCTCTCTCTCTCTCTCTCTCTCTCTCTCTCTCTCTCTCTCTCTCTCTTCCTCTCTCTCTCTTCCTCTCCATAATAATTCATAAAGAGAGTATCTAAGAGATAAAACATTCCCGTTCAATTAATTTCTACACAGAATTCCTTGACACGGAGGAGGAGAGGGGAAGGGCTTACATTTTCATCGTAATCAATCGCTGATGAGCTCGCCGTCAGTAATGACGGCCGACGTGTGCGGAAGTGTTGGATGGAAAATGTTTGGATAATCGCCGCTTAATTGGAAACACGATAACCTTCGAGATATTAGGTTCGTTTGCGGGATCTGGGCCCCGAATCAGGGAGAAGGTCTAACGGGTAGTAAATTACTCATTGGCCGCGAACCTTCGTTTTCGACCAGGTATGTTACTTTCTATTTTTACACCGTGTGTTATAACACCGACGTTTACGTAAATCGAACACGGGAGGAGGGAGGAGGGGGGAGCGGAAAGGGGAAGGGAAAGGAAGGGAGAGGGATTTGGCGAGGACGATTAAAATTCGAGAAAGACGAGAAATAGCGTGACTGATATAGGGATGGGATTTGGAACACCTCGAATCTGACAAATTTGATTCTTAAAAGCGATTCTAAAAATATTGGAAGTATTCGAAACTGTTGAGAGGGGAATTATTCTGTTTCACTTAAGACTATTTATTTTTCATTCTTCAGATTTGTGAAGTCTCACGGACGAAGTTGAACAATTCTCGAGAAAATAGGTAATGTTGGCGAAACAGAATAATTCTCAATAATTTGGAATCATTCGAAACAATCAAAGAGTTCGAATAGAAGAAATATATAGAAAAAATATGTAACGCGAATCTCGATCAAAGTTTAAAAAAAGAAAATGTTTAAATTTCGAATCAAAGTCGAAGATTTTATTCGAATTTTCCGCCATTATTTTTTTTTTTTTTAAGGGGATTCGAAAAATCGCAAATCCTTAAGAATGAGCACTCTCGTTAGAACGAAGGGGACACGCGTTCATTCGAGACGATGTATAATGCCAGGGTCACGCGTGGTCGTTTCCTATGGAACGTTATCATCGCGCATCCGTTCCTTTATGCCAGTCAACACACGCGTTCCTATTTGCGAAATTTCAATGGTAAACGATTCGAATATGTTCGAAAGCAGAACAAAGAAAATCTTTTATAATGGGAGGAATGTAAATTATATATTTTAACATTTTAACATATTTTAACTTTGCTTTCAATTTTTTTTTTTTAAATTTTTCATTCATTATTTTTTAAATGGTTTTGACGAAGAGACGGATAAATAGATGGATATAGAATCTAGGAATAATATCAGTTGGACAAGTATTTAAAATTTGATATTTTTAGCTAATACTATATGATTTAGGTTAGGTTATTGGCATCACGCAGTAATATTCGATGAAAAAGCGAAATATGAGGGCTTTAACTATATATGTAGGAATATAATATCGATTCGAAAGTTATATGTACTTGAAATTTAATACTCTTAACGTATTTTGCGTGCCTTTGGTTAAAATAGGTTAGGTTTCATTAAATCTAGGAATATATCGATTCGAAAGTTATACGCTTTTGATCGAGACAGAGTTAGGTTAGGTTAGGTTAAGTTACTGGCAAAAAAAAAAAAAATAGCTTCCACGAGCCATAACGAATTCATGAGATAAATTTAGATACGAAATCAATCTAAATTCATTTTCTAATATAGGTTAGAACTGGTCTAAATCTATCGAAAGGAGCAAGGTTTCAAGGAAATAAATAGACCTCACCCTATCCACCCTGAGCACAGAGCACCCGATTCATCCCAATGTAAATTTCGCAAAGTTCTCCTCGTCCAACTAATCTCCACTAACACTCAGCCCATTTCCTTCCTGCGATTCGTCGAGTGTAACCCACTTTTTCTCGCCTTCGATCGCGCGACTTATCTGCGTCCGTGTTAGACAAGATAATCGGACAACGGAATAAAAAAAATCCCTCTGCTTCCTCCAAAATAGACGGATACCGTGTGAACAATGAGGGAAAGAAGAGGGGGACGAGTAAGACTAGGCGAGTTCTCTTTTTCTCTTCTTCTTCTTCTTTTTTTTTCTTTTTTTCTTCAACATCCGTAAATGGACAAATTATGCATCGACGAGATGATGAAACGAGCCTTCGACTCGCTTTCTCTACGGCAAGCAAATCGATGTCGCGCCGCTGTGAGGCCAATTGCATAACCTTAAAATGATGGAACGATTTCCTATTATGGGATCGAAAAGGAACCGGATCGAATTTGACAAAATTTGATTAGTATGATGTTCTCTTGGGCAATTATCCGATATATTAGGGTTTTCCAAAACTTTTAAAACTCTTTTTTCTTATTGTTCTTATTTTTCAAGATACATTGAAATTGGAGTGATACATAATAAATGAAGAATCAGTTTTAATTTATTTTTCTCGTCGAAGATAAAAGGAATAGAGTCGATGATATAACGAAGGAGTTCGTCATTTTATGGTATTTTTATTTTAAAAAATATATATATGTATTGACAGCAAAACCATCTCTTTATCTAACCGCAATCGAGCGAAGTATCTCTTTACAATTCAACTTGAACCTAATTATGCGAACACACAAGTCTGAAATACTATATGGAAACGTTTACGAGCAGAGATCGTAGAAATATTGGGTGGTAAAGTGGTTACCTATACTTTTCTAGGAATTTTTGCGCCAATTCGACCCGCGAAAATTTGAAAAATTTAAATTTCCAAATATCGAATTTACTTCAAATTTGAAAGTTTTTCAAATTTTCAGGAACTTTTCTGCGAATTTATAAAAGTATTAAGAAAGTAAAAAAAATTCACGGTTCAAGTTTTCGAATATGAATATATATGAAGTTTTTCTCAAAGTAAAGAAAGAAAAAGACGTAGCACTGTCAGTTAATCAGACTTCAAATTTTCTAGGGACATTCGACTGGTGGAAATTACAAAATTCTCGAATTCATCGAATATCGAATTTACGTTTTTCAAGATGAACGGTGAGTTATAAATGGAGGCATTATCGTGGTGGATAACGATTTTATTGAATTATAATCGAATATTAATATCTCCGCAAAGATGAGCAACCTGTTAATCGTTATTTTTTCACGAAACCGAGGAAGTTTCTTTAAGTTTGTTTAATTTCATCGACAATAAGGATATTTATATTCACGTATTTTATCTGATGTACTTGGAAAATCATCGTGAATTGTAAATTCTATCTTAAAAAAAAAAAAAAAAAAAAAAAAAAAAAAAAANAAAAAAAAATCTCCTTAATCGACACGTATCTGATGTATTTGGAAAATCATCATGACCTTTGTAAATTCTATTTTTTAAAAAAAAAAAAAAAGTAAAAAAAGAAAAAATTCTCGTTAATCGACACTGATGTACTTGGAAAATCATCATGACCTTTGTAAATTCTATCTTTTAAAAAAAAAAAAAAAAAAAAAGTAAAAAAAGAAAAAATTCTCGTTAATCGACACGTATTCGCTGCGCGCGATTGTAAATTCGAAATTCCATGAAATTTGTTGAAAAAATCCTCGTGACTTACGTATGTATAATAAAAAAAAAGCGTTAAAACAAACGTGGCGTCATCGCTCGATTATAAATGGATTGAGTAATAAGTCTCGATCGCGTTTATTTAAAAAAAGCATCAAAGGTTACTACATTTGCACCGAGTTTATCTAATCAACGATGCGTGTGCAAGTTGATGCATGCGAAATGTAATTTTTTTTTTCACCAAGTGAGAAAAAATCCTCCTTCTCCATCTAATCAAATTTTGAAAATATTTTACAAAAATATTTGTATATAGTAATTAGTAATTAATTATGTATAAAGAATAATTTCACACCAATATTATATTGATCTTATCTACTCTAATTAATCAAATCCAAATTTTTATATCCAAATTATTTTATATATTATATAATATCGTATATTAATTATTGTATTAATTATTTTAATTTTTTTCTTAATATTATCCAAGTGATATCGATAAAAATTATATATTACGGAATACACAAAGATATCAGATACACAACAATGGAATTCCTATAAGAAATGAATATCAATGATTACAGAACAGCGGATCGCTTATAATTAATCCAATCACGATTCTTCTCGTCATATAACATTCCGATCGTTACATTTTCATTTTCTTCAAAATTCCTAATAATTTTCATCGTATCGAGGTGGCGCATTTACATCAGGAAGTAAAATATTTCCTCTAAATATTTTTTTTTTTTTTTTCCATCAGATGGATCCCATTCACGGACCAACGATCTTTCCCGCAGCACAAAATCACCCGCCATCCTCTCCAATTCACGTTGCTCGAGAAATCTGATTAACCGGCAGTGCTACACGGTTGTAATTTTCAATAGCAAGAGAGAATTTCACGTATTACGTAAATCATACGTACCATATACATACGCTTTTTTTTTTTATTATTAATTTTTTTCTCTTCTCTTTTTTTTTTTTTTTTTTTTTTTTTTTTTTTTCAAGTAACGTTTCTCCTCGTCGAAAGACGAAGATCCGGTCCGGTCAAGCCTCGAAAAAGGGGTCACACGTCTCGACAAAACATGTTTCCTCGCGAGAGTGGAGATAAGCGAGTTGGCATTCGTCTCGAAATCGTCTCGTTTTTTCCTTTCTTTCTTTTTTTCGCGAAATAATCGACGAACCGAATTAATACCCTTCGTTGTCTCTTCCTCTCTGCAACGTTCGATCTCGTTCTCTGCAAATTCACGCTACCTCCAACTATTGGCATTTGTTAATTAATTAATTGTTAACGATTAATCGATTCGAAGCTGGCTTCATTTTCAAGTGTGAAGACAGAGAGTTGTCTTGTTTATATTTTATCGAACATATTTCAAATATTATTTTCTACTTCGAAATCTATTTCGAAAATTTCCACGAATCTGTCGATCCTTTTAAAATTATAAGTTCAATGGAATATATTTTACTTTGTTCCCTATAATATTTTCATCTTTAATTTGTAATCCAAAAAAATCACAGTTTCTCTCGTTCATCAAACTCTGTTATTCTCCTCGTGTACGCTACTTTTGTCAGCCGCACTGTCCTGAATAATAAAGAATAAAAGCATAAGTTTTTATATAAAAGTAGTATACAATAGGATTAAAATTATTCGTAAAAATTTATTATAAAAATTCGATAGACTCGACCGAAACAACAAGTATGCATATTTTATAATGATAATTTAAAGAATATATATACATACACGCCGTACATCCAATACACATATTGAAAACGTAGATCACTTGTTAAAAAATTCTCGATATCGAGATCATAATTTATCATCATAATATCCAAATTTGTAAAAAAAAAAAAAAAAAGAAAAAAAATCATTCGTCCTCGACGAAGTGTCGATTCTGCGCCTCTTATCTGCCATCTGTCGCAACTTAATGAACCTACGACAACAATCAATCAACAGCTATTTGTCAGCGATAATCGTATACATTATCTTCATTCGTGGAGACCGTCTTCGAACAACATGTGAGGTGACCAACAACGCGTGAGGAGAAGGATGGAGAGGGAAGGAAAAAGCGCAAGTTGGACTGCTGACTAATTGACCGCGTTGAGCTCTCCCTCCTTGAACCGGAGCGGCGGGTTCGTTGCATATTTCACGGGGGATCGGTGTAAGTGCGTATTTATAGAGCCGGCCTCTCTGTACGTACGTGCGTACCACCGAACAACGGCAGTTTTTCGGCTGATGAAATTGCTGGAAATAGCCGAGACGATGCTGGGCCACTGCCTTCTTACGTGCCCTAATTCCACGCATTTCTTTCGTTACGCCCGATATAATCGATCCCTTTCCCCTCTCCCCCTCGTCGACCTTGTCATTTGTTCCCCAGATTATTTATTGGATTTCGTTTGGATTATTGTTGATCGGAGAAGAAGGAATTTGATCTTGATTTTCGATAAAAGAAAAATTATTCAAAATATTATTCCAGAGACGTATTGTTTCCCGGTCGAAACGTTGTTTAGAAAAATGACCACGCTTCGCTTCGTTAAACGTGGTTTACTACGCGGTGTCGTAATTTTTGCTGCTCGCAAAACACTCGGTGTAGACACAATTTTCGATGGCCAGTCGGTAAACAATTCGTTTGTAGAAGTATTATACGAGTGATGAATCGTTGATTTGTATTTTCTTTTTTTAATTCGGTTTTCGAATTGGTATAATTTAATTTAATTTAATATATAATATTATATAATAATTGATATAAATATCGTCTGATCGTACAAGGATTCAAGGAAGTAACCTTTGCTGTTGAATCACGAATGATTTTCAAAACTGGATGGTGAATCGAACGTGGACCTACAAAATGCAAATGCGTTCGCGTCAATTGTTTGCAAGATATTGTCAGAGGTATCCAGAGCCATTTAAAGTGATCAAAAGAACGTTACTTCTAAGAAATCCCAGAAAAAACCGATCCTTTCACGTTTAAATGAACATCGTTCAATCAACGTTTGTCGAATAAATGACCGAGATTTAATATATCGGTCAACCAAAGTTCTGAATCTCCATATTCTGCGTGATGTGTCAAGGAGAATACCGAGATTAATAGAGATTTTTACCGAGTTATAAATAATTTCATGCATGCTCGCAATTTCAAAAAACAAAAAAAAAGAGAGAGAGAGAGAGGGAGAAGACTCACGACTTGAAAAAAAAAAAAAAAAGAAAAAATTTACCGATAAAAATGATCTCGACACGGTTAATACACGTACACGATCCAAAGAATCGGAAGCTTATTCGTGATTATACACATCTGCAAAAGCCAGCTCTGCGAGGAGAGGAGAATAGTTCGAACAGGCAGGAATCTGTCCTCGAGAAATACCAGGTCGACGATTCGCCATTCTTCGCCCACAGGGAAACACGAGAAGCGAACAAAATGGGGGAGAGAGCAAGAGAGAGAGAGAGCGAGCGAGCGAGAGAGAGAGAGAGAGAGAGAGAGAGAAGAGAGGAAGAAAGAGTGCGAGCGAGCGAAAAACAGGAAAAAAAAAGGAAGAAAGAAAGAAAGAAAAGAAAGGGGACGAAATTACGAAGCGGAGGTAGAAAACAAAGGGGGAGAAATTTGATTCATCCCGCTCGACCTGGCCGCACAAAAGGCCAGACACACACGGATATAAACAACCTCGAACCAGCAGAACAGACGACGGTAATCGTCGTTAACACCTGCAATTAACTTTGACGTGGCCGGAATGTGGGACACGCGACCCAAATACCGTTCGAGGGGAAGAGGAAGAAGGAGCAATTTCTTTCCCTACAACCGCCGGATTTTTCACCACCAACCCCCTCATCCTACCTTGCTATCTTCACAAAAGAAACCAGCGCCGATACGAGCGCGAAAAAATGTACACTGTGGTGCAGGGGGTGTGGAAATTTGTCGCTCTTTTCAAACAGTTTCATTCTTGGATTCTCTTTTTTCTCTTTTTTTTTTTTCATCATTGTTGTTTTGGATACGCATGGAAGAGTTCAAGATTCTTCTGGACAAAGTTTCGATGGAATCGGTAATGTCGGCCGTAAGATTTTCTTGGCTTTTCGAGCTTTTTAAATAAGGGGGATTAAGTGATATTAAGCGATATTATTTTTTCGAAAGTTTTAACGATGTTAATTAATTGATGTAAAAGATCGCGCATTTTATAAAATTGGATTTTGATCATGTTTATCCGAATTTAATTCTTTTATTTATTCTGTTTGTTTTTAGGTTTGTAATCACATGTTCAAGATATTATAGGTTTGTTCTCGTAAATTTAGTTGTGTACTCTGAAAATATTTTAATTTTAAGATTAAACATTGATCCAGCATCTCTTGATTCATTTGTAAAATTATTGAATATATAGTAGTTAAATACATCAATAAATAGGAAGGAATAATAAGGAAAGAAGAATTTTTCGTGAATTCTTGTCTTTTTTCAAAACTATAATTAGTAGAATTTTTCCAAATTTTTAAACTTAGAAACCAAAATTTTAAAGCTCTAAAATCGATGTCGCGATCATTTTATTACGTCAGAATTAATTAATAAGAGATATTAATCAAAAATAACTAAGTTATTTAAGTTAAAAATTTCGAATAAAATTATTTAGTTATTAATATGTTTGATAACATTTATCCAAATCTATATATATAATCATATAACAGCCGTTTGACACCTATAATTATTTGCAGTTATTCGATACTTTGAATAATAAATTATTGAATTTATCGAAATAACTTTATTCTTAATTTCAATAATTAAATTGTGCCCAATTATGCCTTAAATCACATTTATTTTCATCCAATAAGTATCTTTTAATCAATATCTTTTTCTAACCTAAAAATCATAAACTTCGAATCAATTTTTCGATCAATATATATTTTAAGAATAAAAAGATCCTTACCTTAATCAAAAAATTGTGAATTTCCAATCGATCTTTCGATCATTATAACACCATAGATCACATTTCATTTCATCAAATTAAGTATCTTTTCCTAACCATCTTCCAAAGCATCCAGTCCCTCTAGCGGACGAATCCAGAATTCTTTACGTGGCCGTTTCTCTTGCATCGTCGATGTTGTCGATCCATAACCTAACCACCTATCCAACTGGTGGCTGAGGTCTCTCCTCGATTTCATCGCGCGTTAATGAGCGCACGCACGTTTCAATAGGCGTCGTGTCGTCGTCGAGTATCGGTGGAACGCTCGCGCGACGGTTTCCTTTTTTAAATAAAAAAGAAAGAAAAAAAAAAAGGAGAAAAAGGGCGACGAGCCGTAGCAGACGCGGTGAATAAGTTTCAAACGACTATGTCTTGTCGCATAATGACGTCTGCTCGCGACTTTAACCGAACCGTTCGAGCAAACGACGCGTGAGATTCGAAGAACGAGGGACGATTCTCGTACTTCGTCGAACCACTGTCGCGACAGTTGATCCTGCGGGTTCGTGATGGCATCCATGTTGTGCCGTTTAACACGTCCCTCGACTGCTTTCGCGCAATTCTACTCCACGTGTATCATGGAAGGGGCAAGGTGAAACGCTGGTTTATAGCGAGCTTCTTTTATACGAGAGAAATTTTAGTGGCTATCCTATTGATCCGATTATATATGATGAATTATCCGATTATATAGTAGGTATTATTATTATTATTATTACTTAGAACAGTGTCTATTATTCATAATAAATGAATTCTTTTTTTGTTTTGTAATGATTCAAATGATCCGAAGATCGATGCGCGAAGATTTTTGCTTCAGTTAGCTACTTATTGAGATTTAACAAGGCCTGTTTAATGTAAATTGACATTTAATTAATATCTTTTATAGAAGTTCTTTTTTTGTTTTTTAATATCTGTTCTTTTTTTATTAGAAATTAAACATTAATATAAATTTTATTTTAAAAAATGAGGTTAGCATGTGATATGAGTATAGCAAACTGAAGATTAGAGTTAATAAACAAATTTAAAATCTTTATTAATTTAATTTCTTATATAAATATATTAATAATAAATAATATTTCTCAAATTTTTAACTATTTTATGCTATTTGTAAGAAGTAATAATAATACAAAACATGCAAACTTTTTTTATTTGTTAATTAAATATCGTTGTTACATTCATATATATAATATGAATGTAAATTTTTGTAATATAATATAATTAAAAATACAAATTATATCTTTGATGCAAAATAAGTTAATTCAACTTAAGCATTAGATAGTTGAAGATTAAGAACTAAATTAGAATAGTAGTAAAATCTTAATCTAAATTCTAAATCAAATTATCAAGTAAATATACAATTCCATTTTCAAAATTAATGAAATCTAATTTAATGAAATTTAAATTTTAAATCTTAAATCGAATATAATTGATCAAAATTGTTCTTAAAACTATTTACATATCTAATTAATAATTAATTAATCGCTATAAGATTGAAAAAATTTTTCAAACGAGAATTAACGATAAGTACGATTCGAAAATGTGTATATGTATCTCTTTTGAAACATCCTGTAGACGTGGAGCTAAAGATAGACACGACACAGGGACTGACGTGAACTGAGTGCTCGCGCTTTGTAATTCCTGCTTCCTATTTGATCGACAATTTCTCTGGCCACTAAGATTCAATCGATTCCATGTTTATTCCCACGTCACCGTTTAAGTATCTATTATTAAATCTATTATTAATTTCGAAATATTGAATGATCGATCGAACATTAAACTTCGTTTCACGAGAATTAATCGATAAATAATAAAAAAAAAAATTAAATAAATAAATAAAATAAAACGTAACGTAATTAAATCAGGAATATAATTATAATAATATTATTATAAATTATTAAAATTGGATGAACGAAGAAGGAGAAAAATAATTTGAGACAAATAATTAATTAATCGAGAGCACGTATTAAAAATACATTATGTATATGTATAATTTGTACAATGTCACGTGAAGTCGCGTGAGTAAATAATTGATTCTTTTAAACAAATTGAAGAAAACTGAAAAAGTGATTCATCCGGAGAACCGGTTTTTCAAGTATAGTAAATAAGCGTGAAAGGGTAATATTAGAAAATGATGTCGATTTCCTGGGAGGATGAACGAGGTCAGGCAAGAAATATGTGAACAACTTGTCAAACAATTACGCAATTCTATTCCAATGATGTAAAATTGATTTTTGATTATTGGCGAAGAGATAAGTGGATGGTAACATTTACACGATTCGAAATCGTTTCGTGCGGTGTCATTTAATTGCCAAGTGATAATATCTATCGAATAAAGCTACTAATCTGTCTTAATTTTTTCGATTATTTAGCGGATCGGATGATAATTAATTTCTGATATTTATTCACAAAAATTAAAAAGTTACAGATTGTTTAAGTTAAGTTAAGTTAAGTTAAGTAAGTTAAGTAAGTTAAGTAAGATTGTTTAAGTAAGTTAAGTTACAACTGTTTATCAAAGATCAAATTGACTATGACTCAAGAATGGTTTAAGATTAACAAGTAAGTTTAACTTGGAAACGATTCAAGTGAAATTTGAGATTGAATCATGAGTAATAACTCGAACATAATTATTAAACGATAACTCGATAGAACCACTCGAAGCACGATCTCAAATAAACTACTCTTAAAATAATTTTAATATATCCGTGTAAAAAAGACTTTGAATTTATTTCATTTAATTACAAACTCGATTCAAGTAAAACTTGATAATGATCCAATTCATTGACAATTCAACAAGAAAATCTCTGAATTATTTCAATTACCTCGAGATCAATTCTTGCACGTCAAACTTTCTACTTATCTACTTGCTTGAACTCGAACGTCACTCGAACCCGTTCCTACCTTGAAACATGCAAGGCGCGCTAAGTGTTTCAACAAGAAATCAACCTTGCGGTCATCCAATTAGATTCGTCCGACTGTCGCGTGTTTGCCTATGAATTAGCAGCCGATGCATCCGAGCAACAGTTATGGAATATACACTATTTTGCATACTCGATGATTTACGATACGTATTATTGTCTCATTGCGTAACGTTAACCTTGTACTTTGTAACATTTAAGAATAGAAAATTATGTATGATAATTTCAAAATCATGAGATCAAAATTACGATCTAATACGATATCACTTGGAACGGGCACAACTTGTGATTACAAGTTCATACGTACAAATTTTATGTATAAATTGGAATCGATATGGATAAAAAAAAAACATGAAAATTGATTCATCGAAAATTTTTTAGAGACGATTGAAATTTGCATTAGAAGCGAGACAGACACATAACGCAGATAGAGATGTCTGTCCTCTAACATAAATATTTTTTACTTAATTTAAATAAGCTTGTAGAATCCTTCAAAAATATATATTACACCCTGTATATAAATATTTATCCTGTGTAAATATTCACCCTGTGTATAAATATTTTAATATATATATATATATATATCGTTTTGTATAATTTAAGAAACGTTTGAAAAAAAAAAAGAAAAAAATTGAAGAAATTGCTGGACAATTAATATTCATGAACGTTAAAAATTATGTCATCGGTATGGATCGCAAATAGAAGAAACTGTTTATACGCTATCTAATTTGTGCATCTATTTCCGGATCTGACGTTAATACACCGTTTCGTCGCCAGAATGTATTCCGTGAATCATTATGGGTAAATATCGGCTGCACTCGCGCAGAAAATTAAGCGTGAAACTATGATTGAGAGATACGATCTATGGTCTACAACATGCCGATATTAAGTTCAACGACTGCACGCGCATATAATTTTCAAAACATCATAATTTTACTCGTTAATCGGAATATTAAATTTAATAACGGAGTATTGTATGCACGTTTAACAATATTTAAAATAACCTAACCTAAAATATGGATTTATAAATAAATAAACAGGTTAATTGTAAACGGATAATCGGAAATACATTCGAGGTTAATTTTATTAAAAATTTTATTTTAAACCTGGCAAATGATTGATAATTCAAACAAGTAGTCAAGTTTTAAAATTAGATTCATTACGAGAGGGAATTGACCAAGCTCGCCGTTGAACGTCTGCATATTCGCATATTCTTCTCAACCTCGACCTATTTTCTCTCGAACAAAAAAAGAAAAAACAACCTCTGATCAAGCTCTGTTCTATCCTGGAAAGATTTTTATCAATATATTTTCATCGTCAATCTTCGTATAATAATAATATAAACATTTACGTATATATCATCCTGTAACTATAATTTATAATTCTTTATAATTCTCCACGCTTTAACCCTCGTTATAGATATTATCCATCAGAATTTTTCGCATTTATTTATTTATTTAGCATAATCACTACCCCCCTCCCTCTCCATATTTTACAAATTATTCTTTCATTTACGTGACTCGACAAAAAGGATGGATTTTTGATTCGTTTAAATCGAGGGATAGAAATAAAATTCTAAGGAATGAATTTCCTTCCCACAGAGAACAACGAGAAATAACTCTCGAGAGTTTTTATTTTCAAATAAATATTCGTTCGAAGACGTTAATTATCCTGTTGCAAGAAAACGGCATACGTAATTCCTTAATTTTGCTTGTCGCGCACGGTGAGAACGAGGATCGTAAATTAACGGAATATCGCGGAAAGAGTTGACAACTCAATAAAAAGGCACCGCATCCCATATTTCATTTTACGCATCTCCCCCCTTTTTCTCCCCGGTTACAAACCCGCGAATATCATCATCCGTTTTAAATTCACCGCGATATGATGAAATAAAGATTTCGTTTAGATTTAGATTGGTCGAGGGAAAAAGGAAATGTATCCTCGTGGGTAGGATACGGAATCGTCAACGAGGACGATTAACGATTCGAGTGAAATGAGAAGGGAATGGAATCGAGCCAATTAACGGAAATTCGGATAATTGCTGTAGGGAGAAACTGTTTAACGAGAGTAATTTGGCTTACCTTTGACTTTCTTCATATTCTATCCGTGAATGAAAAGAGTATCGAATTATCTCGATACTCGAAGATTTATTCAGTTTAAGTCGAGGCGATCGATCGCGCGTGGTGGAAGATCAACGATAATAAGGATAAATCGCGCGGTTACATCATTGATCCAATGTGGGAAATAGTGGAGGCGACTCGAAGATGAATGAAAATGCGTGTGCATATACATTGTGTCAAATGTTCAATGAATATCGTAACAGTTATTGTTAGACGATAACTCGTCTATATCCAATGATGATCTAATCTTGATACTATTTGATATATGGTATATATATATATATACTGAAGTCGAGAAATAAAAATTAAATGTTAACAATTTGGATTCGTAATCACAAATTCAAGAATTTTTGGAGAGATTTGTAATTGTAATTTATGCAGCAATGATTTATTCCAGTAATGTCGTTGAAAATTTTGCAAAATTTCGCAAGATTTTATAAATATTTATATTTGGAAATTTTTTTATTTGTAAAGTGAATAATATATTATTTTGATTGAAGTTTATCATCTTCGATCTCTCTATTAAAATTTTATCACGAAGATATGACTGATATCGGACACAAACCTTAAATAATTCATACTTGCAAAATCAAATAAAATATAGATAATTCAAGATAAATATTAATATATACAGGCTGAAAGGGGGATTAGCATTCTTCGAGATGATGAATATAAAATTATGTTTTTACATAATTAAACAACATTGTGTTGAGAAACTTGGCGAATCTTATTGTTTAATTTGTAAATAAATGCTAAATGCTTCCTTCAACGTATTATTAACAAGTTTAATTTTTATTCAATAATGAGACACCGATTTAGACACGATGCTTCGTGTAATATCGATCTTGAATCTTTAATTATTATTATCTATTAAATAAAATGCGAAACAACAAGTTATTTTAAGTAGTGAATTCAACAAGTTGATGACTTACGATGACTGCATTTTTTATCGAAATTTGAATTTCATATTTGACTTAAGATTTTATAATCTAAATTCTACGTATATATATATATAAAAAAAAAAAGATTTCAATAACAAATTTCATTATTTTCTTGATGAGGAATAAAAATACGTATGACACAGTGAATAAGTAAATAAAATAGCAACATATTACTATTTGACATTCGAGTCATACAAGAGTTATAAAGAGTTAAATTCACTATTAACAAATGACAAAGTTAAATAACGTTTACATTTAATTTGATACTATTGTCCTACTTACGTATATTGTGTTCAATAGTTGTACAAAATTCGTATTAAAATTAAATGAGTTTCAATTGAAAAAGGGATTATTATACGAGCAGAAATATCGTCGAATCGAGTTCAAATCAATTTTTACCGAACTATCGTAAAATGATATCGTTTGAAAATATATCAATCATCTCGTTCGAAGGTTGATTCAATCTTAATCGATTCGAGTTTCGAAAGATCGGGTTCAAGATTTCTTTTTAAAACAAATTCATCAGATAAATCAATATGTTTAATTTAAAATTTATTATAAATATGAATATAATAATTTGACGAGATTTAGAGAAATTTTTTTTAAAAAATTGCCGTAATTGAAAATATCTTTTCAAATCTATTAAAAAATTGAAGAAAATTTTCGAGAAAGGATTTCGAATATTTTTGGAAAAAAAAAAATCGAAATAAATCCGAACATTTTTTGACCACGTGCATAAGAATCGATTCAGACTAGCAACGTGGCTCCTGCATGGTTCATCGAGTCTCAAAGGTCTGATTTATGGCGGCTGATAAACCGAGAATTTATTGATACCGTGGCTTTCTTAAAATAAGACGATGATTTCTGCGTGCATCGTCTCTAGGAATTTTATCGAGACAGATATTCTCTGGAAGGCTATCGTTTGCAACGTTGTTCAATGAAAACTGGGAAAGTAATGATGGGTATCGACTGCAATCAATTTCTGATCAAATTTATTTTTTCTGTAATTGTAAATTCTTTATAAAAATTAAAATTTTTTTTTGTTCTTATAAAAATTGATGATATCAATGTTTGAATAATATCAAAAATATAAGGATTTAATAATAAAATTAAAAGAATTTTCGATATGAAAAAAAAATGTAGTTCTAAATTATTGGCTGCTAATGTATATATTATTGCAACTAAAATATTTATATTTGAATGTTATAAATAGTGTCAATTAAGTATTGAATGTATGTATATATATATACACAAATCATTATTTTATCTTTCTACTATGAAAAGGTAAAATAGATAAAGCGTGTATAAATATATCCATGACTCATAATATTTAACCCATTTTATAATCATATATAAATATTTAAAAATATCTATTGCTATGAGAGATATTAGATATAGATTGCTTTTAGATAATAGCTACTAGATATTATTAATTAACATTAATAATTGGTATTAAAAATGATATAGCAAAAAAAAAGTAACATAATAAAAAAGGAAAAAAGTATGAACAAAGAATAGTTAATCGATCAATTAAACGAAACAGCTATAATGACTATCACAACTACAAACATAACAGAAATAGAGCAGCAATAATGCATACTGATAAGCGTCGCTGATAAGAAAAACAATGCCATCCATCACCTCAATCACAACTTTTCTCCACTTGCGTTTACGAAGAGAAGGGGAAAAAAAAAAAATCAAAAAAAAAAAAAATATAAAGTTATTTTTGAAAACAAATATAACATATTTTTCTTATAAATCTTTCTGTTTTTTTTCAATTATATATATATATATATATATATATATATATATATATATATATATTAAGTAACAAATTTTATTGTTTTAACATTTGGTTGTATATGTCATTATATTATATAATGGATTTTATCTCTTTAATTTTTTTGATTTTTTGATAAGGCATAAAAATTTAAATAACACTTCTTAAAATATTTATAAAATTAAACAGTATTTCAAAATAAATAATGTATAAAAAAAAAATTTTACTAGAGATCAATGTTTTCTAAAATTCGTAACAAATAATTACTAGATATTTAAATGTCTTGAAATATATTCTCAGAAATGTCTAATTAGACATACTCGAAAGACTAGAATGAATGGTAACTGATTAGGATCGACTATTGTTCCTTAAATACCAGCATTATTAACGCTGATTTCTAAATTTTGATTTTTGACTTGCAAAAAAACAAAAAAATATATTCATCGTATTTAAAAAGTCTTTTATGCTAAAAAAGATCTTATATAAGTAATTAACTGTATTTGATTTTTAATATTATGTGTAAGTATTTATATTTTATTTTACATTCTTAAAAATGAACTGTTTCAAAAACTTGAAAAAAAAATCCTTCGTTTCTTCATAAGTATAAGTATTTCATTTTAATTCGAAAGTGAAGAATAAGTAATAATATTGAGAAAAATTATATTTAAATTAAAATACATTAAAACTCGACAAAAATTAAAAATTCTCCGATTACTCATTCTTTAAAAATTCTCTAGAATTCCCCTATTCAAATATTCTTTCTTTATCGTTGATAATCTATCCGTGGCGCTAAACGCCCGCGTAAATTGAAAGAGAAGGGGAAAGCGGCGCGCGCATTTGTAAGCCAATACATAAGAGATAAACACTTTGGTACAGAATGCATTACGCGGCGGATTCTTTCACTCGATCACACGAGGGAATCGCGAAAGCATATGTAGCATTACGTGTAATTCATATGTACATATTACAGCAGCCACGATATACGTCTTCAATTTTTTCCAAACGATATTTGCCATTACGAACCTTCTCTCATCGTTTCGTAATTAATGAAAATATTCGTGGTGTCTCGTTATTTTTAATTCCCGCGTTCTAATTAAGATAAATCGATTCGAGCTTGCGCGACTCGTTTCCCAACATCGAATACATTTCCGGGTTCTTTTTTGCGCCTAAACTCCACATCACTGACCCGACCATGAGGCGGATATATCGCGATTCGATTCAAATCGAGTGTACCGTATGTCACGTACAACAGTATATGGGGTAATTAACCTTTTTGCTGCGTTGAGGTTAAGTACTGAACATATATAACAGATGGTAGATATTCAATTGCGATTGATATGTGTATTGTAATACAATCAGTTTCTGTATGATATAATATTTCTATAATATGATTTAAAAATTATACTCTAATATAATTATGGAAATTTTATTAAAGTTTATTGCATTTTGATAATATAAGAGTATTGAAAATTTTTGTATATTTTAGTTTTGTACTATGAACAAATATCGATATATTGTATAATATTTTTTAATCGATTCCTTAATGTTTTGTTCAATAATTATTAGTATCTTTTCAAAATCAATTTGTCATGAAAGTATAAATGTATTATAATAATATATTTTTAAATTATAATAATAAAGAAAGAAAGTTGAAGACTCGATTTATTCAAACAACTACACAACGGGTGTAAAAATTTGTTGGATAACATCTGGTATGACGTAAGATATTCTAAAAATGCGAAAATCCAGAAGTTGCAAAATCATACATATCGTATACGTCGAGGTTGATCATAAATCCTATGAATCATGCTCGTTTCAAACAAAATATTCTGTTTCATCTTTCTTTTTTTTCTCTTTTTTTTTTTTTTTTTTTTTTCCGATGTTTTTCGAATCCAATTCTTGTTCAAAGTGGAGATGAATCGTCATAAAACTACAGTGTATTTACCCAAATGTAAATACGATAAAAATATTTTATAGAGATGATGAAAGATTTCTCAGTGGCGATCCAATAAATCCAACGAACGTTAAGTTTATATTAGTCGAAGTTAATCGACGATTTATATATATATATATATATATATAATTGTTCTTATATTTTAAAAAAAGAAATCAGAAATGTATAAATACACGCATATAAATATACATATTATTCATTTGATGTAACAATGACGTAACTGAAATTTTTTTGACATGGCGACCAGTAACGCGACACTAGCGCCATGTGGCTATTAACTACTATCAATATACTTTTAACATTATTTTTCTTATCCATCTATGCAATTTTTTATAATCTTACACATTCTAGATATTCAAAAAACATATTCAAAACTCTGCCTGAGATCTTTTATAATAAATAATTTTTCGTTTTGTATTATTATTATTATTCTGGAAAATAAAGAATATCACAGACTGATAAACGTTGGTCGCCATGTTGATATACGCCGTTTCTTTCATCAAATGCAAAAAAGGAGGATCGAGGAACCATAGTATCCGGCGATATTTTAGGTCCAAGAATTTTCACCTTGCATTATTCAAGCCCCTATGAATTCGAGATATACCTGCCGATCGAAGTCACGGAGCTTAGCCCTTTCGAGATTGCCGTGACAAAACGCGCGCGTGCTAAGGAAGAAAATTCCTGGCAACAATAAGCCACGGATCGTAGCAGTGAATCGAAAAGCAGCCGGCTCTCCACTGCACCTGATCTCTAATGTAAGATGCATCCACAATCTTCGATCTTCCATTCTAGTTATACAATACGTATGAAACGAATAAATCCTTTTTTATTCTCTCCTTTTTTTTTTTTTTTCACAACACCGTAACTCTATGAACTTGAATTAGAAGATAATGGATGCAATTGTAGATCGTGGATATTTATGCAAATTAAGATTTTTCACGATTCGTAATTAATGATATTTACGTAAAAATTTGTTTGTAATTTATAATTGTTCACAATTTGTTTATATAATATCGTATAAATATTAATAGTGAGCATTTTCACGCATTTTATATATTCTTGCATATATTATTTCTATCGTATATTTTATTGTTTTTTATACGTAAAAATCTATCCGTTCAATCACAATAAATAATGAATCTGACAGAGTTAAAACAAAGATCGCGATTTCCACTTCAAAATCATTGGAATATCGCAATTATTACAGAAGATCACTTATCGAAAATATTTATTTATGGCAAAGTTATTTTAAAGAAATTGTTGAAAATGATTTTCCTTCATCATCGTGATTTCCTTCAGATAGTATTACACGCGTTGCCGTTTTAGAAACGTCGTAAAATCGATTCGATTCCGCAACTACGTTATAAACTTCTTACGAGAATACCATATAACAGTGATAAACGCCAGATTCTTCACCACATGAAAATGAAATGTTTAAGATCCGTACCTTCAACGCTCAATTCGATACTCAACCAAGAAAATCAATCTTGCAACGAGAGGGATACACGCACATATATTTTTATCAACTTCTTCACTATAAGTTCATCATTTATATCTCAATTCTGCACGCAATAAATAATAGTTGTCGAGTTTATTTATTTTTATTTATTTAATTTTTGACGAATTTTTCATATTTGCATTAAACGATCCATCCTTTACAATAATAAATTGCTAATTTCATATTCTTAATTTATTGGAAATTAAATACATAAATTATTATTAAACTTGCATTCAATCGACGCTCAACTTTTTTCTACATATATACAACTAACAGAAAAACAAAAAAAAAAAATAATAATAATAAACAAAAGTGAAAAGAAGTAGCAAGCAAAAGAAATTTTTAAAAAAATTTTTCAGAAATGGATCTCTCTTATATTATGGTCCTCCAATTTCAGAGCGAATCGTATAAAAGTCAAATGGAATGGGAAAGAATTATTTATGTTAACGTTATCAAAGATATTATCAATCAATTATTAAAAAGAATGCCTCCGCTTCGTTATACAATTCTTTATAATAGAGAGGTGATGCAACACCTACCCGATGAAATATTTTCAATATCGAAACGAGGATGCTTCGACCCTCAGATTGGCCTTATTAAACCATGAATTACTGGCTCCATTAACGGGAAGACGATGCACGTGCCCGAATCAGGGCAACTGTTAATTATTTCTCGTTCGGGTGCTTCTATTATCTCCTCCTTTTATTAATGTATCCGGATTCTAAAAACTATAGCAGATCGCGTGCCGATACCGTCCAATCTGTATGAATAATCACGAATAAATCAGTTTTTTTTTGTAAATTGAAACTATGGAAATTATTTCTTCCACGGATATAAGATTTCGATCATCGATCTGGGGTAAATTAATCGCAGAAAAATCGTTACGTAGTGAAATTTTTTCAATGCGAAATATCGATTTTATAAAAAGGAAAATGCTTCTCTAGAGAAACTCTATTTTTGATTTGATGCAGATGATTGGTTAAGTTTATAACAATAGCCACGTATACGGTTGTATAATAGTTCGGAGAAAAGATTTTAAAAAGAAGGAGAATCGAAGAAAAAGAAGAAATCTTTATGTATGAATCTTGTGACAACTTTTATGCTTGATGAATTCACTTTAGAAAATTAGATATACTAGGTTTTCATAAAAAAAAACGTTTTTAAAAAAAAAATGTACTCCAGCATTGTATTAAGTTTCAACAAAATTCAGATTTTACGAACAATTGTTTATATTTTATCGTGTGTCTCTCTATCACGAAAAAAACCATATTTTGTTGATAAAAAAAATATATATATATATATAAGAGACTCGTTTAACATATATATAATTTCAAGAAATGGTGATCATTGAGTTGTTATATTAATTATTCTATTAACAAAATATTTTCATGTCAATAACTGAAAAGAAAAATAGCAAATTTTACAGTTATGTCATTATTGCAAGAAGCATACATAACACTTGGAGAATCGATAATAGTATAACCTCATTTCCAAGAGAAAAGACATTTATGAGAGAAATAATAATAATTTATATAGAGACATATAACATGTCTTCAAAAGAATGTTGGCAACATTGTTTAACGGCCTTAGAGAAGATAATAAGGGCAACATGTAAGAGGTTAAACAAAGAATAGAAGACGTGTAAGATACATTTTATACGTGGAATTCAACGTCTCGAAACAATTTCGTGCTAGGAATAATTATAACTTCAACGACTTAGGAATATTGCAGGTTACGCTGTCTGAGTTTTTTTTTTTTTCAACCACTTGGATTTTGCAATTGATCCCAGTTTAAATTAGATTTAATCGTCGCGACGAAAAGTTAGGTTAGGTTAGATTTACTAGATCTTGAATGTAAAAAATGGATTGTTTTTAGATAAATATAAAACGATACGTGTACATATTTATAACATGGCCGTAATTTAAGCCATGATTCTCTTTCACAGATGAAAAATTAATATCACATATGCTTTCTCGAAAACTATATACATTTTCATCCATAAAATATTTTTCGTCACAAACGAATAATAATAGTAGACAATAATACCAAGTTAGATATATCAAATAGTCGATTTGAGAATTTATCGAAATCTATTAGATTCGATTTGGACAGATTTGAATTCAATCTTTCTAATTTTAACTGTAACCTATCTTTTCATCGTACTATTGAAACGTAACGCGTAAATTCGTTGTGAACTAAAGTTTTTCTTTGGAAAACACCTTTTCAACGTAATAATAAAAATAACAATTTTTAAAATTTGCAACAAGAGAACATTTGTACACGTACATTTGACAAATTTTTTTTTTCATAAATTCATCAACAATTAAAATAAAATCAGCCAAGATTAAAATAATAATTTTAATAAATTTCCTTTCGATTCCTTAAAAATAAATCTGCATTCTATAATAATACCCTCTCAATTTTAATTTTACCTAAATCTAAATTAAATTTAGATTCAATAACAAAATTTTTGCAAACAAATTCAATAAGAATGATAATCTCACTCCTTCTCTATTACATTCATTGAATATCTATAACATATTCCAATTAAACATTCTCGACATATTCGAGCGAGCCCTCCTCTAATTTCAATTTCATTCAATCAAATTTTGAGTTTACGAGATAATTCGATTGGTGATAATTTTAATTGCAACGAATTCTCGACTCTGTCACGTTTATCGAATATACCACGTGCAAAAGATTCTCTCCGAGCTTTGACTATAGGGAGTTGCAGATCTGACGAGTGGCCCCAGATTATAGAGAAGAAGGGCCGGAGGAGGAGAATGGACCAGTTGCAATATACGCGTATACACATACGTATACGGCCATCTCCCCGGCCCTTTCTCACAGACGATGTATGCATACACGCGATGTTGGAAACCAGTTTCACCCGCCCACACGTAGCAGAAAACACGCGAGCATTCTGACGTGTATCTCCCCTTTCTTCCCGTCGTGACATCGAATCTTAATACCCCCGGACCGGACACACGCGGTCTGAGAGACCTCTTTGTCCCGGCCCGTATACTTTACGACTTACGATCGAGAAACAAGAATAATCAGACAAGCGTATCCTGCCGGCGAGAAAGAAACAATCGAACGATCGCGATTTGTCCGCCGTTCGAGCCCATTAATCCGTTCCTTAAGGCTATATTTACCCTGTTTTCTATAACTCTGAGTATCGATGTAAATACATATTCAAATTTTAATTTATAATCCTGTTACAAATTTTTCCTAATTATTCGATCGAGTTTATTTCTATATAGTTTTTTCGGTTTTTCTTGAAAAGATTAATATATGTTTTTTCTTTTTTTGAATTTTGAAATACGTACGCGATATCGGTCCATTGCAACGGATATATTCGGCTAGGTTCAACGATTTAATTATCATCAAGAGCAGATATTGCGATCCGCTTAAGAGGTTATCTTTAAAGGGAGAAAGATAAATCATATTTTATATAAATTACTTTTATGAATATAACGCGGGATATTGAAGAATAAAATTTTCATCGCTTGATTCGAATTGAAGAAAAGAATTGAAAAGAAGAAACTGGAGTCAAGTTGATTCGATTCATCTAATTGTTCAAAAATAAATTGCCATACGATTTCAATTTTTCGTATAACGCGTTTTTTTAATACGTTTCACGAATTCGTAGAAGTCGAAGAATCGTAAATAATTCTCTAACTAAAATTACAAAGCTCTTCCCTTCCGAGAATAAATTTTAAATTTAGAAAGCATACGATCGAAAACTATATTTATACAAAATATTCGATCTCGCTGTGCCGATGATATAGGTATCTACCGTATCGAGATAAAAATCGCGTACACACACGAAATACACTTCGGGAATTTCCGTGACTCACGATCAAGACACGAAGCCCGGCAATTCCCCGAGAAATCCTTCCTCGGTGAAATCGACTATACTCTATAATATTGCACGCGGGTTGGAACGGATCGCAAATCCTGGAGAAAATTCGAAAAACGAGGAGAGGCAACCAATGCGGAAACGGATCGATACGGTGGGCCGGAGAAAGGGACGCGCAAACACGTTATTTACCAGTGCATGCGTACCAGATGCACCAAAGCCTCGAGGATCCTACCTGTCCAGGCGTCGAAGTTACTTCATTCGGGCCAGATACTTATTACCATTACTCGCCGTGTTCCAACACCAATGTTTCCCAATACTTTTCTCGAAACAAGATCATCTTTTGTAATACTCGAATAACTATCGATTGACATATTTCTAGCTCTGAATAATAAATATATCTATATATCTATATATGTATATATTTATTAAATATATATATATATATTAATTGTTAAAGTTTTTTTTTATCGATCTTCGAAAGTTTTAAACGCTTGCATCGAGAAGATTATTAATTATTAAATTTATTTGTTATTTCGATTAGGAATAATTTTAAATTCCGAGTAAGTTTTAACCGCGTTCTTCTCAACTCTTTTCTAACTTTTCTTATAGAAATGAAATCACCTTCTGTAATTCCAATAACTATCGATGATGACTTTCGATTCGACATACTTTGAATAATACTACATGAAAGTTTTTAATATTCTTTAAACATTTGTACGGAGAGGATTAGATTATTATTGTTTGATATTCGACTAATTTTCGATTGAAACAATCGATTGAATTGATTGAATAGATATATGTCGAGTGGAAATTGTATAGAATAGAACTTTGTCGAAACAAAATATTCTAGTGAATTCTGAATGAATTGGTCTGCTATAAATGAAACGAAACTATGGACTAACACGCTTAATAATTCAAAAAAATGCTGTCTATCTACATATCGTTTGAATAAAAAGTTAAAATAATAATCGATAAACTTCTATTACATGAATTATGTGTACAATCATTTTTTAATAAAGAAAAAAAACTTTTCTCTAATCTTCCAGATTTATAATTGCGAAACATTCTGTAAGATAAATTTGAGCAAAAATCTTCGAGAAACTTTTCATTACCTTATATTAAAAATTGATCGTACAAATTTCAGAGATCATTTTTATCACCGATTGTTGACAGAAACGAATATTTTTCACGCGATCAATTACTTCATTATTTGAAATAGAATTTAAAATAGAATCGATGTAACGTAAGAGATTGTTAAATTGCTGAAACACGGGTGCACACGTGTGTGTAACGCACAAGATTGGGGAAAGGCAACAAACAAGCGATTATGAAGAGGCTGATAAACCCGACTAGGATTACGCGAAAAATCGATTAGAGAGTCGGTGGTCCAGACTCGTTACAGCCTCTCCTCCGATCAGACGAGAATACCCACTTACGACATCGTTACTTTTCCATCGGATATAAAATCGTTCGATTGCAAAACGAACCTTGAAACCAATAATCCTAATCTGTTGTATCTCTTTCTCTCTAAGCCAATATTCCTCTCTCTTTCTGTAATGACAAAATAATTTCTCCATTTCTCGTAATATACGTAGAAAAATGCAAATTGCAAATTAAACAGAAATATCGAAAATTGGATAAGCCTGTTTACGATAATTTACGATTTCAATTTCGAAATAAATATATTTTTTCCATTTAAATATACGTTTTTATATACGTTTGTTTAAAAATAGTTTAAGAATACTTTCTACATTTTGCTTTTATAATTTTTGAGTCGAAAGTAGTCCAGCATTCAAAACTATTTTCAATTATATCCGATTATTAATAGCTTTTTCGATATTCGTCTGATTATTTTTCATCTAAACATGCTGAAATAAATGAATATTAAATATTTTCATTGCAAAACTTTCTTTGAATAATTAATAAAAATTAGTAAATAAAAATAACCGTAACAATCCCTCCAAATCCTCTTCATGATCCTGCAAACAAACTTTCAGTAATTAAAAAATTCATATTCCTGAGATGAAAAATTGCTAAACTATTATTAACAATTATAAAATCTTCTCTTCGAATTTGTGTATTATTCAATTTTATCGTTACTCGATTGTCTGGGACACAATTGGACGAATAATTGATGGATGAACTCGTCTAGTTTTGATTCCTTCAAAATATCAAAATCTGATTGTGTCCAGGATTGATTTAATCAGATCGTCTTAACAATTTAATTAAACGATCTCAATAATTGTTTTTAAGAAATCGTTATAGAATTCAAAGAAGAGATCGAATTTTAAATTGTGATTTGGATGAAAGTTTTGGGTCAGTGTCTATATGGATGAAATCAGCGAGTAACAATCAATTGCATCTTCTAGGAAGAAGAATCTATGAAGACACCTGGGTTATGATGCATTCATTAATTGATCGAGTCATAAAAGAAAATTCAATAATTCTTTGATCTGAATTGCTAGTCTGAATCGTAGAAATAAGAAACTGGGTCAAAGATGTGATAAAAAAGATCGTGCTAAATGTATGATTCTATCATTTTAAATTACTGGTTATGCCTTTTATTTCTTTCTGCATATATGTATGTATAATGAATTGGTATATTTCATAATGAATTGGTATTATTACACGTCTTTTCATTATAAAAAGAACAATTGATCGATGAATGACATTGTTGAGTAAAAATTCATTTATACTGATTACGACAAAAATCATAAAGAAAATTAGAAAAAAAAAATTTCATCATATTTTTTACATTGGGTCTTTAATTTTCTTATAGTTTAAGATTTCAAATTTAAGATTATTAATGACGTTTCATCTTTTTTTTTTTAGCAAAGAAATGATTCTATTTTAAAGATCTCTAAGCAAATATGATTCACAAAAAATATCTAGATATAAGAAAGCCGAATATCTCTTTTCTTTTATAAAAAAAAAAAATCTCATTTTCTTCCAAGCTTCATATTAGTAATGTTTCAAATTCTTTTTTTTTTTTTTTTTTTTTCACCTTTTGATTATTTGTTACCAAACAAAGTATCTTTAATACATATTTTTGATATATATTTTTTTTATCAAAAAATCTCATTTATATTTTCAGTATATATAATTTTTTCTTCTTTCTTTTTTCTTAATATTTATATATATATATATATTTTATAAAATTTAATTAATATTTAAATTTATATTTATTAATATTTATATATAATTAATATTTATATATATTTATATATATTTATATATATATATTATAAAATTCAAACATTATCTTCGGTATCTCGTTTTAATTTTTCCCTAAGAAATAGATCTCTTGATTGATCGATCAACATAAAATTTCGAATTGAAGTGGGAAAAACTGAAGACGTGTTTAATTGCTTCGTTGCCGATCGATCAGATTAATTAAAAAGCGAACGCAATTCACATCCTTCTTATATCTGGAATGAATGTTTAAGTAACCGCTTGGCTCATACTTGTCTGCACATATATATTTATACAGGATGAGCTTTCAACGACGACAGGAACACCGACAGAGTCACCATTCCAAGAGACTTTAATAGATACTGTTGCACACGAGCAATCTTCAACAAACATTCTCGATTTTATAATTTAAACACATCATTGAGATCAATGATCCTTCATGGGCGGTGATCTAAATATCGGATCCATCGATAGAAGAAGAAAATTAATTAATCATTTCCTTATTTCCTCGAACGAAATCTAATCTGAAATTCAATGATTGAATCATATATGATTCTTGCCAAGATTTTATATATCTATATATTTTTTCATTCTAAATGAATGATTAAGAAGAATTTCGATATCTATTTCTAATATGTATTGGAATTTGTCCAAATAAACGCATTTCGTTAGTCTAAACAAAGAGACGAATCATTTCCCTGGAACTGTCATCATGTTTTATCTCGTGTGATAAAGCGTAACGATTCGCCACCTTCGCCTACACACACAACATTTCAATGAAATGTTGTTTCAATTTTAATGAATTACATACGCAAAAATTGTTATCAATAATCATTTCTTATTTTTTATTCTTTTTAAAGTCGGATAACGATTATTAAATAAAATTTTTATTTCGTTTTTGATCGTTGTTTTATCTCATTGTTATTATTATTTAATTAACGATTACAATGTATTTAGAAGAAAAACATTATTTTATATAATATATAGATATTTGTTTGCATTAGGAAGATATGAAATACATAGCTATTCACAATTAATATCGATTGATTATTTATGAAGGTTATACATTATCTCTTCAATTCTTCACTCTAAATCACAACTGTTAATATTATTATAAATTGATTTTATTTTAAAACACATTTTAACTAAATTCCTTCTTTTGAAACTTTATTCCAAATCCTAATTTAATTTTTTTAACACGTCCGATGGAATAGAAATGCATTAACTCAGATCAGATAGGTTAGATTCACTTCTGAATCAATATACTTCTAAACACTTTTAAAAATTCATTTATCAATCAGCACGATCAAAAAAGAAACATGATAAAAATTCAAAAAAAAAAAAAGAGAAAAGATGAGATATAACAAAATAAAAGTTTAATCTTCGAAAATATCGCAAAATAAAGAAATGAATTAGAATATGAATCGGTCGTCAAACGACTTCCTTTCCCACTGGGCCAAGAACCACACGTAAAAGTGGTCAGTGAAATTGCCTGTGAATCGACTCGCGTGAACAAGTCGCTCCCTTCAGGCGATAAGGCACTCGAGCTTGCACTCGTCGCGAGGCATTTGAGCCCACGGTACTCAGAGACAAGCTGCACTTGAAAACACTCCTTCGAGAACTCGAAACAAGGCTGGCAATGAGAAATCGATCGCCGCTCTATCTAGAAATCATGTTCCCTCTTCTCTCCGACTTTAACGCGATTTCTATGACATTTTATATATAAATAACTAAATCGCGACGAAGACCTTGTAAAGAAGGCATGGAGGTGGAAGTGGATTCCTTTAATCTTGGATTTTCTCGAGTGTCGGAATGCTTTTGAGATTTGCGCGTGAAGGCTTATGGAATACTTTTATGGATTGGAATTTACTATTTAGAATTCCTTTCAATATTGAGCGGAAATATTATGAATTTGAATGTTAGATATTTTTAAGATGGCAAAAAAAAAAAAAAAAGTTTTTAATTTTAATCTTTGAGGCAGTGATTCGCTATTTATTTTTTTAATGTCCTCAGATTGGATTCTTTGGATTCTATTTGAAATTTGTTTCGTTATTTTTGTGTAGAAATATTATGGATTGTTTAATTTTAAATTTTTAGAGATGAAAAAAAATATGACTTTAATCTTTGTGACAATAGATATTCTTTTACTTGAGATTTTGTTACTTCAACAGAAGATTTTTAAATTTACTTAGATCTTTTATTTGACATATACATATATATGCAAGATCAAACTTTGAATGATATCAAAAATTTTAAATATAGAATAAGAGTTTGTCAGCAGTTAGATTTTAGAAAAATTAAATAATAGTTAAAAAATAAAAAAAAATAAGGAGATTATACATTAATCTATCTTATCCGCAATTATGAGTATTTGTAAGATAATAAAATTTTGTATTAATCTAAATTGGCCTCGACAAATTTAAAAAAACTGGATAAACAAGAAGTTTTATTAAATGTTTCATATTATCATTTTAAATTATAGAGTTAGATATTATGATTGCTGTATAATTAAGAAATTTATAAGAAAAAAAAAAAAAAAAGCAAACGATAGTCAAATCACAAAGAAGAACATAATTATGTACATTTAATACATTAATTTCCTTCGATATCGTATTCTTTTTGCTTTACAATTTATAGAAGGTCATATCCATTTTTTTTCTATACCTCGACAAATGTAGTAAACTATTAGCGATAAAAATTCTATCCATAGATTCATTGCAGAATATTACTTTATTTGAAGAATTAGATAAGAAACATTTTTTCATATTCTTCCTTATTAATTATCATTCTTTTCTTCTTATCAATCTAATATTTTAGAGAGCATTTAACATTATTATATCCATGTTATTAATACATGACCTGTAAAATCAATATATATAAATATATAAATTTTCACACTTGAATGAATAATAAACTGAATTATATTAGATTAAACTTAAATTAATTATTTCTATTTCTAAAAATCTTGGAATAAAATAAAATCTATGGAATAATTTCTCTGAATAGCTTAAAGTATATTTTTATTTATAATGAAAAATCTTTTTAAATAACACTATTAAATCACTTGGAAATTTTATCATTCTCAAAAAATTCTTTCCAGATAATCTTGGAATATAACCAATTATCTGAGACAAAACTTCTCAGAATATAACAAAATTTTAATTTTTAAAGAATAATATAATGAAAAATGATAAATCCTTCCAAATAATGTATCAATATATATCACTCTTTATGAATCTATTTCCAAAGAAACTTGCAATACAGCAAAATTTCCCAGAATAGAACAGGAAAATAAAAATAAAATCTTATACTTATATTTGTTCGAAATATAATAGAAAGATCCTTCTACGTATCAGTATATGAATTAAAAATAGAATCATTCATGAATTAATAAAAATATCCTCGCACAACTCGAATTCCATCCTATCGTGGATTCCATGGAGAGGAGGGAAGAGTGAGAGAGAGAGAGAGAGAGAAAAAGATGGAAATCCTTTTTACCTCGGCTGTCACCGGTTGTATCTTTTTCTCTCGCCGAGGTGGACACGTCCAGCTGGCCATTTCCAGGCCGGAGAAAAGCTCCAAAGATTTGTACCTTATGAAAAATATGGTAATGCACGCGGCCTTATACTCGATACCGTTCTCCCTCTCTTTTCCTCCTTTGCATCAGGATGGGGTAGCATTTCCTCAAGATTTTTAGGGGCTTCCACGAACTCGATGGAGCCCGTAATTTGAAAAGTTACCCAATCCTCTGTACATATAAATACCAATTTTTTTTTTTCTTTATTTCTTTCTCACGATTGTTCTAGGTTTCTTTTTGGAACGAGGATAATTTCTTTCGAAACGAGAAAAGGATTGATTTAATTTGGATACTCGATCTCTGATCGGCGGAGGAACTGGATGGACGATGGAATTGATTTGCAAAAGAGAAGAGGATAAATTGTGTGGTAAATTGTGTGTGAAGTTGAATTTATTTTTTTTATGCAACATTTTGAAATAAAAAAGGATCGTCAATAGATAATGAGAAGGTAAAATAAAATAAATAAGTTAAACGATAAATTTGGATTTATCGGTGTTGGGCCATTTTTATTAACCCAACCCACTTTGTAACTTCAACAATTGACAATTTGATCGATGACACTGTCGTTAATTATTATCTGCCTATCTAAAATATCTTTTAAAAATCACCAACAGGAATCCAAATATACAAATTTAAAATTGCACAAGTTTCACCTGCTGATCATTTTACGAACTATTCCACTTCTTGGCAATGTTATCAACAATATCTGCGTAAATTATAATGAACTGACGTTCGTAGCTGCCAAAATATTCGAAGAAATTACAGTGCAACAACAAGGGGTACGTAATATAAAGAAGAGGTCTCAAGTTTCAGACTTGAAGCGCAGACAGGAGGAAGCCTGTTTTTCGAAGCAATCGAATCACCAATGAACCGTAACCACCATCCCTCTCCCTCTCCCCCAGAATAGACTATTTTAATTCAATATCCGTTAACTTCACAGTCGACTTATTTTCACTAGTGTCGTAATAATAAGGGAAAACTATCATCATTGCAAATGAATCTTGTGAATCTTCTGAACAAAAATCGTGAAAAACTCTCGATAAAAAAATTCGAGAGTTTAAAGAACGACCAATTTTAAAATTTTACTTGTGAATGGTTTTATTATACAGAATCTCACGAAGATTGGCACATCCGTAATTGCGAGAGAATTTAATTAATAAAAAAGAATCAAACTGGAAGCAGCTATGATAGAGATTTCGAAGAAACGTGGAATTTTTCATAGAGAACGGAAATGGTAAAATAACTTTTCCATGTGATCTGTATCGAATTAAAAAAAAAAAAAAAAAAAAAAAATTCACTCGAGTGCAATTTATTTGACAAACATTAACTTTCGGATTGATAAAATTCTTTCTTCGAGCAATGGAATAAAGAATAATTCGCGTGATGATTTTTAGAATGAAATTTATTAGAATATAAAGTAAGTATTATTTAACGATGAAATTATAAATAATAAAAATTTAAATATTTTAGGTATGTTATATTAATGTAATTGAAATGATGTTGTAAAAACGAATTGGTATGTATAAATATATTTAATATTCGTGGCTGTCTAAGCTGGCTCGTTTAAATTGGATGATAAATTCGATTGGATGATGAAGAAGAGACTTCGATGGGTATTTTAGAATTTTTTTTAGATTGTTTGAGAGAATGGTGAAAAAAATAATCCTAGATGATCCAGGTTGTGAAAGATATATTAGCAAGTGAGAATTGATAAAAAATGATATTAATTTTATTAAAAATATTTTTTCGTTTTTAATAATCGTTTTTAATAACGAGAAAAAAAAGCGAAATCTATCATTTTAAGCAGTTTGTTATTAAACATTCTTTTTCTTTTAATCGTCGATTTCATGGTTTATGAGAAATTTTTCCACTAAATTCGGTCTTCTTATTATGAAATAAAACAAACACATACAGATAATAAGAAGCAATGACTAATGTATCAGGTGATAAAGAATTAACGAGAGAAGGAACTCGTCATTTCTCTTATCAAAATTTCCACTTGATATACAATACACATTTTACAAGCTACAACTATGAAATACCATAATTAATCCACGCTAAAAATAATCATTCTCCAAAGATAATGAATATATTCTCTCTCTCTCTCTCTCTCCTCCGTGTAAAGATTCTATATTTATCTTTGAAAATCTAAGAACGGAAAAAAAAAAACTGTCACAATTATGTAACATCACATAATCCAAATTAATCGTTCTCCAAAGAATATTTCAAAATGAATTTTTTTTTTTTTTTCCAACATACATAATACAATTCCATATTTATCTCGAAAGTTTAAGGAAAAGAAAAAAGAGAAGGGGGGGGAAAAAAAAAACTGTAACATCAAGGACCATCTTTTCGCTTTAAATCCGTGCCTTAAAGATCGTTGCTCCGATTCCACCTATAAATATACCGCTCTATAAATGCGTTTGCACGGTTCGAAGATTTGCAGAAATTTCTTCTTGGATCAAAATCTATTCCTTTGCTTTTCAACCGGAAACTGGAGAGTTTCCTTTTATTAGATAAAAATTATATCCCAAACTGATCATCGTATACACCAAGTTTTCATCGATCGGTTTCTAACACGATGCCACCGTGATATACCGTAGGAAGGAACAAATAACGCAATCATCCTCGAGTTATCGCGGATAATTCAATAGAACTATCGTCGTGTGTCAAAGACATAGCTAGACTATATTCGCGACGAGCATTTTCACTTAATACTATCTCAATATCTCTACCGCGACCTCAATTAGCCTGACGTCTATAAGAAGTTGATAAAAAAAATGGTAAAAATGGTAATTCGTGAAGATAAGGCGAGATTAACACATTTGAAATGTGGTTAGAGAAAAATGTTGTGATGGGCAACAGTGTGTTCCACAAACTTGACTAACTTTGGTTATCTAATTAGCATATATATATATATTTAAATAATTTAACGTGACCGAGGAGGAATTTAACAAGTTATTGATTGTTTCAATTATTGAACTTTTTCGATGCATTTTCGATATAGAGCATTTCAGAAATGATATAATAAAAATACGATCAATCAATGATCAGTGGTGGAAAAGTTAAATCGAAATAAACGAATATCAAAATAGGCGAACAATTTTACGATAACGCTATGTTCTGTAACAAAAAATCGAGATAATTAGGATATTTATTTGGATATTATTTTGGATGTTATTTTCAGGAATAGTTGAAACTTCGTGAAAACTAGATCAATTATATCTTACCTAGATGATCAACAAAGTTTTCAATATTCTTATCACCAAGTAGCGTAAATTGGTAAGATTACAAAGTATTGCAAATATGTCGGAAATTGGATCGAGAGTGTTAAATAGATTAAACAAGATTATCCTAAATCGTGTTATTTTTTTTTTTTTTTTTTTTTTTTTTTTAAACACGAACATCAATACCTCTCGTCTCGAGAGGCGCAGATAAAATTTAAAATATCACGTGTACCGGATCAATTATCGGAGCCAATTAAGTTTCAACGAGGGAAATAAGAAAGGAGATCGTTGGATCGACTCGGGCGTGATAAGGAGGAAAGAAGGGGGGGAGGGGAAGCACACCGTGGCAAAAATCCTTCGAAATCGGATGACATTTCGACGGTTTGGCAGTTTGCAAAGCTGACGCGAGCTCTCCCCGTTTCTCTCAACTTCTCGATGTGATCGGAATACGATCGAGTCAAGCAAATTATTCGTATCGTGCGAACCTTTACGAATAATAATCGAGGAGAAGCCAAACTCGGAGACACGGATCGATGTGTGTACTTACTTGTTGATCACGTCCACATTCTTTCTCTGTTTTTTTCTTTGCAACCATCTTTGCAACCGTATTGCACAATTACATTTTGTATTGATTAAAAGAATTAATGTATGTATATATATATATATATATTGGATTATAGAATATCTCTGTTCATATTTATTAGTTATTTCAAATTATGCTATAACGTGTGTACAGTGTGAATACTGGAAATAATGAACGATTGGATAACTATGTTATTCAAGCAGTATGAATTTTTTGTGACATATAATTACATCGAAAGGAAGAATATTGGATAGTTACGTGATGTATAATCGTAAATATATCTATATTATGATATAAGTACCTGTAGAATTTAAACTTTGCAACTTTGTTATGAGGCGAAGAATAATGAATAATGAATAAAGAAATTGAAATAGTGATAATGATATTACCTTACCGTATACGTGATTGTGAAATCAGGTGACTATAATGACCATATTGCATACTAAAATGAAATCGAATACTTGTGTAATTAAAATTTTCTGATTTTTTTTCCTACTTCGTATTTTCAAATAATTACATTATTAATTTACTTAATCAATTCTTAAGGATGGCAATGATTTTTATAGAAACACACATTTTATATCATTTTCTTGGAAACATAATTGCAATCGCAATCTAATCTAATCGTTCTTCTTGTTGAATATATCAATACATTTCTTTTTTTTAATCAAATAAATTCTAAACTCGTTTCTGAATTAGCATACATCGTTCAATCGTTATTATAATTATGACATCATTCAATATTATTATAACTTATTCAATAACGTGGCCAAGAACTGTCCAAGCTTGGCCATGTAAACAAAGCAAGAGTGGCAATCAAAGCTTAGAAATTCGGAACTGAAATTGAACTCCGCCTAATTTATATTACCTCTCGGACAATGTTCCAATTCAATTTTGACCAACACGAAGAAACCTATCAACCACACGTGGAAACCCTCGAGCATTAATAAATTAAACCTATTATTTAATGCTATTTCCAGAACTAAAAAAAAAAAAAAAAGAGAGAGAGAGAAAGACTGGAATTATGTAATACATTGATTGAAACAATTTCAAAAGCCTGATTAATCTGAGCATTAATTTCACGAGTTATATTTGAATGTTTATCAGGTATTAGAGAACGTAAGTTATCGGAGCGACAGATAAGCTCGTTTCGCCGCGGAAAATATGCGAAGATCCTTATCATTCCGACATAACATGCCGCGAATAATCAGGTGACTGAACTTTACGGGCCAGTTTCAAAGCTTGCCAAAAAATTTGACCGATCTGTGCCAATTGGCCGCCGATTCCTTGAGCCTTGCCTCTTCCTGCCTCTTGGACCAACGAATCAGAAGGACATTATTCAATTATCTCGTTGTTTCTTCGATGATTAGCATTGGATTCCTCGTGAATCCAATTTCTTTACAATTCTTCGTGGTTGTTAGAATTTGCGTGTTCGTAATTTTCGAGAAGCTGAAGATAGGAGAGCGAAAATAAAAAGTTGAGAAAATCTAAGGATAAAGAATTTCACTGACCTGTCAACGTGACATGCTTGATTGATACATTTTAAAGAGCAATCGATTGGCAAAGGCTAGGAAATAGTTCAAGGATCTTGTCAAAGCCTGACACAATCCAACTAACTTAATCTCTCCACGATGCTTTCACGAAGCATCCCCAAGAAATGTTATCCTAAATCCACACAGACCTGACCTGTTCTAGGTGAAGAAAGTCACTGGAACTCCATTCGCGTATTTTTTTTTTTTTTTTATTTTATTTACCATCGTTCAAAAGTTGAATTGAAGAAACGTTTCACAGGATTGTTTAATTAACGATAAATTTCAAATTGGTATGGAGAGTGATGATACTCACTTGAGAGGCGGCATCCACGAGGAAAGTGGCGGCAACGAGCATCAGCAACAGCAGACAGCCCCTCGGCAAGGTAGAGTCCCTCATGATGAGGACCTGTTCGTCCCAGTTCTTCTCCTATCGTGCCCACTCGCGTTGCTCTATCTTCTCTGTGCACTTGGATCGTTCGAGGGAAACCTCTCGTCAACGCATGACGAGCGGAGTGGAAACGCGCGACCGGTCCCCCTTTCCAAGGCCACTTTGAAATCTTCGGACCTTGACGAGCCGATCACGACGAGGAGGAGGGCCACCAGCCACGGGGAGCTTGGACGAGTACGAAACTTGCCTCGAGTCGCGGGACACACAGGAACCGTACAACAGCGCACCGGTGTTCGGTAGCGTCTGAAAGGCCGAGCGCGCCGGCAAGATAAAACTTTTTCAAAAGCCCGGTGCTTTTCCCTCACCCCGCCGGATCGCCGACAGATTCAGCCGCGTTCCCTTGCGCTCCGACACTCTGTCTCTCACCCGCAGACTTCCTCTTTCTCCCGCTCTATCTCTATCTCTGTCACAGTTTCCCTCTCCTGCTAGGCCGTCCACCTCTTCCCTCTCGCTTCCGCCTACTTTCGCGCCCCTGACGGCGTCCTTGTCTAACCGTGCGCGTTCCGCTGCCGTGGTCTATCCCCACCACCGCCGAATCCACGGCCCCCCCTCCCCTCCTGTTGACTCCTTTGGTCCGTCTTTCTCCGTCGTGCTCCCCCCACCCCAAACCGTCTTTCTCTGGATACCCCCACCCCGCGATATTTCGCGAGGATCCGTTGTCTTTCTCGTTCCGCAACTACGTACGTGTATCGTCTCTTTCCGATACGGCTCTTTCTCTCTCAACACACGTAGAGAATGGGGAGAAGTAAGTTGTTCCTCCAACATCCCTTCCACGATTCACAATCGTTCCATGCTCGCACGAGGCGACCGGGGACCAAAAGTGGATGTACATGTACGCGGTTCTTTTAATGAGATTAAATTGCAGGTCCTGGATACGTCAAGAGTTTTTTTTTTTTTATTTTTAGAATTCGATGGAATATTAAGATATTCTTGAAACTGAATTGTAGTGTGAAAGTTATGGACAATCTTAAAGCAAGATCAAAAAGGTATCATTCGTTATTATCCCAATCCCAGATATGTTTAAAAGTAAATTTTAAAAATTCTAATTCTAAAGTGTATTTCGTTCTTCGTGATATCGATCTTTCCAATTTTTTTCTAATTCTACAATATCAATCTAGGTTATCCGGTTGAAAATTCAACGAGAAAACAAATCGAATGGCCATCAACAGCGACGAGTCATTCCGGTAGGAAAAAGAAGATAAAAAAGAAGGGAAAAAAAGAAAAAGGAGAACCGCGTGCGTTCGCCAACGCGTATATTCCTTCCTTGTTTCACCCGACATAACCTCTTCGTTCAACCGGAGGATCTGTTGCGCTCAGCAACAGATGCGAGGGTGATCTTTTTTAAACGGGTCAACCTCGCCTCACGCGTATCCACTCGCATTTTCTCCAACGAGAAACGAAACTCGTGGACCTGGACTTCGTATATAGAATAATTATAACAGTCAACCCGTTGATTATAGTCACATTAATTCGTGATACATAACCTATTACAACTAACTATGATCTACAAATTATAACATAGAAAGAAACTTAGAAATTCGAATACAATATATTTAAATTAAGAGTAGACAATTATACATCATTGTATTTAAAAGAAAAAAGAAAAATCACATTTTTTGGTAATCTAAAATTCATTTAAGACTTTAATAATGTCTTGAATTTTTTATATATTGTTTGATTTTTTTGTTCGAAAAATATATCCTATTATATAAATATCCTATTTTCAGCTAATCTAATTACTTTTATGAAATATTTTATATGCACAATTTTAAAAAAATAAATATGTTACAGAATAGTTTCACAGAATAATATCTTTTAATCTACGAAATATGATTAATAAAAGATTTCTAGATAAAAGGAGAACTCTTATCATCGAAGGAAAAAAATATATATTATTTAAAGATATCCTTATTTCAAGGAAAGAATTGGAAATCAAAAGAATGTGATGTGCGTCAATTAGAAAAGCACGCATCGATCAATGAAGGAAAATATTCTCTTGATCTTTAAAGCATACAGATACGTGGAAAAAATGAAGGAGAATATCCGTCGTGGTTATAAACTTGACCGGTACGAGGCAAAAATGTCCAAATAAATTTCCTAAAAACAAAGCAAACTTGTCGACGATTTATAGTTTGACAGCTGAATTCCTCGATTGCGTGTGCCCTTCGGCAGTTTTTAGACAGTAGCTCGACCTTTTTTTTTTATTTGATCGGAAGATCAGTTATTTTCAGTTGTTTATCTATAACTCTTCTCCTTCAGCATTTACTTTATCTTTTTTTCTTTCTTCTTTTTAAACAACCATCGAATGAATAATTAACATCATATCCGATAACTTACGTATATTAAACTATATTTAGATTACATGTAAAACATTATTATTGGAATATATTAAATTAAAATTTAAATAGAATTGAATAGATTTTCAGAGAACTGAATGAAATTAACTTGCATTTATTATTATTTATATTGAATCATAGTTTAAATAAAGCCAGTATTAAATCATACTACTTGAGTCAATCAGATAAATTTAATCACATTATTGAAAAATCATAATAATTGTCGAGATATTATTATAAAAATGAATAATTCAAATAATTCAAAGATTCGTGATAATAATATTCTAAATAATTAAATATATAATATATTTAAAGATTTTTTTTATATAGATAATACGATCTATGATCATTTTCAATGAATGTATACAATCTGTATTAGCATATATGTATAAATATATTATATTGATAATATATTTAATACCTGTTAATCTAATTAACTTATTATTTTTAATTAACTCTGCGAATCAATGGCAGCAAAACATAATTTATTACAATTTTGCTGTCGGTAAAAAAGTTAAATTTAAAAGTAAGTAATTTAAGTTTAAGAGAGTTAGCACGCCCTTATTTATATCTGTTTCTGAAAGAATGTGAAAATTTTTTCATAATTTTATTTAAAAAAAATTTATATCTATCTTATCATTTATATAATATATATGATATATTTACCTATTTTATCATCAATCGATATATGAATTATTAGAAGTTGTTAAAGTTATATTCTGAAATACCGACCTCAAAAAAATTATAAGTATTCCTTGTATTTCTAATATGATATAAATTTTATTCATATAACTATTATTGATCCTAAAACAATAAAATGAATTTTCACAAGTATTTAAAATAAATAAATGATATGTAAAATATTAATAATTCAATTATTATTTTTATTAAAAATTTTTTAAATGATATTTAAAAATTTTATTATAATTATAATAACTTTAAATAATACAATGTAATAATATTCAATTACTATTATACAACTTATTAAATTCCATTAGGTGATCCAAAGATACGTTATCATAATGTCAATGAAAAGACATGTTATAAACGCAATACCAAAACACGATTATTTATCAATGCAAAACTAATTCTTTAAATGAATTTAATATATTATTTTATAAATAAAATATAAACATTCAAACATTTCAATATATTCATAATATTATTGCGATTTAAACACGATCATCATTTTATCATAACACTAATTAAAAAAATTAAATTTCTTTCTATTTAATTCTAATTTAAAATGCAGAAGATTAGATTATTTCGCAATTTTTTAATTCAAATCATAATAATTATAATGCAATTTTAATAATGCTTTCGCAGCATTAATAAAAAAAATTGCGATTTGTAATGTCCATGATATGATGATTGAATGATAGATCGACAAGTATATTGGCTGATAAATCTTCTGCTATTACTACTACTACGTATTAATACTACTATTATTATCATTGCTATTTTTAAAAACGAGCAAAGTAATAACAATATAATAACAAAAATAACTTTCTATTCTTTGAATAAAAAAAAAATTCAAAAGATGAGAAGTCATTCGTTGCAGTTCTCTTCATGGCAATTTATCTTTTTCTGGCACAATATTCGCTGAAACTCTGAAAATCTAGACTTGATATTTTTTAATCCCAAATAAAAAAAAAAATAACAAAGGGAATTAATAATAATCGTAATGATCATTGTCCGCACATCAGCAAAATCTCAAGCACAACGCTCGTTTCGAGATTTCTAGAGACCGCGAAAATTCGAAAAATCGATAGGCAAAGCCAGAAATGAGTGACATTCTTTACTCGTTCCAGTTTTACCCTCGATTCTTCAAATTTTATTTCCAGAAACAAGTTGTCACGCAAAAATGCCCCTACCCGACTAGAGACTGTGACAATCTGCCCGGCCCTACCTATTTATAATTAGCAGACATACCAGAAAATATACTACCTGGCAAAATAGGCACACCAACACATTTATTGGTTCTCATACATGATACTCGGGCACAAAAGCCTACATTAGGGAAAATGTTCCGGAACACCCGAGCTTGGCAAACTCGCATACTCTAACTTTATGTACCATTTTCCTGAAATCGACCGACAATGGTTAGAAACTATTGCGTAAAACGCGATAAAATACATGCATTTTTTAATTTTAACTTAATAATTAATTAGATACCTAGCAAGTTAATGTTTTTTAATTCAATCTATTTATCAATAAATATACTTTATGAATTTAATGAACTATTAATAGTTTTAATATCGAATAAAGGAAAATATATAAAAAGAAATAAATTTATGTTTAACAATTAATTATAATTTCATTTATAATAATTAATAATAAAAAATAATCAATCCTTAATATTTATAATTTAATTAATAATATTAATATAAATTAATCATTAATATCTATTATATTTTTTTAAATATCTATTTGTGCAAACCTATCCTGATCTAATACATAAAATATAAAAAAGAAAAAATATTATCATTATAAAATTCTTATAAATTCATATAAAATTCTATATATATAACCAATCAATCATTTATGTTGATTCAGATTTTTCGTCCTATGATATGAATAGAATATCTAAAATTATACAATTTATTAGGTAATATTATAATGGTAAAACAATAATCAATTTTATCAAATTCTTTCTTAAAAAATCATATTATGAAGAATTTGTAATTTTAATATTTAAATAATTATTATATTATTTAATAGTTAAGTAAATATATTATAATTATTAATAAAGTAGATAGTAAAGATTATCGAATCACAAATTCAGAACAAAGGGAAATATGTTTAACGATTCGGCAATCAATCGAACGTGCATGAACATAAATTAATTTTTGGAAAACTCATATTACAAGAAATTTTTTTTTTAATTTGATGAAATAAAATTAATTAATTATACTTTTCATTGATTAATAATGAATTGATTACCGTACGTTTTTCTTTAATACGAATAAAAAGATAATCAAAATCTATCTATTTTCAATAATTATGTAAAAAAAAAATAAAACATTATCAGATTAGAAAGTCATTAACTATAAATCTTTGTGGCATATGCTATAAATTATTTTTTTGAAATTATCTCAACGTAATTGAATAATTTGCACAAATAAAAATTATAAAACAAATGTATGTAATTAAAACTATATAATAAAATGATACAATAATTAGATATAAATTATATAAATTTTAATTCAAAAAATAAATATAAACTATTGGTAATCTTATTAACAGTTAAATAAACAAATAAAGAGAAAAAAATTAATTAATTTATAATGTTTAAGGAATTATTAAATAATTGAAGCCATCAATAATTTATTAATTAATAATTTATAAATTCAATAATAAAATATATGAAATTACTTACTACGCAATCACATGTATATCCAGTAACATGAACTGTCATAATTTTCGGGAGAATAATACGTTATGTCATAGGTTCGTTTAGAAGCTTTCTAATTGGTTCGAGCAACATAATTTCCTATTCCCTGTTTCTTTTTTTGTTCTTACTCGCGCGAAAAATTAAAATATTGTACTTAATTTAATTTATTATTAATTTTTATAAAAAAATAATTTTAAAAAAATCGAAATTCCATAAAAATTATTAAAAATAAAAAGATAAATTATACAATATAAGATAAATTTATTTAATATAAAGATTAATCAAATTAAAAAATGTCAGATGTTATTAAAAATGGAATTTAATTATTCATTTATTCAGAATTCAAGATTTTTATATATTAGTAATTATATAATTAAAAACATTTATTATTGATAATGAGAATATTTTTAATATTGTCAAAAGTAGATATAAATGGAATCTTGTCTATGTTTTAGATGGTGTTATCTATCTTACCTTTTTTACTTTATCTAACTTATCTTTCATTTTATTTATAAATTCTTCAAGTTAAAAAAATATTAGTTTTTAGAATTCAAGAATTTTGAAAAATTTTTTTAATTTAATAAAAAGATTAATAAAAAAATTTGAATATTATTACATTATATCTAAATCAATTCAATCATTTAGAATATAATCTAATTCCGGCAGATAACCAAGTTATTTACATATTCATTTAAGTAGCGCGTTATTTAACAGACATATACATTAATAGAAATTAAAAATTTAATTATTACAAAAATCATATAATTATTTTTTCTTGTATGAGTTATTATTGGTTCAAATAATGTACTTTGATTATTCAACATCAAAGAATATAAAAAAATAACATAAATTTAAAATGATAACATAATGATAACACATGATAATATAAACATAATAAAGTTTTCATTTTTTAAATTTAATTGATTTAACTAAGTTAATTAAAAAATCAATCAAAAAAATAAAAAAATTAGATTTTTATAAAAAATTATTAACAATTAGAAAGAATTGAACACTTGGCAAATATCAAGAGTTCAAAAAAGACATATTTAAAATGTTTATTGTATCATCTGTAAGTATTTTGTACAGATTTATTGTTTAAAAATTAACATATGAATAAATAATTTAAATATGTAGTTCTTTTTTTACTTTGTTTTTTCATATATGATACAAAATTAAGTTTTAATTACATAAAATGTTGTTATTCACTTAGATAATTATAAAATACGCATGGTGTTGAAATGATAATAGAATTTCATATCTATAATACAAATACATGTGTATTTGTACTTTCTTATATAAAATAAATTATATAGAATAATTTGTGGGCAATTATTTCATTGTAAAATAGTCTTTTAAATATTTACACTAATAGTGCAAGAACAAAACTCACTATTTTATTTCAAAATATTATTCTTCGATTAATCTTTAAAAAATATTAAGACAATTTTTTAATTAATTTCAACAAATGCTATACAAGAAACATAGTTTTCTGAATCTAATATTGATTAATTTCATACAATTTACTTATATGTATGTATGACTTATATTAATAGTATGGAAAGATGTGTTATTACACTTTGGCATGATTACTTTTTACAATTTGTTTTTGAAGCTAAAACAATATAGCGCGTCAGTCTCGGAGAATAGGAAAGTATTTAATTATCATATTTTGTCAGTCTTTTCCTCATGATTAATTATTAAATTTATTAAATAAATACATTCTCCACAAACATTTAATAATAAAATGATGTAGGAGTAATTTTTTGTATATAAAGTTTCTTTCTTTCTTTTATTCTTAATGTATTTTCTTTGCATAAGAATACTTTTAAGAAATCGTTAATTCACTTTGTAAACATAAAACAGCCATGAGATAGCTAACATCTTCATGATCAAATGCTATACTTTTTTTCTTTTCTTTTCCTTTTTGAACTTGATCAAAATTGGACTATCATTGTTGAAGGAACATCTTATACATGGCAGGCTATTGAATGTGTTGTTTCTTTTTGACTAATTCCACTAATTGTCTATACCTCGCTTGGCATTCATCCTTCAAAATATAACATCAATTATAAGTTAACTTATTGATAAAAATTATAAAATATTCATAAATCATACTTTGCTTTTTCCTTCAACGCAATTTGCAATTTTCTCCCATCTATCTGTAGATGTGCCTTTAGGATATTTTATAAGGGCCGCTTCCAGAGCTCTTTGTTGTTCTTGACTCCATTCGCTAATATTATCCACAATCTCCGCACGAGTCTTCGTCTTTTTTGAACGTTCTTCTATTATTGTTTCTTCTACGGACGTACCAGGTTTTAACCCTTCATCTTTTATCTAGTAAAAATAAAAAAAATTATCATTATGATTAAAATTAAAATCTTAGGACAGATTAAAAATTAACCTTTTTTGCCATATGTGTAACTTCGAAAACTGTACGATTCATCGCATCTGCGATTTTATCCCATCTTTCTGATGTACCACTAGGAAATTTTTTTACAAGTTTTATTAATTCTAATATATCATCATCAGTCCATAATCCCCCAGAAAGAGCAGGTTTCTGATAAATATGATTTGTCTGATCTTTTTTGAATAATTCTTTGACATCATTACCACTTCTTTCTTGTGGAGTGAAACCAGTTCTGCGTTTTCTTGTGCGAGACGTAAATTCTGGTTCTAATTGTTCATTCTCTTGTATTCTAAAATCATATAAAAATTCTAAGCATATTCAATGAGAAAAAAATATTTAATAAAAAAAAAAAAAATAGATTTCATTTAGAACAAACATTTCACTCACAATGTTTCTTCTTCTTCCTGTTTTTTTCTACGTTTTCTTTCTTCTAACATACCATACATTACACGCACAATATCAGGTATAGATAGTGTAAAAGCTATTATCCATCTTGGAAATTGGAATGGAAGAGTATTCCAAATAGTTGGTGTAGGAATTTTTTCCAAAATGTCTGCCAAATCTGGTACATCCATTTTTCCTTTTTTATTCTTTTTTTGCATTTTTTGAAGTTTACTGCCTAAAACTTGTTCCTATAACATATATTATAATTAATTAATAAAAAACTTAATTTTTATCTCTTTTAATAATTATTTTACATACATATGTATATCTTTTTTCAAAATAAGCAGCCCATGCAACTACATATTGTCCAATCGTAATGAGTAAAAATAAAATTATTCCTAATTCTAAAAGTCCCATTTTCCGTACATGACGATAATAATATACAGCTGATCGCCAATTTGGCAATCCATTAATAAGCACATTGTCATATCTCTGACGTTTTCCTGGATCTTTCAATATATCATATACAGCAACTAACTGAAAATGAAATTTATTATTTCTATGCAATTTGTTTTATGATTATGATAATATATGACTTACTTTTCTAAATTGCTGTTCTGCATCTTCTGCAGAATTTTTATCTGGATGTAATTGTAATGATAATCGTCTAAAAGCTTTTTTAATTTCTGAAGCATTAGCAGCCTAAAAATTTAATTCATCAGTCATTCTTTTTTATAGAGAAAATTAATTACATAAATAAAAGCAATCAGAAAAGAAAAAACCTGTGGAACACCAAGAATTTCGTAAAAATTTTGGTTGACTTCTTCGACAACATCAAATACTTCCAATTCATCATTATCCCAAGCATTTATAACTCCATATATATTGAAAAAATATAAAATTCGAAAAATTAGTAGTAATGACACTCTCATTTTTTTTATATGCTAAGTATATACATTCATATCCGTTTAGAAAATTTTGCCTTTTGATTTAAACACGTTCGTTGCTAAAACGCTATACTATGACCATTTCACTCAAATTAAATCAATCTTCTATAAAACAAATTGAAATATGTTAAACCTCTAAGTGCCACATCGCAAATTCAAATGAGGTTAGATTCAGAAAACGTAGGCCGTGTGTAACGATAAACGCGTTAACGATGTAGAAAAAATAGAATTTATATTTGTGTTAGTATATCTGTTGCACTGAATTAAAGCACTATTTTCAAATCGCGATATGAATTTTATGATCACTGATCTAATTTATCGACTAAGGATTATCATCTATAAAAAATTTACTTTAATATTTTAAATTATATTAATCATTTAATAAGAATTTCATGTTAAAATAAAATTATATATAATTTTTTACGTAATCTTGTATAATTCTTTCAATTATTAACATTAAATGTAAAATATGTATTAATTTAATTAAATAAAGATATATATATAAAATATTTATATAATATATAATTTATTAAATTTTTTTACGAGAAAGATTATTTCATATGATTATATTTTATTTATCAATCCAAATTAAACAATCAAAATTAAATTTAAAAAGTACATGATTACGATTCGTAAGGGACTGTATTTCCGATATAGCAAATATAGTGTTACAAATATGATACACAGATGACTCCACCAATTTTGGTTATTCGAGGCGCGGCGCACAGTGTGCTTTTGCATTCGCATGTATCACCGTCCAGGCTATTCGATCGAAAAATGTGTCTTCCGCTATATTTAAGTGCGATTACACGCACTGTTTTTACAAGCTTTCGCCTATAGGAGGTACAAGGTTAATTGTTGAATCGCGTAAGCGTAATTCGGACCGGTAATTGGAAAATTCCATGGACTCGTGGGTCAACTAAACGGAAACCGCATCGTTAATTCTCTGGCCACAGATGGTCATCGTGGCGAACTCATCCGATTTCCATTGATTGTATTTATAGTGTCCTCCAGTTTATTTTTGCATGCGGTTCCTTTGAGAAAAAGATGCGCCTATCCGCTGGCTGACAGCTTTTCTCGCATTGTAAGTCCCTTTAACCATAGGATTATAAAATTAGGAAAATTTTTGGAAAAAAAATCAAAAGAAAAAGAAAGAAGAAAAAGATGATTGACGACTATAGTAAGGTCTTATTTGCATGTGTTTGGTCTGACGTGATGTGTGGGTGTGCAAGTCTATTTAATACATTTCGTTGAACGTGCAATTCGATTGCTAGCCTCTTTATTTCGTTTGTATTATAAATTCATAATCGTGTTTGTCGTTTATGTCGTCGTTGTCAATTATACCAACAAATACAAATTTTTATGGGGGAATCGTTAGATGCGTTATGGTACAATAAAAATAAATCGAATAAATACATAATTAGACTATACCATGAAGATGTTATTCTTAGCATGAAAACGTAACGTTAGAACTACGAAAGACCATTTTTACCTGTGCTAGATTCTTTTTTATATTTCTATTTCAAATATATCTTCACGTTATCTATGTCAACCTATAACTTTTAAAAAAGTACGAATTTTCTTTCACATTTATAGTTAAAATATTTTAGTTTTCCGTTATTAATATTCATTAGTTCTTAATGAAATGATAATTTTCCATTTGTGTCATTATCTACATATAAAGTATTTTTGTTGCATAATGTATAATTATCAGCAATTCAGAATGCAATTAAGCTGTATTATAATGGTTGAAATATTATCATAATATATCACAAATAAATTTTTATATAATTTATCAAAAATAAGTTTTTATATAATGTTTTAACATTAATACTTTATATCTAGTTAAGTTGCAAACATTATTTTCCTATTTGTATAATACATCCAGTTATCATGCCTATATTAATCATGCTTTAAATCATGCTCACATTTTTAGCTCTACCATATTGTCCCTATGTCCTTTAGTATGGTGGTTTCTCTTCTTATACGGTAAAGGAGCCGGATCTGCCTAGCTCAAATTCTGGATACAAGCAAAATATAAATATTATAACATTGAATACAAAATGGAGTCTGCTATAGCTGGACGTAGGCGGACAACCGCAAGACATTCAGCAGAAGATCAAGCTCTTGATCAGATAGCTAAAGAGGTATGACTTGATTACTTTATAAGAATGTAATAAAATGGAGTTGATAAAAAAAAATAATATTAAAACCTCTAAATTTTATATAATTTACAAATTGTATATTACCTAACAAGAATGAAAATATGTTAATATGTGTTGCTATAAGTGTGCTTGACCTTCAGTATTTACATGTGTGCATGGCTCTAGTAAGTGGGGATTTATATCTTTTTTGATAAGTTTATCTTTAAAAGAGAATGTGTAAAGGAAATTATTAAATAGGTGAGACATAGGTGTATATTGTATTTCACAATTATTAATCTATAGTTAATATTTTATTTTTTGATTGAAATTAAATATAAAGTAAGTATTTATTGATCCAAATTGATATTCCAGCATGTTTTCATATAAAATCTAATAATATTATTTATCTAATACATTTATGACAGTGCTTGTATATCATGTGTCAATGTGTTAATAATAAATTGAATGTAAAACTATGTTTTTGGTAACAGGATGGATTTTCCATACATACTTTCAGGCAGAAGCTAGATTAGCTGCTAGAAGACAGGCAAGAGCAGAAGCTAGAGAAATACGAATGCGAGAATTAGAAAGACAACAGAAAGAGGCAGAGGAGAATGCAGATAGGGTATATGATATGTGTTCAGGTATTTCTTTAAAAGAATTAATGCTAAAAAAAATTTTGTAGTGCAATAAAATATTTCATTTCTAATTTTTCAGCCGATGTGAATAGAACAATGAGAGTAACTCCTGATTCTGTAAGAACGTCACGACTTCTTACGAATTCTAATAATTTTCAATCCAGTCGTAGATCTTCCGAAGATTCACTGGAAGATGCTGGCCTAAGCAGAGATCTTAGGGTATTTACATCTTTTTCTTTTCTCACAATATAAATGATAATTAAAACAAACTATATATTTCTTCAAATATATAAATATTCTTTCAAATTTTTATTTTACAGTTAGAATTAAAAGAATTTGAAGAAAAATTTAGAAAAGCAATGATAGCTAATGCTCAATTAGACAATGAAAAATCTTCATATGCTTATCAAGTCGATCTGTTGAAAGATAAATTGGAGGAATTGGAAGAAACAGTTGCACAACTTCGTAGAGAGCTTAGAGAAAAAAATCGGGAGTCCGAACAATTGAAAAGACTTAGTCAAACATTGAAAGATGAATTAGATGTATGCCATGCACAACTAGTAGAAAGAGATACGCTTATACAAGTAAGTAAATAGAAAATTCGTATTAATATATTATATTCATTTTATTTTTATAATTAAAATATAAAATTATTTCAGGAAAATGGTCTAGTTATTATTGATGATGAAGGAAGTGAAAATGAAGATAATGATATAGAAAATGGCTCACGTCCTAGACGAAGAGTACTAGTCAGTACAGAAGCAGCAGAGTTATTGCAAAATGCTGGAAAAGGTTCATTAGGTACATAATTATAAAAAATAAATCATTCTTTTCAAAGAAAAAAATATATTAACATAATAATATGTATGTATTTCATAATAAATTATAGATGTCCGACTGAGAAAATTTGCTTCCGAAAAAAAAGAATTGCAAGACGAGATACGACATCTAAGATTGGAATTAGAAGAAACAAGAAATCGTATTAGGTCCGAAAGATCGCCTGGTTCAGTATTAGGTTCGTATTCTTAAAATATATTATTATCAATAAAAATTTTCTTATATTTTAAATGGTAACATAATATTTAATATTTTAAAATTAATTATAATATTTTTTTCTAGGCTGTTTATCAGATTCTGAAGATGTGCAACGAGAAGCAAACAAGCTTTTAGCAGATTATAAATTTAAACTCCAAAAAGCTGAACAAGATATGTCTACTTTACAAGCTACTGTAGCCAGGCTAGAAAGCCAAGTAATACGTTATAAATCGGCAGCAGAAGCATCTGAAAAAGCGGAAGATGAATTAAAAGTTGAAAAGAGAAAATTACAAAGAGAAGTAAGAAATTTTATTCGATATTTTTAACTTCAATAATCTCGTTGAATAAAATAAACGAGGAATTTTTGTTATAGGTTAGAGAGACTCAAGGACGTGTAGAAGAATTGGAAACAGCAAATTCTCATTTACAAAGGCGATTAGACAAACTTAAAAATGCAAAATCTGCTCTATTAAAGGAGCTTTGACGAGACGATTTCTTGGGATCTGTACAATGAGTCTGCCATTTCGATTCACTAAGAACCGTGTGCCTCATAACACGAGATACTACTTAACGCATTGCATAATTTATGCGAACGGAACACGTACATATAGTGATCGTTACGCGGATTTTATGATTTTAATTGATTTTTATTTGTACAATATTGCATACAAGTATGACATTCCAAAATGGCCACTATTATACAATGGTTTTTTGGAATTTTATACTTGAATTAATTATATACTAAACTGCTGTGAAAAGAAATCGCTGTTTTATATTCAACACATTCTTTTCTTTTCTTTTATTAATTTTTTTCTTTTTTTTTCTTTTTTGGTACTAACAATTATTTTGCAAATTTTAAAGAAAAAAAAGGAAAAGGAAAAAAGAAAAAGAAATAACAGCCTTTTCGATGCATTTGAAACACCGAATATTTTTTCGTGAATTTTGTAAACAGTTATGGAGTCGATTCGTAATATATTATTTGAAGGGAAAAATATTCTGACTCGTGTATTATAAATGGAATTCAATATTCTTTCTGCCTTTATTTTTTGAGGCACAATCTTTCATGTTATTTCAGTTTTTGCTCATTAGAGCAACATTGATAATAATTAAAAATAATTAATCATATTATAGTTCTTCACTAATTTATGATATACGGGTCAATTAAGACATTGCGTACGTCGATGAGTGTAATTTTTGTGTTACATCGAATAATTTATAAACAATATTTCTAAAGATACAAAATATTTATAACTCCTACGAGAAACGTGTTATAGTTAAAGCTAGCATTTCGAATGGAAGCAACCAGTCTACAATATTCATTTTCTACTGTGACCGTTTACTATATAAATGTTTTTAATTTTTTATATCATATTTATATCTGAAAAAAAAAAATTAGAATTTGTATATTTAATAGGATGATAAAGATGAAACTATTTCATTGGCACATTACACTGATAAAAAGAAAAAATATTGCTGCCTAATACAATGATGGTATTCAATTTTTTAATCATAATATTTTTAATCAATTGAATTGTCTCCAAAACTGATATTTTTTATTCCTCGGACTGATGTGAAATAAAAGAAAGTAGATGTATGATAGTGTGGTCTTTGTACATTCGAAATAAATTAAACTATGTTGTTGAAGCTATATAATATTCTTGGTATACAAATTTATTATATATATTTTATATGTGATACAAGAAAAAAGTATTAAAACAATTATTTATGATCTTGTCAGTGAGAATATATTTAAAAAAAGTAGCGAGTCGAAAATATAGAAAAAAAAAATTATTTAATTATATTTAGTTTAATAATTTGAAATATTTTTAAATTATTTTTAATTTTTATTAAGTCATCTTTGAAAATCTTTTAAAGGATAATTTTTAATTTTAGAAATTATAGGAAACAGAGAAATATTTTTTATATTTCATTAAAATCTAAAATTCAATTGCACCATTCTCTAAAAAAAAGTTACTTTATTATGATACTGTATATGCGCGTATGCGCGTGAGTAAGTTTAAATACTTGTTACATCTTAAAGAAATATTATCTAACATATCATAGTTTGTTACTTCTATATATTTCATATGTAATTAAATTGTATAATGTAGATCAAGATTAAAATTAAGAAACACTTTTTGTTTTGGTTCTTGCAGGAGTTTGTGGATTGGTTGGAAGCTTGGTTGATTTTGCAATTAAAGATTTATACACTGGCATTGGTCTAGCTTTTACTTCTGTCATTTTGCGTAGTTCTGCTCTTTCTAATTTTTCTTTCAACAATTTACTTTTTTCTTCTTCTAATTTTTTTGCTTTTAATTCTTCTTTTTTCTTACTTAACTTTTTATCAAACTCACTTTCTTGAATTTCTTTTTTTTCATTTAATTCAAATTTATTTGTTTTTTTTTTATCATTATTTGATTTTTCATTTTTAATAATAGGTTTTATCAGATGATTTACATGTTGTTTTATTTGTTTTTTTTTTGTATCTATGCAATCTATTGTAACATTCATAATATTAGGTTGTTTATTTTCTTGATCATTGCAATTCTTTGTTTGTCTTTCTTCAAGTTGCTTGGAATTATATTTTTCTTTGCTATGTAAGTTTTCTTTAGATAAACCATGAATCACAACAGGTTTAAAGTTTGGAACAGGATTGGCATGGAATACTCTAGATTTTTGATTCTGTTCCTGTAACTGTTTAACAAGTTCTTTCTTTTTATTAGCAAGAGATTTGTTCCTTTCTTCAAAACTAAATGGACATGGGACTACTATTCTCTTTTTTGTGTTTTGTTCTTTTACTGGATTTGATTTTAAAAATTTGGGTGCAGGTTTTGCATGAAATTCTGTTTTAATGCTATTTGTTTCTTGAATCTGTAAATTTTTCAATTTTTCTTCCTTTTTCTTTTGAAACTCTTTATTGCGAGTTTCGAAATTTAATCTTTTAAGTTTTGTACTTTCCACAGTAGATTCTATACAAGTATTTTCTTTTTTAACAATATTTGAAGTACTCATGGAACGAACAATAGGTATAATTTTTTTCTGTTCTTGCAAATTCAGTTGAGAATTTGTCGTATGCCGAGTTTTCTTTGATTGGGTTTGATTAAGTTTTTCTGTAACTTTTTCCGTAATTGTAGCTGATTTTTTGTCTACTTTTTTTAATATTGATGAATTTTTTAAAATATTAATTGGTACAGGATTTGCTTTGATTTTATATTTCTTCATTTCTTCAAGCATTAGCATTTCTCGCTTTTCTGGATTTAATATTTTAGTTTGTCTTATTCTCTGCTTACATCTTAATGCAGGAGAAATTGGATAAGTAAGTTTTAAGGGAGATCGTTTTAATTTCATCAATTGAGTAGGTTTTAAATCTTTATTACTCAATGTACGAAATCTCTGTGGTGTTCCATTTTGAAATTTGAGAATTGCTTCTGCAAGACTTATAAATTGATTTGAACGCTTACGACATTTTATTAAGCTTGTTCTTCGATACTGACAAGTAAGTACTCTAGATTGTGATTTGCCTAATGAACATTGTTTCATAGATGTATTGGATTGTTTTTTTGGAAATATATTTTTTTCAATTTTTGATTTCATTGATTTTTCTTCAATTTTTGTAAAATTAATTTGTGAATTATTTTTTTTCATTATATCATTATCTTGAACATCTTTTGATTTATGAATAATATGTTTAGATTCTGACAAATAGATGTTCTTTTTAATTTTCTCAGGTATAATTCTTGTAGCTGTATGTTTAGATTTCATTACTTTAAATGCAGAAGTTAGTTCAGTTATTGGTATATTCCATGTCTGATGAATCTTATTAGATCTTTCATCTAGAGTGAAATTTTTTAGAGATTTCTTTGATTCATTTTCATTCTTTTTTCCTACTGAATGCTTTTTATTGTCATATGGTATAAAATATGCTACACTATTACGTGCAGGAGATTCTGTCTCTAAACTATCATCAAATTTCACTTCTGTTATTGATTGATCATTTTTATTTTCATTTAGACATGATAAAGATGAATTTGAATATGTAGTAGATTTTAAATATATTTGCGGTTTGTGCACCTCATGTTCTACTTCAAAATAACTATCAGAAGGAACTTGAGGACTATGTGTAAAATCTGCCCATTGTGGAGCACAACAATTATCCATCATTTTTAAAAAATTGTAACTGCTAAATAAATATAACAGCGGATATTACGTTGAATAATATTGAATCATAATCTGAAAAGAAAAAATATTAAAATTACGAAAAAGTGTAAAAATATTACTTACTTTGTTTACCATTTTATTTATAATGGTATATCCACCTTTAAAGTATATATGAAGCAATTAAAATCTTGCAATCTTTACACAATTCGATATAAATAAAAATTTATATCTTACACAATAATTTTTTTATAATTTTTTAAATTTCTTATATAGTAAGAATACTTTTATTTAAAATCTTTTATCAAATATAGAAGGTACCAGCAACTGATTAACAGATTCGTTGACAAATTTAAGTTTAAAATTTTCTATCTCTTCAGTTGATTGGTTGAAAATAATGCATATAATACAAAAATGAAATATCCCTAGCATTATTATGAATATTATATCAGTTGTATTTATTCATTCTTATACAAATAAATCGAATGATTAATCAAATTTATTTATCGTTATGTGAATTGTTTATATAAATTGTGTTATACAATAATATTATTAACGACTAATTTTATGCATAAATTTGTTATCAAGTTTGGAAATCTGTTTATTACCAACAGACATTAACCAATATCTATTAGCCAATAATCAATTAGAATTGAATTTAATTTTTCACATTAGAGATTAAAAAGTTTTTTATTCTTTTTTATTTTTGTATCGTTTGATAAAATTTAACGAATAGAATTGAAATATAACAATTTTAACTTTAAAAATTCATAGGATCAAAATTTATGCAAATGTAAAATTACATTTTAAAAATCACTTTAATGAGTTTCCCATCATTATACAATTTATATTAAACATATTGTTGATATCATAAATTTTATGCAACATTCTTTAAATTTATAAATATAATGAAATTGAAAGTGAAAAATATCTTTAAATTCTAGAAATAGCAGTCTATATTTTAATGTATGTATAGAATTATATTAATGTAAATTAATTACTAGAAATAAATATTAAATAATCTATTATATTTTTTATACTTCTCAAAAATAAAAATATACAAGCTGTTATAATTATAGTATAGTAAATTCTTAAGAAAATTGAAAATTATAATTGCGAAAAAAAATTATGTAATAGTTATGATTGTGAATTTGCCTTAAACCATAATTAATATTTTTGTCACGAAAATATAATTTCAAATCATTTATTGTTCATTAAATATTATTCTTTATTATTATTATTAATTATTATAATATTAATAAATATTATTTAGTAATAAAAATTTTTTATTTTAATTACTTATAACAAAAATATTTTTTTATTCATTATTTGACATTGAAAAATTAAAAAAAAAATAAATTTTTTATTAAAATATGTTAATAAAAAAAAATTTCAATTTTCTCCTTATATTATATAATATAATATATAATAAATATACTATATAATATAATAATGTTTTATCTATATATATATATATATATATATATTTATACATTCATTCATGCATTATTATTATGTATATGCATAATTATTGTTTGCAATATATTATGATAATTATTATATTTATATGTTACTACATTTTTAATTTATTATTTTTTACAAGAAAAAATTTATTTTATTGCATAGTTTACTTAGTTGACATATTTATTATATATATTATACATAGAAAAGTATTATTCGCATGGTATGAAATTCGTAGTATCGAAATTCACCGCTAGGTGTTCCCTATCTTCAGAGACATTCTCGCAAGTGGTTTTGACTATTCTAGTATATAATACACGCGTTTCAAACCCATGTAGTTATCGCTTCTCGGCCTGATGGCTAAGATCAAAGTGTAGTATCTGTTCTTATCAGCTTAATATCTGGTACACTCCCCACCGGGAGTCAGAATATTAGTCTGATTTTTGGAACCGGGCGGAACCCCGGGGCTTGCTCCGCTTCTGCCGCGAGTCGGCTCGGCATTGCAGTGCCGTCGAGATCGGCTCAATAAATTATACCAAAAATTAAACAACTATTTTAGAATTTAAAAACATAAGTCATATTTCAAAAAATATGCTTTGTTTTATTTTAAGAATGTTAGAAATACAAAGCATATGAAGAATAAAAATTATGTTAGTGTTCATCATTCCAGTAAATGACCATTAAAAAAATAATATACTATCAATGCTGCTAATCTTATTAACAAAATTAATTTGAATTTTAGTCATTTTTTGATGCCTTTTAAATCGAACGAGAGATCGGTTGATCCGAACTTTTATCGAGTTAAAATTCATTTTGGTTAAAATTCACTCGAATTTTTGTTTGTTCAATGCTATGTATTGCGCGTGTATACTCTTCCGAGCGTCGTTGAATAAAAGAGAGGATTTAAAAACAAAAGTTAAATATTGATTTTTCACAATTTATTTTAATATCTATGCATATTTGAATATATTATAATATATAATATTCATATTACACAAATATATATATATATATATATACGTATATTATGTATATATTTATTATATCTTATATTATTATTTTACATTTCAATAAAATAAAAACATATATAATTTGACTTCATAATTAATCATTATGAAAATTCATAAAAAGATAAATAAAATAAAATAGAAATATAAAAAATATAAATGCAAATATAATATAATAAATACAAAGTAAAATATATACATAAATATCAGATTCCATTCTAATTGATTGAGAGAGATTGGTGGACTTATGTAATTTTTAAAAAAAAAATTTAATAATAATAATAGCAAAATTGAATAATATTGGGCTCAAGAAATAACCCTAAATGTATAAGGATTCTATTGATGTATTCTTTCGTAATTCTCCGTGTGACATCGATATATAAATTAATTATATTAATTATGAATGTTGTTAAAGCTTCAGTTAGCACGATTCTGTGCGAGACTAAAATTTAATCAGACATTTCTCTACATCACAATTGTTCAAGATCTTCTTGTAAACTTGTATTCCATGTAACATCTCTTGTACAGTAGGAAATTCTTCTGTAAATAAATATAAAAATATGTAAATAATATATAAAAATATATAAAAAATAATATAAAAATGTATATTTTCATAGAAAATAGATAAATAAATAAGATTAATAATAAAAAATTTTTTTGTTAGAGAAATAAGTTCTTCCCAAACTAATAACTGTTTTCGTTAGAAGATTTCATCAGGTCATTAATAGATTCCAGCAAGATGACCAACTGGTAATTCGGAAAAGATAATTCCACAATAAAATATAATAAATATATAATAAATAAAATATATAATATATAATATATAATATATAATATAATATATAATATATATAAAATATATAATAAATAAAAATAAAATTAACAAAATAATTTAATCTAATTCAATTATATTTTTAAATAAAATTAGAAAAGCTTCTAAGATTAAATCTATTCTACGAAAATTTTGAATAAATATTAGTATTTTGTTTTTACTTTTTATGGTACGAGAGCAAAAAATAGACAATGAACGTACGACCTTGTTATGCTGTTTCATTCGTTAAAACAATTCGTTAGAACAATAAAAAAAGAATGAACGTTTAAATTAGCAATGCACGATTTTTAATTCTATTGATATTATCTTTATAAAAATCTTATGTATTTTTCATTAAAAAAATTTTTAAAAATTCGTCTATTTGACATTCATGTTTGAATAACATTCTTATTATTATATTTAACAATATGATACTTGCATGACAATCATTGAAATAAGTACATAAATGTGGATTATAATCTTCAGAATTTATATTCTTATAAATTCTGAATATTTATAATATTATATTATATTATATTTATAATAATATATTATATAAAAATTTTAAGAATATAATAAATTATGAAATACATAAAAAAAAATACCAGGAATTTTAATTTCATATAAAAATTAAAAAAAGAAATAAATAATGAAAAAATTGATATATCATTTGAAATATTTTTGCTAAATTTGATTTTTTTCATAAGTTAACAGATTCTTACCTATATAGAAGTTTCAAAATGTGCAATTTTAGATCCTGCGAAAACGTCCACTGAATTGCAACTATGGATAAACCTAATTTTAACATAAGTTATATCGTTGCTAAATGTATCGGACAAGATCGGATTTGTTCGCGAAACTTCGTATACGTTATATATTATATAAATTTATATATACGGTACATATATAATATAATTATATATATAGTATATATATAGTACAAACACATATATTGCTTTTATCAAGCAACATCTGCTTTGTGCGGTAGTGTAAGCATATGTGTTTTTATATAGTGTAAGCATTAGTTTAAATTATAATTTCAAATTAACCTTTTTAATTATTTATTTATTTATTTCCGATATTTTATTACATCAATCTTATTTCTATGAACAAATTTTAACTATTTTTGTATTTAAAATCTGTTATGCACCGTCTTTCCCGTTCTTCTTTATATGTTAGTGTTACGAATATAGCTTGAAACAAGTGCATTTATATTATAAATATTATATATTTATATTAATTTAATTTAAATTATTAAGATATAAATATAGTTAGAAAACCACATATCTTCTAAAGTATAAAGAGAATATAAATAAATAAGTTATATAAATAAATAAGTTATATAAATAAATAAATATATAATATTAAGTTTAATTAAGAAAAATGAAAATTTGTTTACTTTCATATTATTAAACATATCAAAATAAAAAGATTGAAAGAAGCATGAGGCTAAAAAATATTCATGAAACTAAAATTTATTAAAAAATCAATAGATATATAATATATAAAAACAATTAATATATATACAGTTATATATAGTTAATATATATATATATATATAATATAATTATATATATAAAAAATCTTAATATTATTATTTGTTATAGCGATATAATGCAATGAAGAATTGAGAAATATTTATCATATTGTTATTTTTTAATCAATCGATACAGATAGATAAATAAGATTTAAAAGGTTAGAAAGTTTTTCAATATTATCATTATTATTATATTAATTTGTATAAAATCAATGATGTGATCATATTTAAAAAAACAAACAACAAGTGTTTCGAAACTTCATATGCAGCAAAGAAACTAAATTGATAATATTTTTATTTCCGACCGATGTAATTTTTATCAATAAAATTTTTATCAATAAAATTTTAAGATATTCGTTCATCGCCATTGTATAGCTTTTAACTTTAGATAGAGAATAATAATGGCTATCGGAAATAAACAGCGATAATAATAGATGATTGAAATGAAATTATAATGATACAAGGATATTAGATTCGATAATTTATTTTTTGTATCGACTCAAATCGCGATTGATATCAAAATTTAAAGAGATAATGTTTTAAATTTATCTTAACATAAATCTGTTAATTAATAGAGTTTATATTACTCTATATGAATCTCTGAATAAATAGATTTGTTTACTATAAATACAATCCATTTCTTCTTTAATTCAAATGTTTTCGTATATATCAAAGACATGTAGACGTTTCAGCTCAAAAGGATAATGAATTCTACAATCATCTAGGGACATTTACATCGAACGAATCCTGAAATCTGTCAAAATTCACGATCTAGGCAATCGCTTAGATATTTTTCTGTTATAATGGCAATTCATAAGAAAAATTCATTATTTTATTAAGTGCAGAAATTTGTTTAATTTTGAATAAGTAAATTTGAGTAAGAAAATCAGAATTTTTCTTCATTGAAAAAATGTTTCATAAATAGAATTTTCATGATGGTAAGCTGTTTTCGAAGTCCACTTCGACCAAATTCGGTTTAAACCATTGAATCAAAGGAGATATATCAGCGGCACGAGGATCTGCAGAAATACCTCTGGTTATATTATTCCAAAGCAGTATGTAAGTTTGTGGGTGTGATTTTAGCGATTTCAATATTTATGCATTCAAAAAGATGAAGAATCACACAGATGACATTTCATATTGTTAATATATTTTTTCCGTTTATAGAAGATTTCGTCCATTGAAGAAGTCAACGATCAATTCACAATTTATTACTAACATAACGTAAGCATATGAATTAACGAAAAAGATAATTCCATTTTTTCATGTGAAAATAACAATTTCTTCACTGTCGTCAGTAGCGATTTTACAATTGCCCCCCGTTGATCCCGATTATGAAGAGTGGAAAATAAGGACAACCAGAACGACTATCAGAAGTAATATTAAAAATGAAATGAAAAAAATGAAGCAATAAGAACGTATATTTAGATCATGGGATATATAATTGCATAAATTCGATTATTTACGCATTCCAGAAAATAAGAAAATCTCATGTGGACAAGTACGATAATATTCACAATATTACAATTCAAATAGAAATTGTTTTCAAATATAACCTAACAAAATACATATATTCAGGAAATTGCATATAATATATATTACATTTGAAAGTATCATTTTTGTATTATTTTCTTACATAAGCGTGATTTTGTTAAGTTGTTGTTCCAGAATGATTAAAAATAAAATTCATATTTACTATTCATTTCATCAGAAGGATAAAGATAGAATGAAAATTCAAAGATCAGTATTATCTCTAGACTATCCCAAATAAAACTGTACGTAAACAAGAATAAAAAATAATAAGACAAAGAGATAGAGTAATAATTAATTCTTAATATCATTTCTTGAATAAAAAAATTTTTGAATGAAAAATTTTCCCAGAAAGATATTGGAAAGATAAAATAGAGTAAAAATTGGTCATCAGCGTCAAAGATGTTTCTAAAAATATTTAAAAGATGGCGGTAATAGTCAATTCTTATCATTTCTATCCTTTTATTATTTATTCTTTTTGACTATATTAATTAATTTCATTTTGCAACATTCTAGAGATGACGTTAATTCTCCAATTTTTCTCCAATTATTCTATCTTTATCCTTTTATTATTCATTTATATTTGTTCTACATTATATATTTTTTTTTAATTTATGTGCTAAAGAAACAGCGTTATATTTGATTAATAATTGAAAATCAGTTAAAAAAAATTGAAATGTGGAACATTTGCAAGTTTCATATGATTTTAATAATAAAATATTTTCATTTTTTATCAAATTACGTTATTTTGTTGATTGCATTGCATAAATATTTATATTTTATTTAATATTTACAATTTTATTAGTAATATATAAAAATAAATTTAACTTGAATAGTATTACATTTAAATCCATTTTTATAAAAAAAATTCATAATTTGATATTATTTTTATTATATTAAAAAATATAAGTGTAATTTTTAATTTACTCATTCAATAAGTTTTTTTACTATTTGTAACAATCAAAAAAACCATGAATATAATCCAATATATACAATACATAAGAATATTTACGAAAAAAAAATATCAAAGATTATTTTTAAAATCTATTTATTAATGAGATTTTATCAATTTTTGTGAAATTAAATTGAATAATTTCTAGAGGGCATACCACTTTGATTTTTTGAGCGATCGGTATTTCAGAACATGCAAAGTCCTATAAAATATTATATCTTTCTTACATTTCGTTTGTGCTGAAATGTTGATAAAATAAAATTCTTACATTAATTTTATCTAATTCTATTTAAAATAAATTAATATTTATTCAAGTTTTAATTTATATTATATCTTATAGTTGATAATACTTCATTTATGATTTTGAAATTATTTTTAATTTGTTAATTAAATTTAATGTCTAAAATGTCTAAACTAGGAATGTGCAAATAAATATATATTATTGTGCCAAAATTTAGGCATTTTAAGAAAGGTACAATATTTATCTTTTGTTTAAATTATTCATTACAATGTCATCAAAAACAGAGGTTACATTAGAACATTTTTATATATTTAATGGTACATATGCAAAAAAAGAAGGAGAGGCAAGTAAATCAAATTTAATTTTGAAATATATATAATTTTTTTAAATCTTTATAAGTTTTTTTTATATGTTTTTATTTGTTTTCTATAGGAAGAAAAAAAAATACTTTATTATTATCCAGAAAGAGACTTAGATATTCAAATTAAAAATATAGGTCTCAGTGAAGCAATTATTAAATTTGCACAGTAGGTATTTTAATTTTAAAATAAAAAAGTCCAAAAATTAATAATTACATATAACATTTTACATATTAACATTTCGTAATACATTATGTATTTTTTTTTTTAAATTTAGATCGTTTAATCCTGGACAACCATGTGATTATTGTCATACACATAAAACTCGTCAAATTTATTATCAACCAGAACCAAATTTTTGGATGGTAATGGTAAGTTTTTATTATTATCACAAAAAAATATAAAAAATAAGAAAAATATATTTTATATTTTATATAAGATTGAATATTTGGTAAAATTTTAAAATTTTGTAATCATTTTGTAGATTGTCGGTGTACCATATATATGGAAAGAAAAAGATGGTAATAAATATACAGAATATCAGTATGATGAAGTTTCTAGCAGTGTTTGTCAAGCTATATTAAAGCAAGCATATGTTATGTTTAGATTATTTATGGGATCATTTGATACTATTATTAATGAACCTGAATGTGGTTCTATAACATTATTAAAACATAAACTTGAACATTTTTATTCAAGGGTAAATGTAATTTTCAAGAATATTTATTATAATATTTTTTTAATATAATTTTTAATATAATGCATTTTTTTTACAGTATTTAATGTCTTTAAAGTTAAATAACAGTGATATTTTAGATGTTTTCCAAGGTTTACAATTTTTGCCTCTTGATAAAATAACATTTTTACGAGTTCAATGTTTTATGAATCTTGTAGAAGCTATGTTTTCTCAAGTAAAATACACTGCATTTCTTTATAATGATCAAGTTGTATGGTTAGTATTATAAATAAATATCATATTATAATATATAACAATTTAAATTATATTATTGTACATTGTTTTTTTAGGAGTGGCTTAGAACCAGAAGATATGCAAGTAGTTTATAATTATTTAGTAAGTACACTTTTACCAGCTCATCTTGAGAAAGAACTTCATGAGGGTTCATTGCCCAGAAATTCACCTTCACCATTTACTACTATTCATTATGGAAAGTTAGTAATCACATAATTATTTATTTTTTTTATGTACAACAATATAATGAATTATATAAATCTTATAGATTTGTCACTGGACCATCTAGTATTAATGAACCAAGTTTAATTGGAAAGTCTCCTAAAGTATTTATTAATTATTCTACAAAACCAGTTTCATTATATTTGGTTGTTTATAGAGCATTAAGTGCTACAATATGCCTGTTTGTTGATAGTAAGATTCTTTTTTTTTTTTTAAATTTTAAACGTTTTTTATTTTAAAAATGTTAAAAAATATATATAAAAAATATGTATAAAAAATATGCTTATTTTACAGGTAAAACAAGTTTGTTAATAGATTTTTTTAAAAGTCTTGATAATTTTCTTGGTCCACAATTGACTACACTCGTTAGTTCTGTTGCAGAACAATGTGCTAAACACGTAATAGTTTCTTCAGAATCTTGCAAATATTTATATTTTAATAAACTTAATTTAGCTTATAAGAGTACAATACATCCAGATAATAGGCGATGTTCTAATGTACTTACAACATCTGAAGTATTGAGAGTTATTACTGATATATATAATGATACAAATAAGTTAGTATATGATACAACAAAATTTTAATACAAATTTTTTATTTGACGATTAATAAAAAAATATTTTTTATAATTTTAGATTAAAAGAAGCTGGAGAAATTATCATAAAAACTATGAGTGATTATTGGGTTGTTGGAAAGTTATCGAATTTAAGAGAATTTTTTGTAGTTATTCAACAAAAAAGTGCAAGTATAATGGAAATAGAAGGTAATAATGACAATATATATTTTTTATGATATATCTATATTGATTTCTAATTTAAAATTATATAATTGAGAATAATATAAAAAATAATAATTTTTATTTCAGATGACGTTAAAAAACTTTGTGAAAAAGAATTAAAAAGTATATTTTTCCATTAATAAAAAAATCTATCTAATAAATTTATTGGGTATAAATATTCAGTGAATATTTTATACAACGACTAAATAATTGTTTACTCTTTTAATTAATGTATAAACAATATGTAATCTAAGCAAATTAATATTGTAATTATAGAAATAATTTATATATAAATTTTAATGTAAAATATAAAATCTGTATATATACATATATATTATATATTTTTAATGTATTTAAAATGCTTTAAAATGATATATTTTCAAATAATATAACTATTATTAAATCAACTAAATAGTATATATAAATCAAACAAATTTATAAATCAATTCAAATTTTGCTTTTTGTTAAATTACACAATATATTTTATATAATTTAATTTTTATTAACAAAATATTAATATCAAGTGATAAACAATAATATGTGATCTTGAATAAAGATCTATTTTCATATTATATTTTTTAATTCGTTAAAATTATTTTTAAAATTTCCTGTAAATTGTATAATAATGAAAAAATTTGAGATTAAATTATCATTAATTAATATTAAAAAAAATAAAAATTAATCAAAATTGAATCATATTTAAATCATAGATAATCGAATAGTACGTGTAATATGCATAAAGTTGGCGCGCGAAAGCGCCACTAACATTCATACTTAGAATTAATCAGACATGTCGTCGGACGTATTTGCTGGATTAATGTTCACTTGTAAAGATATAAATAAACTGTTAATTAGTTGACCTGTTTTGTGCAATGAACCGTATGAGGACCGCAATATGTGCGTAGTTGTATGTACACAACCTTTTTTCCGGCAATCCAAAGGTAAGCATACAAGAATGGCGCGCGCGCGCGTGTCCAATGATTGACTTTACCGTAGCAGACGGAACATATTGTTTCGTCGACATTTATTTCTACTTTAATGTGCGCAAATTTTCTTATTGAGTACGCACTAGTTGATGAAATAATTTTTCTTTAATATTTTTGTTATTTATTCTATTAAAATTTAATTTTGAGAAATTCTATCTCTATTTCTTGTCTCATTCTTATATTTACTCAAATCTGAACTTCCGATCCATACTCTAAATGTCAATTTGACAATTGTTGAATGATGTATTGTGATATGATATTGATGTTGAATAAATTAAAAAAATTAAAATGGAGAAAGATGATTTGGTGAAAATAAAATTCTACGGTGAGAATAAATGAAAATTCAACCTCGCGATAATGCGAGAAGAAAACTGTACATCATACTGATCATTGATAAGGACCATCAAATAGGAAATTTCCAGTAATGTACATTTTTCATTTATTATCTAAATCAGGAATTATTATTAAACTTTGTTACAATATAGCTATTTTATTTTAATATGTTTTATATTGTATTTTTTTTACAGATGAACGTTCCACTATATGGACTTCTTGGAGTTGTAGCTGCTTTATTAGTATATATTGTTGGAATTGGAATGATTGTGAAGTTATTCATTTGTCTACTTGCCTTAATTTTAGGGTATGATTCAATATATGATTGTTATTTTATATAGTATTCCTTTAATCAAAAACATTAATTTATATCTTTTATTGTAGAATAATGACATGTATATATAGAACATATGGCGCAAATCTTGACAATGCAGTTAAATCTGAAAGAGAAGACTTAGATAAGAAGACTGAAAAGTTACGACAGGTAAATAGATATTAAATTAAATTAGTATTTAAACATTTTAATAATTCTTTTTTTATTTTAGTATATTCTAGATCTATCTAAACAGAAGATGACTTTTACTTTAGATAGAAGAATCACTGGCAGCCGTATTATTGATGAGTCCCTGCAAGTACATAATCAGTTTATGAACTTTTATTATTTTTATGTACTTCAATGTAAAATAGAAAGAGTAACATAGCGATTTATAATTTTCCTCTATGTAGGAAATATTAGATTTTGTAATCAGAGATTATGTGGAACCATGGTACAGCGTTATTACAGATGATGAAGAGTTTATATATTCTGTTCGAGATACTGCTCAAAAAATAGCTATCAATATTGCAAATCGGTACATAATATATACAATTTAAAATATTTTTTAATTTTATTTTTATTTTTTTTAAAATAATTTAATTTTCTAATTAGAGTGAAAGGTGTAGATTGGATACCATATTTAACCACACGCCTCGTAGACGATGCAGCTTCTCATGTTAGGTTGTATAGACAAGCAAGAGCAAGAATAAAACAACTTCGAACGAAAAAAGTACAGAAAGGTAGTACCAGTTCAAGTACTTCTAGTGGTACTCCTAAAAAGATACCAACGCACAGACGAAATAAAAGCGAAACGGATGTATTTTGGTATTCCCAATCTAAGTTTTACATTCCCAATTTATGCTCTCTTACTGAACCCATTGAAAGTAATGAAGAAAAAGAGGAAGAATCATTAGAAAAAATATTCTTTGATTTGGAAGTACAAATGGAAAATAATTTGATTTGTAGAGATCTTTTGTGCACTAATAGTACTCAAGAACTCGAATTTCTGGGAGAAATATCTGAAATTTTGTTATATCTTGTGTTACCAAAGGGAGACTTTGATTGCTTGACTGTGAGATTTATTTTGAGGGAATTGTTAGTAAACGTGATAATTAAACCATTATTGGATTTATTTTCTGATCCTGATTATATTAATCAGGCGTGTATATGGCTGGTAAGTATATTATAAAGGCAATGTAAAAATTATAAACAAAATCTAATAATTTCATTTTTTTAGTGTGCTAAAGAAGGTGGTTTACCCAGTGATGTGTTTCTAACAGTGATCAAAGTAACGGATAGCTTAGATGAATTAACAGCGACAAAAAATATAGTTTGTAAAGAAATAGCTCATCTTCGTTCTAAAGATTCTGGGGGAGAGGATGATCTATTAGTAAAACAACAATTAAACAGTTTGCTTTATGTAAAAAAAATTCTGGAAACTAGGATTATCGGAATGCAGGAAGGATTGGAATCTGAGGCTGATGGAATTGGTGCTCAGCCTGATTGGAATAGGCTACTGATACCCGGACAAAAACTAGTGAATTTACCTCTAGATGAATTGTTAAAAAATAATATTGCATTAAGTTACTTCATTGATTATATGACTTCCATAAATGCAGAATCGTATCTGTTTTTTTATCTGAATATTTATGGTTGGAGAGTTTCAGCAGAACAACAGATATCGAATATAGAATTACAAAAGCTACATGCAGCCCAAACAACTCCTGGTCTTATGGGTACTAAACGTAAAAATACAGATTTGGAAAATTTAAAGGAAGCAGCTACTAAAATCTATCAGCAATATCTCGGTGATAAAGCATCTCTCAAGTTACAATTGGATGATGCCTTAATAAAAACTTTATTGAATAGAATAAGAACTGAGTCTGTGAAAGAAACATGGTTTGATGATCTTAGAGTTTGTTGTTATGAAAAATTGCAAAATGAAGATCGATTCCTACCAGGTTTTAAAAAGTCTGTAGCTTATGTAAAACTTCTCGCTGAATTAGATCTTTTGAAAGATCCAACATCTGAAGAAGATACAAAATCTCTGGACAGTATTAGTTTATCAAGTACGAATAATGAATTGGAAACTTTGGATGAAATATCTGAGATATATAAATCTGAAGACACTAAAATTGAATTAAAGGACAGTAAATTAAAATCTAACTCTTCTACAAGTTTAGCTAGCATTATAGAGCCAAATGAAAACAGAACAATTGAACCTGATTCTGAAATTAACATGAGAACTATGAAAAGCATACGGAAGGCAGCAAGCATGGATACAGATCATATTACTGAGGGTAAAGACATTTCTTTTTTCTTGGAATCGAATGTAGATCAATTTGTTAAATTAGATGAGAATACTTATGATCAGAATGCCATTAAGAAGCTACAGCAAGGAAAATTTGAAATAACTGCAAAAATTATTGAGACTGGTATAGTTAACGATCGTGGAAAAACTTATGGAATCTACGCAGTGGCTGTAACTAAAAATTATGATTCTGGTTATCAAGAAAAATGGCACATTTATAGAAGATATTCTGATTTCTACAATCTTCATCAAAAAATTAAAGAAAAATATTACGATCTGGCAAAAATTCCTTTTCCGGCAAAAAAGGCATTTCATAATATGGAGAGAACTGTTTTGGAAAGAAGAATGTTGATGTTGAACGCCTGGTTGCATCAATTAACGAAACCAGCTATTGTCGAGGGACATATGGGTTTACAAAATTTGTTATTGAACTTTTTGGAACAAGGGGATTACGATAAAGGTGTTACCGGCGGACAGATATCCAAAACAGTAAGTGTAATAATTAAAATATCTTTTCAACAACTAATTAAACAAAATAATTAAAGATAGACAAAAATGTATATATTTTTATATTGTTTTTATGTATTTTTTATAATTATATTGTTTTTCAATTAAAAAATATAATAAAAATAATTAGAAGTATTTTATTCAAAGAATTTCAGTTACTTGATACATTTCGCATATACATAAAAACATTATAAAAGATATTTAATTCTTAATTTAATATAGATAGATACTCTGATGAATCCATTAAAAACGTCAATGAAAACCGTAACTCAAGCAGTGAAAACTATGCCAGATAATATGTTGAATACTGTAGATGGAGTTATGGATAATATAAGTAAACTTTTTGGCAATCCAAAGAAATCAAGCGCCTTATATGAAAACACTAAAGTTGGTGCTAGTCTAGATGTGGAGGTATTTATTTTTTTTCTTTAAACTATATTAATAATCAAATTTAATTATTATATCTTAATTTATATTTTTTTCCTATTTTAGACCGACGATAACATTCCTTTACGAATAATGTTGCTTTTAATGGATGAAATCTTTGATCTAAAAGTAAGAAACCAATGGCTTAGACGAAGAATAATTACGTTACTGAGGCAAATCATTCGTACAATGTTTGGAGATATAGTAAATCGAAGAATAGTCGAGTATGTTTCTTTACTAACAAGTCCAGCTAGAGTAGCAGGCTATTTAAAATTATTTAAGTAAGTAAATTTACATTTTACCATAAATAATTAATTATTAATAATTAATTAATTATATTACATTATATTACATTATAATACATTACATTATATTACATTATATTACATTATATTAATTATATTACATTATAGGAATAGTTTTTGGCCCAATGGAATTAAAGCCGACAAGAAACCGCCCAGAGATACAGAAATGAAAAATAGAACAAGAGTAGCAGCCAAGATTGCTCTTCTGTCATGTCTTTCGGATGAATTGAAACATATCATAGGCAGTGAAACAACCAGGAAAGGCCTTCTGAGAGTATTTGAACTTTTTCAACGACCTGTGCTCAATAGGAGACTTCTGTACGTGCTTCTAGAAGGAATTATAGAGACTCTGTTTCCTCAGAATAATTTGGTGGATATTTTCCGAAAACTTTATTCAGTTTCACCACGAGTACAAAACAAAAACTATAAAAAATCTTAAGATCTAATAATGTTCTTTGGAATTTAACAAGTTTATGAATCTTTTCATAACGAATTCTATCTGCGCCAAAGAACAGGAACTAGATAGTGGAATAAATGATTATTATGATTATTCAACATTTTTGGGTGAGCAATTGATTTCTCTCTGATTGTAAATGATTTGGAGAAATCATTTAGACGAATAGATAGTTCACAGAAAAAATTAGGGGAACCAATATTCATGCCTAGATGAATTGTAAAATATAAAGGACGTTAATCCATGCTCATGTGAAAATTATCTAACTTATTAAAATTAAGCGATCATGTACATTATTATCTCAGTCCATTTCATTGCAATAAGTGAAAAAAGAAGAATAAAGAACAAAAATCGTTTTTCAAACTGGGAACAAATTGAAAGTTTAAAAAAAACTTTCTGAACCATAATCTTTCTATTTCTAATATGTATATTCAAGTAAAAAAGTGCAGTAATTCAGTGGCCAAATAAGTCTAATAAACGATATAATTATAAAAAAAAAAAAAATGCACGAATTAATTCGAGCACTTTCAACAGTAGGTTTCGACTTAACGAATCTCTTAATTATTTCACACATATTTAAGGATATTGTGCATTCCAATTTGCATTTCAACGATGTACTTCACACTAAAATATGAAAAAAAGAAAAGAACACTTTTTACACGTGTACTAGAAGACCAACTTTTTCACGACGGCGTTATTCTTTATCATACAAACCGTCGCGAATATATACTTAATTCGTAAAAGATTTTCAATGTATTGTGCCATTTTAAATCCGCATGTAGTAAGGGAAAAAAGGTAATATAAAATTTCTATTTATTTTGAATTTTTTTGGAGAAAATCTCTTCGGTAAGTTATAAGTTTGTAAAATGTTAATTTAATTCTCTTGTCGTTAATGAATAATTATTTTCAACGACAGTGTAAAATTATTGTAAATGTCGTACAATTGTATATATACATAAACGTTATTTCTATCGTGTTAAGGCGCCATATCTGTCATCGTTTACTTATTATTAAAGAAATTGTTTATAAATCGATACTATTTACTCTCTTCTCGCATCCCTATCTAGCATTATTATAGAAAAGTTATAATTGACTGCTAATATATTTTTGAAAATTTTCTTTTTAAATATAAAAATCTTTTTTTTATTTTTTTTTTAAAGATCTAAAATTAAATCAAAATTATTGAAATTTATGATTTGTGAAATAAATTACAAACATTTCACATAAAAAAAGCAGAGAAAAAAAATTAAATTTATAGAGTTGCATAATAAAAGATTTGATACTATGTTATGAAGGTGAAAAGTGAAAAACTAATTTTCTGATTATGTTAAAAAATCACAGGTTCGTACTTCAAAAGCTGTGATAAAGAAACTTGTTAATTATCCCGAATCGATTAACCGTAGTTACTAATAATAGCGGGGGAACTCGCGACGAGAAGAGAGAAAAAAGTGAGCGAAAACAAAGAAACTTTATTACCGGAGGCCTGCTGCTGCAAAGATTAGGGGATGTATTAGGAGAAAAAGAGGGGGAACGGGTACAAGAGCATCGTCTCATCGTTGTCGCGTCATACGGGGATATTTTGCTCGGGCAAAAAAAAAAAAAAAAAAAAAAAAGAAGAGAGAAGGGGGTTCTCTAAGTGTTTTTAGCGTCTGAGGAAGAAGGGTCAGATTAAACCAGGCCATTTTAATCCTTGTAAATTTCTTTTCATTCATCAGGCTCCTCATCTCCTATTTTCCTTCTTCACAATTTGCAATCTTCTAAATGGCTAGAAATTAATGCTCTTCAATAAATGCTCTCTCCTTATACCTTCTTTCTCCTTTATCGCAATTTTATATAGATACCTACCGTTTACTATTTATTCGTTTTTAAGAATCTTCCTCCTACTTCTGTTACAGATTATTTCTTTGGAGGGTCGAAGGAACTTCTTATCCCTCCCCCCGCCCCCCTTTCCCTCCCCCTAAATCTTATCCTTCCCAATTTCTATCCCGAAACCTTTATCCAGATCATGGCTTCGATCTCGAGACCGCTAAAAACGTACCTACTCTACCCCATTGTGGCAAAAAGAATCGGCGGTGGCGGGACTAGCGCATTTTCAGAAGGGGTTCCAGCAGCGGTCGGCCCCCGGGCTCTCTCTCCGCGCGAAAGCAGAGGGGAAGTACATCGTCAGAGGCGTACACGGCCGGGCAACGACTACCGAACGACGTACTAACGAAAGAAAATCGATATGCATGATTCACGCACGCGAGAGAGGACGCCTCGAAGGGGGTCCAAGGGGCAGGGGTACGCAGGGGTGGGTATATACGTACGGTGAAAGGCTGTAGGAGAGGCAATAGAGGGGAAGGGAGAACGGAGAGCCACTCTTCTCCCTTCGTGCTCCCTTTTGCCGCGAACTAAGGGGACGGAGAGAGCTGTATGCGCGATCAACACACGTAATTCTATACAAGCGCACGAGGAGGGGTATTCTTACAATGCTACCCCCTCGGTCACTCGATCAGTCGTGTCCAGAGTCCCATGCTCGTTGCGAACCTTCATGGCTCTCCTCGTCGCAATTCTTGTGTCTTCCCGTTCTTCCAATTTATTTCCATTGCCTGCAATTTCGCTCGTCGCTTTTCCTTATGACATTTCCGGGATCTATGCGAGTTATAACACCGAGAGGGGGAGGGAGGGGGGAAGGGAAGGGGTAGTGAGGATTTTCATCGAATGCGTCGGCGTCGACTCGCTAAGATGCTAGACTCCAGTGCGCGATCGCCGATGATCCCGCGTTTGTGATTCGATTTTGAGAACTGATATATCGATATATTCGGAGGATCGAAGTATCTCCAGTGTACTGGTGTTTATAGTGGTGACCGCCTATGTTAGAGAAGCGATGGGATGTCTTTTGCGTCGTTCTTGTAAGGCATCATTGACAGGAAGGACATCCTGTGGGATATCATCAATTTTGGTAACAGGTAAAGAGATTTTTAAATTTATGAAATCAACGGATGATACGATGGCTTTTTTATTCTTTCATAACGATGGACCAATTATTTTTTCTGATTTCAAATTAATACGATATTTGATAATCTTTATATATATATATTTATTTTATGAGAAATTTTTATTTTATTTCTTGAAATTTATTAAATTGAAAAAGTTTCTAAATTAATAATAAATATACAAAATTGAAATTCACTTTAATCAGAATGATAATTACTTCTGGTAAATTAATTTTTTTTTCAATTCAGTTTTAACTTTTCCAATTTATATTTTTTATATGTAAAATGGAATGATTTGATATAGAAAAAGAAATCCGTGTGCGGAATATGCGACTGCACTTCGCTTCTTTTTTCGCGTTGGGGTGGCTTGGGGATTTCGATGCAAGGCTAGCAGCGTGGTCTCTTGGCGCGTCTAAAACTATTATTATTATTCGTTTGTGAAGTCATTCACCATCAACATCACTCATTAATTCCATTAATTTCATAATTACAATGTTAATTATTTTTAATCTTACCTGTTGCTTAAAGATTTAACTTCAAAAATTATCCTTTTCGGTTAAAACAACTATATCAAATTTCTTTTCGGTTAAAACAACTTTTTCAAATTTCTTTTCGGATCCTTAATTCTTTCTCACAAATTAAAAAATTCTCATGTATTAAGTTTACAAAAGATTCAAATTCCCCAAATTTCTATCATGAATTGCTAAAAAGAAGAGGTAGAATTAAAATACGTAAATTTAATTGACTAGAATATCGTCAAATTAATATCATTATTCCAAAAAACCGAATCGATCGTTCTGGAAATTGCGTGCATCCGCTTCACGGCGTCGATTTTTCTCGCTTAATTCGCACCACCGACACCAGGTCGATGCGTAACGCAAGAGAATAAAACGAGAAAACGATGCCAGGCTGCGGTCAGCTGGGTCTGGTTCCGAAACAAGATACGCCTGGGACTTAAAATAAACAAACAGTAATATGCCACGAACCGAATAGAAAAGTTAGTCGATCCACTATCGATTCTATTATAAGATCAAACTAGATTCTGTACCACGCCTCTTCTTCTGAAAAAAAAAAAATTCGATTGCAATAATTTTAATTAATTTTCGGGAACGTTAATTGAAATGAACGATATAAAGAAAATTTTTGGAACGCGATTCGATCGAGGGCGAGATAGAAATTTAAATCGATACTTATCTCGGCTAGAGTGGTAGAGCTTCTTTCTACGGGGGAGACCATCTGTATGGGGTGATTGTTGATCCATCCGAAGAATCCTTGCGCACACAACGGCGCGCGTTACGAATTCGATTCACTTTTCTATTTTAAAATATAGTGTCTTTTAAAAAGATCATATATATTACTTGTTACAATATAAAAATAACCTTTTAAACAATAAATTCTTTTCTTTTTTCCTAATTTTTATTATCGAATAATTTTTAATTTATATTTAAAACATTTTCCGATATAAAAGAAAGAATTATTTTTCTTCCGAATCTTTGACGATCCATTAAGAATTCAATCCAAATATTAAAAACTTTCAAGCTCATCAAAATAGACGAAAGAAATATTTTAGAATATTAATAATTCAATTTTAATTTCGTAATTTCCAAATAATATCCGAGAGAGAGAGAAATTATAGCATTTAACAAGGATGGAATCACAAAGTCAATGCTGGGGAATGTGTTTCGTGTCTAATAGGAGGGTAGAACTACTAGGGACAATCGTAGAAACACCTGCGTGCACGGTATAGAAATAACTTCGACGAGCATCTGCCCGAGGTTTAATGGCTTATTTTCAATTACATTTCACCCTCAAAGACTGATTAATTCTCAAAATTTCCCAAAAGTGTAATCGAATAGTCATCGCATCTCATCCAAAATCTTTAATTATCATTAAAAATTAATCTGCACACATGTCATGGCACAAACAAATAATAACGATAATAAAATTAAAAGTTTACCATTGAAGAAGATAATATTCTTTTATTATAGAATTAAAATTCTTAATCTTTTCATCAACTTATGATGAACTTGCTTAAGCACAATTAGATAAATTGTTAAATTGGTTCGATCAGAATTCCTAAATGAACAGATGAAGAAACTGTCTGGATCTCGGAACATGCGACTTTCGCGACTAAGGCGTATCAGTATCATTTAAAGGGGCTGCAAACATGATCCGCAACCGGATTAGCTTACTCTACGTCCAAAGAGATACGTAGACCACTGGTTTATCCTAGTTCTTCGCAGCGCGAAGGTCGTCGCACTTCGGGGAGCGCTCACAGCGGCATTTGTCTGAAAAAAACATTGAAAAACGGGATCGTATTTCTGCAATTCCGCGTCACGGATGTTATATATCATTAATAAGACAAAAAGAACGTAAAAAGAACGAAGTTTCTTTCTAAATAAATTTTTTAATTATTTGTTTTTATCGCTAGATTTAATTACTTGGATACTTTAAAATTAGTCTTAGGCAAATATCGATCCTCGCCTTATCATTTTTCTTTATATATCCATTGCAGGATGTGAAAATATAAAATTATAATAGTACAATTCGAACTAACTAACATCCATCTTCATTAACGAATAATTAAAAGAATCTTCGAACATCCTTTCAAAAATCCTATCGAGATTGCACATTTCTTCATTTTCACCAATCTCTTAACGAATAAATATCCTAAATTTAAAACCATTCTTAATGCTAAAGATCCACTTAAATAGATGTTATAATCCAACGTAGTCGCCTTTTCAGTAAGTCTGACCAGTAAGAGAACAGAGTCGTCTTCTCGAACGACAGGCTAGAAGGAGCTTGCTGACAGGAAGAGAGACGCAGGTACAGGCTGGAAATGGAGAAACAGGGACGACGATGCATAGGTGGTCGCAATTTGCACCTAGAAGCACAGAGAGTACCGATATCTAGTATCCCGTCGTATTATTACGCTCGAGGGCGTTCGTAAGGGGGAACTGAGGTCCAGGGATGGCCGGCCGAGTAGGTGTAGGCTTACTTTGGACTCTGGTGTGGGATTACCGTACTTATATTCAAGTCTAATATTAAGTTACCATTTTGCTTTACGGCAAGTGAACAGGCTGCCTGCATATAGGAAGCCATCCGAGCGCTCTTGGGACAGTCTGGGTTAGGTCTGGGCCCACCTACGACACATAAAGCCTCACTCTTTCTTCCCATCATTCTTCTCGTTACGTCCAAAAAAAGTGTCACCAGAACTTCCAACTTCTTCAAACTTTTTGAATGAAGAACTCGAACAGGAAATACCTTTCTGAAGGAGGAGTACATTATGTTACTGGAACTAGAAGAAATACATTTGTGGAGTGGAATTGTTGATTAATATGATATTAATTGTTGGATAAAAGTGATTTTTACTTGATTAATTTGTATAAATGGAAGTTGGAGTAGGAATATTTTTAAGTGGACATTTTTGTCTTGAAAAGTGACATCTTCTTCATTTACATCTTTTCAGTTTTAGTAGTTTTCCCTCGTCAGTGGAGGATATAAAACTTCTATAAGTTTCTTAATTCAAAGAAAGTGCGGCTCTGAAAGAAATTGATCTTTTTGATCTTCTACTCAAAGTGTAACATTTATCTCAATTTTACGTTAAGAATTGTGGATGACAATGTTTAATCTTAGAAGATATTGAAAATCAAGGATTTGAAGATAAAAAGAAGTGAAGAGAATTTAAAATCAATAAGAAGATAGAGGTACTGACTTCTATGCGTGCTGGGGTTTGTGCTAAATCTCCTAGCACCATTTGAAATCAGTACTACTCTTCTTAGCAATCTTCATCATCAACCATTGGGAATCTACTGAGGAAGGAAGGATACGGATCTTCAACGGCGAAATTGGTATTAAAAATATTATCAATAATCTTCTTATGTATCCTCTTTCATTCTTTTCTTCTCTTCTCTTTAATATGACGTGTATAAATATATATATACTATAATATTGTTATATATATACTATTATAATATTATATATATATAGATACACACGAAGTGAACACGTGTTACAAGTTTGTGCAACGATCAGTTCATACAGTTTCGCGCTTATTATATATCCTTTACATTCTTTATAAAGATTTTCTTTCGGTCTTCTATAATTACGTATTAACTATATATATGTATTGTAATATACAATATATAATATATACAATATATATATTTATATACGTAATACATATATACATATATGTAATACATTTAAACGAATTATAATAATTAATTACAAACAAGTCGTTCCGTTCATCATACTCTTTCTTTCAATAGCTGCGGTAATTTGAATTCTATATTGATCTATAACGAATTAAATTTGATATTCCAATATTTTCTATTTCTAATCTGAAAGTTAAAAAAAAATAAAATGCTTCTGTTCGCAATTCTCCGTGTTACCTTAATCAATATATATAAATTTTTCATTAAAGAATGAACAATTAATTTTTTTCTTTTATTACATTATCAAATAAAATAAAAAAATCAAAATCAAAATATTGGTACAGATATATAAATATATCAATTTTTTTTTTAATATCTTACCACAGCAAAAAAGATAGAAAGAATGAACAGATCTACTATTTAGCGAGGCAGTATGGTACATCGTATAATAAATAATTTGAGACCTCTAGGGCCACGATGATGGCATGATTAAAAGAATACGCGTCTATATATACAATATTTCGAATACAATTGTCGCAAGGAGTTAAAAAAATCGTGTGCACAGATCACGATTTATATATCATCGATCGACACCTAAGAGTATCTGTGATAGTTGAAGGACACTTAAATCTGCATCTGCGTCCCATGCGAGCCAAATAATAATAGTAATAATAATAATATTAATAAAGAGTTCGTTGCTTGCTCCCACTTATGTGTCTTCCACAAATATTAGTAGCAATTTCATACTGCTTTGTGGGTTAATTAAACAGGTGTCACATTAGATGTCACAATGAAGAAAACGGCAACGACGCAATAATAATACGGACTTTTGGTTAACTGTCCAGCAGTTAGATTGAGTCCTTGTTTCTGCTAGTGGCCTGCAGCCTCGTCCAAGTTTCTCCAAGAGCTTTTGCAAAATGATCATCCACTAAAAATGGAAATTTATTTCAAAAATATAAATTTTTTTTTTAAATAAAACAATAAATTCTTTTCCATAAAGGAATATTTTTTAGTAATGTACCACTGAGACCAGCTTCTTTATCCGTAGAGGTGGCGTTGAAAACTGCAGCGTACTCTTCCAGACCTAAGGATCGTTTGAAATGCTCGTCTATTGCAGGATCACTCACACCACCTACGACTCTGATCCCAGTTCTTTGGCCTCCTGCTGCTGCCGATGGCGTCAACGATGGGGTGGGCGTCACTGCCGTGTCTTCAATAGTTGTTCCTGATAATAATAATTTTTCAATTGAAAAAATGTTTTGTAAAATATAATATAAAATATTTCAAAGAAGAGAATTTAAAATTTATGAAATTGATTTAAATAAATATAATTGATAAATGACATTATTCCTAATATTGAAAATATTAATGATCATTTTGTAAAATATTTCTTTTAAACAAATATATAATTATTTTATAATTACTTTACTATGTATATTAAATTTTATTAAATTTTTATTTTATTAAATTTATATTTAAAAATTAATTAAAAATAATGAAATCGAATTACGAAATTTAAATTTAGATTTAATTTTAAATTATAAAAATATTTTTATTTTTAAATCTATTTAAAATACTTTCCAAACTATTTCTATCTTTAATTCCAAATTCATTTTAATTTAAAGAAATGTTAAATATTGGCTCGTTTTTCTCTTCCACAGTTTTTGCACAGAGGAATTTCAGCTAACAGCCGATGTGAATCGTGTATTCCTCTATTCAACAGCCAAGCATCTGCGCGACGTGCATCACGCCACATTGTCAAAGCACATAGTCACCCCATACGCGCCAGACAATAGCCCTTCTTGGCTGCCCCCTGCGAGGCCAAGAACAACGGTAGCCAGCCTCTTGCCTAACGAATTCGCGTAGAACACTAGGAACCAGCAACCAGAAGCTTACCAGGTTGCGGTGTGGTAGGCACAATCACGCTGGGCCTGCTGTGATGATGATGGACCCGGGCCGCAGACATGTCTAGGGCTTCACTTTGAATTGGATCCCTCCTACGCTCTTTGCGCCACGCGCTACTTGGTTTCCGATGGAGATTCGTCGTCTTTGGCCTCTCCTCTATGCAATAAAAAAGCTTTTGCATGAAATTTTTTTACATTCTGTCTATTTAATATTAAATTGATATTGAAAGTCTTTCTTAACATTTATTATTTTTTTTTTAATTTTTTATATTTTTTTTTTAATCGTCTAGATAAGCTTGAGTAAAGTGTGAGCATTGTTTTTAAAATTTGATTAATTATTTGAGATTTTTTTTATAAAAAAATATTTATTTAATAAGATTTTAAAATGGATATGAAAATATGGATAAAAATAATAGAAAATGATACTCTTGAAAAATGAATGAATTTGGAATTGTGTTTTTTAACATTTAAAAAAAAACCTATAAATAAATATAATAGATTATACATTTTAAATAATTTTAATTTCTTTTATTTTAATACCTAAATTGCATGCAGATATTCAATCAATATTTGTTCAATTAATTTTTGCATGTGCAACAAAAAAGTGTGTAATAGCTCGGAGAAAAAATTAAAGGTCCGGGTTTTAAGCCATCCTAAATTTCAAACTTCCTTCTTGAATCTCTCTGAATACATATCAAATTTCATTGTAAACTATCTTAAATCCATTACAAAATGAACGCGCAAATCTGTTCTCGAACCTTCACTAACGTATTTAATTTATTTATAAAACATCACGGTTCAAGTATTATTATTCCCTGTGATAAAATTGGAAACCGATCTAGCAACCCCTTGATCGAGAAATATGCGGAGGAGTGCGTAAAGAATAAAAAAAATGAGGTGGGAGAAGAGAAAAGCGCGAAGGGTGAGTAGAGAAACGAGTCTGGTTCCCAGGATGGGGCAGGAAGTACCTAATAGCCGTGAGAGGATCGTCAGGAAGACGGTCAAACTGGTTTAAAGGCGAAGGATGAGCCAGCGTCCGGGAAAAAGATGAATGGACACGAACGCGTGGACGAAGCTGACATGGTTCCGTTCAATTAATTCACTGGTTGCTACCATACTTTCGTCAAATTCGGTAATTTATAAGAGGTACCAGAGGCGTGGATTCTAAAACATTGATGGAAACTAAGTTAATAAAATTTCAATGTAAAACTAATTTAACAAAATTTTGAAATACATTATTGATACACAATATGATAATAAAAATTAATCTATCACTATTTTGAAATTTATTTAATTATAGTTCATCTTCATTTCTTTACATTTAGATTTAAATATTAAATAGTAATATAGATATTTTTAAATCTCTTCAAAATTTAAAATCATAATATTCATGTACATATAAAGATTATCCAGAGAAACTATTGAAGAATTTCAGATTTTTCATAATCAAAAACATTTCCTCACGTACCTCTGGATTTATATCTCGTTTGAAAGTTCTCTGTAGTAAGCCACGGCTGCCAGAGACACCTTCTCCTCGACGAAATTTCCATGTTTCTTAAAATCCTCAGATGTCATGAACTCAACTTATAATCACCACGAATAATCATAAATTAATGATTTTTTTCTCTCTTATTTCTTAATAAATGATAAAAATAATTTCAAAGATAAGAGAACACTACGAGCCATTAGTTCTCATTAAATTATTAAAAATACACAGATTAATCCACTTTTTTGTATCGAACTTTTTTTTTTTTCTTATAAAATCAACTTCAGAGAACAAAATATGTGAAATATCCTTTTCACGGAAGAATCTTCTTTTCACCGAAGAAAGCAGCTTCCATGATGTCCTGGTTGCCCCGAGGAGAACTCGAAGAAAGCGGTAAGACGCGATCTATCGATGAATTCGACTGGTAATCGACAAGAAACCAAGATCATTGGCTTTTAGAACTATAATTCTATGTTGAATGATCACCAGATTCTTAAAATTACCACGTTGAAGGATATAAGATAGCTGAGGACATTGGATACGAGATTTCTGGAAAAATAGACAGAGTCAAAGATACGTGGATTCGTGAATGCCCCTCTTACACGACTGTCTTAAGATTCATTCATTCATCCGCCTCGTCCCGTCGTCTGCCCCCTCCACATACAGTTGGTGAAGCTTGCCTTTTACACATGCATACGGTCTGCACGCTTTGATATAGTGATGGCTTGATTTTATCAATAATCCTTGAACAAATTTGATCAGAATATAAGTGAATATAGATTGCTACTTTCCGAAATTTTCTGAGAAGAATTTCTATTATAGAATTCTGATGTTAGCATTGGTTTGAAGACAGGATTATTTGAAGATCCCTAAATAAAAATCCTTCAAAATTCAAATTAAAAAATAATTCTTAGATTAGAAATGCTATGATAGTTAATTATGATATTTTAGAAGATTAAAAAATTATAATGGTTTTATATTTCTATATTTGAACAATATGCAATTCTGTAGCTATAAAACGATTCAAACCCATTACTGTTTGGCTCCAACAGTGTGAGTGTATAGGGGATATAAGCATCTTCGGCCAACTAATTCGTTTCTTTCTTCTATCTTCTTCCTCTTTTTCTTTTTTTTCTGTGACAGGTAAGTAAGCGATCGATGCACATGGCGTTCAGTACACGTGCACACTACGTCCACGCTGTCACGCTCGCGTAAAAAATTCACCTGATAAGAATCCTCAGATTCTTTTCAATTCTACGGAAAGTATGTATTCGAATTCAAATAATATCATCATCGTCTGAAGAATTATTATACCTTGAATATATTCTTTTAATTTTTAAAACAAAATATATATTCACTTTTTGTTTACAATAATCATTGTATATTAATAAATACCTGTTAAAGAAGATTAAAAAAGCTTAATAATATATTTGATAATAATAATAAAATAAAAACGATAAAAAAATATCTATTCATAAGTATTATTTTATATATTTATTTATAAAAATTATTATTTTTTTAAATTTAATAAAAAAAATTATATAAAATTATATATAAAAATGAAAAAGAAGAATCATAATTCAAATAATAAGAGAAATCAGAACTCCCAGGTAATTTTATTATTATCATATCATTATTATTATTATTAAGAATAATAATAATATTATTCTTGAAAATATTTTATATCTTTTAATAAGAAAATAAAAAATAAAATTAGCGATAGTAAATAAATGATATTTAAGAAAATCTATCTATTTGAAGATCAACCTATAAGATTCTATATTATTGTAACCATGTAATTCCTAAGCAAGATCAAGGTGGCAAGTTATCCTCGAGGAATTGTGAGGCATCGAACAGGAATGCCGGGCATTTTAATAGCAACGCAACCAGGTAATCGCGTATGGTTATCAGACATTGTATATATGCGAATTGCGGCTTTGTGGGTGTACATTCATCGAATATTTCAACACATTTCAAACACACATCTCTATATTTCTTCCTCATGCTTCAAAAATTGAATTTAATTGAAATATACATTCGATATTCCTGCAAGACGAGCGTAATTCACACCTTATGGAATCTGCTGAATTAAAAAGAAATTTGTGATATCACACATATTGAAACTCAATATTTTTAAATGCAGATTAAAACATGTATATTCTATTTTTTGATGTAGAATTGATATAAAATTTAAATAATACTCCCTCTTTTTTAAATAATGATTTTTTTTCCATGATTCTTTAAAATTTTGAAAGTATCGAAATTTCTATACTTTAGATTATATATTGCTTAAATCTTTTTCAATCGCATTTAAAATAAATATTTTGAATCTACAATTGTTTTTAATATTTGTGACTACATTAAAAAATTAAGTTAATCAAACTATTTACCCTGTGATATTGTAATGAAATATTAAGACTATGTCGATAACTAGTGAAACCGACTGAGAAAATGTATTTTTGATTCTCGAGAAAGTTACAGAACGCGCCATCATTCGCAAGTAGACGTAACTACGTCTGGTATTCGGAACAGGTTCGAGGCACGGCATTCCATCACAACAAACCACATACAAGAGGAACCAGTCACACTCCCGAGAATCGGGGCTTGTTACGCTCCACTGTTCGCTCCAATAGCAATCCGATGATTTATGAAAATCATCGTCGCGGATGCGTTGTCATGCTCCCAATTGCCCTCGAAAGTGGAACCTTTTCTCTAATACGTCATACTTTACAGCTATAATTTTTTCTGACCATTCAAATTTTTCACTGTGTCATTTAAATCAATTCTATTTGATTTATATTATAAATAATACAAAATTTACAATTCATAAATTTTCAAATAATCCTTTTTACAAAAGATAGAAATAAAAAATTGATTTCAATTTTTAACTAAACAATCATTATTCCTTTTCGCCTTCTTATGAAATATTGTAAATATTCCTTTTTGCCTTATTTTGAAATATTGTAAATATTTGTAAATCTTTGAAATGAAATAAGAAAGAAAAGATTTCGAACTCAATTTCCATTAAAAAACGTAGCTTCGCACTTCCACTTCCTCCTTTCGCATAACTTAAATTACTTAAAATATATTTCATAAATAATTAAATTTATCGATTCTTCAATAATAAAATACTAAAATGAACTTATAGCAATATAATAAAATGATTCAACAATTCGAATATGAAAAAATGATTGTTTATATTCAATTACACATTATAATATTGTCAAAATAGCATACAAATAGCTAACAAATATTCCATAGCATCGCGAGAAGCGACTTTAAAATACAGAATGCTAGATTGATTCTCTTTAACAAAAAGTTCAATTCAATCATTATATTCGAATATTAAATTGTGTAGAATAAAGATTTTTTTAATTAAAATTAAACGTCAGAAAATTCATTTGAGGCTTTTACTAAGAAACTCGTCAGAGAAGCTGCAAACGCGACGAATCTAAAATAAACGCCGCACAATGTTATCTAATTCGACGCGAAATTGGCATTTCACAGGAATGCGTGCTCATATTAGCCTCTCTTCTTACATAAATCATGAACAATCCTATTGGACAGATTTCATCAATCGCTTCGACAGACCATAATTTATATTTTTCAATTAGTCAGGGAAATGCGATTTTTTTATCGTCTTCATGGACTCAGGAATTTTTAGGAAAAAAACTGGATTGTTTTTAGATAAAACTTTGGAGCATATGTATATATACATATTTGGTAAACTAGATATCTGCAAACAATTTGGTTTTTTTCATTTCATAGAAATGGAATTTAAGAATTAATTATGACTTCCTACTTTTTCTGTAATGTGAAATTATAAAATAAGAAATTAGAAATTGATACAACTTCTCTTACAGGGTACCATAAAAAACATAATCAATAATATAATTTATATTGTTGTTTCATTTCTTGTAATTTTAATTTTACTTTTATAATTTTTATTTTATGATTTATACTTTTGTATTTTTATATTTTATTATAAAAATCTGAGCAATTCAAATTGCACTAAATTAATTTTTTTATTATTATGGATTTTACTACTATTATATTTTTTGTTATAGCTCGTACAATTATAATGCTTTCAATCTTAAGTAATCCTTATTTTAAAATAGAAACTGACTTTAATAAGTTTGTCATTATTGATATATATTATAAGCTAAAAAATATTCTACCATATAGATTTCAGCTTAATCCCAACCCACTAGAACCTTGATCATCCAATAATCACGAACAATCTCCAAGTCCGTTGAAAATATAAGTCACGAGGCAAACTGACCTTGCACCATAGTGGCCGCCCTGGAGAGGACATCCAAGGCGCTCTCGACGGCAGACATCTCTTCTCTTCCTTCCAAAATTCCAAAATTCTCCAAAAAGATATCCTTGATTCCACCAATTTCAACCCTTTGAATTTTAATTTAAAAACCAACAAACTTCACTTATTCACAATTAGGCAGGTACTTTTCGTTAGGGATGCAGCAGGTGTTCAACACGGGTTGAAATTCCCGCGATGGAACGTTGACGAGCCCAACACCGTCACAAGGATCTCTGCTTTCTGAGGACAGAAGTCGAAGTTAACTGTTTGGGGACCTTCCTCGCGACCGAAGCAAGCACAAATAAAGTAAAACGAGGATTAAAAAACGTGACATTGTCTGTGGAATGCGGACCCCTCACCAGAGATCTGCCGCCCGCGTCCTCCGTAGCCCCGCATATAGCCCACCCTACGTCGCTTCGCGAGTCCCCACGCGTATCCACTCGATCCCACTCCTCCCACTGTTAATATGTCGAAGTAATGGCTTCGAATTGTTTTTATCTAAATTTTCCCTCCTTTTTATATTTTTTCCATTTGTCACTAATTAACAATAAATAAATGTTGTGATATATAGGACAATGATAGTTTAATCATTGCTTCTTATCTTCATTATTATTTAATATTGTGAGATCGAAATGTAAATTTTTTTAAACAATTATCTAAATATGATATTTGATGTAATTAATTATCTAAATTAATAATGGTCTCTAAATTTGAAATGTATTTTTGACCTTTAACCTCATCAAATATTTTTATGAAATATAAAGATCAATAAAAAATATTTGGTATGCTAAAATAAAATTTACTTAAAATCTTTGATGAAACATTAAGATATAATCGATGGTAATTTATTGACGATGAACATTCGTATATTGTAAAAATTTGAACAACATATATAAATTTCGAAAGCACTCTCGAAGCCATTACTACATTGTTCCTCTTCTTGCCCTGTATTGTGCCCTCTGCTCCCTTTCCAAACTTCCATGCAACCGGCATCATAATTTCATTTCTAATAACATAAATGATGCCTTTTAAATAGTTTTTTTTTTAATTATTCCATTTTTTATGTTTTCGTTAGGAATAAATAAATATTAACAGTATATATAAACAGTAATAAACATTGAAATTTTTTTTTAAATGAAATATATAAATTGAGAAAAAAATTAATATTGAGTTGTAATTCAAATAAAAAATAGCCAATTTTATAATTTCAAAATTTTATTCTTATCTCAGAAAATTTTCTCAAATTTTTATATGATTATTTTTAAAATATATCTTCTTAATTATTTCTCATTTTTCTACATCAAACTTTTAAATTATTACTAAGAAGTTAATTACAAAAAAAATTTGAAAAATTAATAATTATTCAATTACTAATAAATCAGAAAAATTATAAATACTTATCTTTTGATGGACAGAATTCATTGAAAAAGATGAATCAATGAAATACCGGACACGCGAATTCTAATATAATATAATAACAAATATACACATAAAAACACATGCATAATTATAAATTATAAAATTTTAAGGCAATAACAAATGGTTTTTCAAAATCGTCCAATAAAAAAATTTTTTAAATTATTCTTAATAGAAAGTAGATGATCGATAACAATTTTAATACTTTTTTACCGACTAAGCAAACGAAACGTTCTTCCTCACCTCTCCACCCGCTTTGAAGCAGGAATCGATAGAAGAATGCGACGTAGCGTGAAGAAAAAAAGGAACAAGCCACGCATTCCTCGAGGTAAATCGAACTTAAGGTGGTTCTCCCCCCATTTTCATGATAACTCACCGTTGGTTTTGCTATGACAAGCCAATGAATATAGAATCAAACATCCGGCACAATGTCCGCTGACACGTCGAACTAATGTACAGTACGTATTTTCATTGAAAACGATGGAAAATCTAATGGTATGCGATCGAACACACACGGAACACAGGCTGTTTGACACACGAGAGTCAGCCTCGATTCCCCACTACTTAAACATTACGTTGGAATGTCAGGCATTTATTCGTCACAACGCGCTCTATCGGCAAAATTGTCAAAGACGCAAGCGCGTCACAATATTCATATAAATATAATTTAAAAATTCCCTGTTTTCCCTCCAACAATTATATTTATTTATAATATGGATTTTACATAATTTTTTGTTGATATATAAAATTTTATTAAGAAAATTCTTCTTAATTTTTTTTATCATTATTCATTAACATCAATCTTTGAACAATTATTAGGAAATAATTATATAAATAATTTTAATTTAATTATAAACAATTTTTTTAATAATAGGAAATATTGAATAGAATTTTTTTTTTCAAGAAATTTATTTTATTTGATGATATTTATAACGTTAAAAACAAGAGACATAATCTCTATATATATATTATTCTCTATATAATATATATTATTTCGATTTTCATATAAAATCTCTATATAAAAGTTATACCAATAATAGAACAAATTCTAAGTTTATAATATATTTTGACATAAATAATCTACGTCAAATGTCAATATTATAATAAAAATTTAAAATAAAATAAATAAAATTGATGAAAAAATTGAAAATGAATATTAGATTCATATAGTCTTGAAATATATTCCACGATAAATTTTCAATATTTTTTTCATGATAAAATTAAATTTTTTAAGTATTATATTACACATGTCAAATACATTTTCGTCAAGGAAAAAAAATTTTAAATATTGTAGGAATCGAAAAAAAAAAAAAGGAAGATGAATCCATAATTCTTTTTCTCGATGATTATGCTTATTTAAATGAGCATAAAATTTCTAATTCTGTAATTCTGTATAATATTTATCACATTTTTTGATCGTCTTCGTCTTCATCACTTATGTTATCCAATGCATAGCAAAGCTGTAATTAAATATATTTAAAAAAATTAAACTAAATTAATTAATAAAATTTATAGAATTAAGATACCTCATCCAAATCGGGTCGTTTAAGTATTTCTTCTAATCCTGATAACTTTTCTAAATAATTTGGTATATTACACGCATCCAAAACAAAAGATAAACCCCGATTTTTATATTCAATAATAATAGGCACAGAGCAGGCCGTACAAGATGTAAATCTATGAGTAATCGTCAGTTGGGTATCATAATTCCATAGAGATCCGCGTATAGTATGTGGTACACATCCTAATAAACCAACCAATTTTGCGTCATTTGAATTGATATTATCTCTGCTATTTCCCACTAATGCCTCTGCTTCAACACTGTTAAATATAAAACAATAAATCATCAAGCGTTAATGATAAAGCAATTGTATAAATTCTTTTATTCTTATATACTATATGTATAAATATAATATAGTATATAAAGTGTAATATCTAATTAAATTTAAATTTACTTCTTACCCTTCAGGGTGTTGCAATAGAGCTATCAATAATTCTACTGCCATTCCTGCAGCTATTTGTGATAAACCTGGCCTACTAACTGTGCATTGTTGATCCAATGTTCTGTCAGTTTGTGACTATAAAATAACAGCTTTCATTAAAAAATAAAATTCGTATAAATCCTTTAGATTTAAGTTCATAAACTTACATTTCCCGGTTGTGTTACGTCGTTGCAAAAATAACAACCAAGATCCATACCACGAGGATTTTTAACTTCCAAGTCTGGAGAAATTTGATTATTAAAATTTCGAGTACCATGTCTCTGTACAGTATAAGAATCAAAACCCAAGGCTGCATTGATAGTAATCTTGTTTTTAGCAGCGCAAAGAACCGTAGGTAACCATCTAGCTTCCCGAGAATCCAATAGAAGAAAGACAACATCGCTTATTTCAATAAGTTCCTCTAATTTTTTCAAAGATTGCTTTGTAGATTCCAGCATGCTTTGACCAACAACGTGTCCGGGCATTGGAATATGTAAAACTATACCTTCTGTATTCTATATTATTAATAAAATTAATATAATGAAGTTTCATATAAAAAAAAATTATTTATAATACTCACTATGCTCGGTCGGATATTTAGCAGGGCATCTTTGGCTGCATGAGCTTTATATTTATGCTTTATAGCATCCTGATGATTGTACAAACTTTGACGTACAGTATTACTATGAGATACATGAGAGCTATCGACGAAAATTATGTTGTTTACTCCCCAACCTAAGAGAACTCTTGCTACAGAACAACCCAAAGTTCCAGCGCCCAACAGAAGACATTTAAGATTACAGATCTTTTCTAGATCTAGATTAGGAACAAGACGCCATTTCATTAGTTTTAGGTTTAAATTAATAGCTTTGTCTGATAACCTAATAAAAAATAAAAATATTAATGAAATAATAATAGGTAATTGGTAAATATTTGTATTTAAGTTATTTTTAAATAATTACTTAGTTGGATCCATAGTATCAGATAAATCAGCTATAGTGGGACCTAATTTATCATTTGAATTGCTCTCCCAACCCACTAGATGACTCAGAAACAGATTATCTCTTATGTTTTTATAATTTTTATATTCTTTAGTTTTTAGTTTAAAAACGAGACTTTTCTGTGCCTTGTTTCCTCGTATGGATATAAATTTAATAATTTTTGAAAAATAATGTGTAGGACAATACCAACATAAAAGACATAATAGATTACGTAAAGGCCAGCCTGGATTGGAACTTGTACATGGATCATAAAATGCAAAATAAATTTCAATGTAATCCTAAAAAATAATAAATAATAAGTAAATAATAAATATATTAAAATATTTTTATTTTAAAATTTATCTTACTTGTGATTGTTTTTCATTATTTATGCTGATAGCATTTATTCCTGTTGCTAGGTCAACAATGCATATTTTATTTTCTTTTGATATTAGTACTGTGAAATAATTTTTTGTTCTACAGTCTAAATGTAAAAAATCATTACATAAATTTTCAACATGTTTCTCTGAGAATTCTTCTGTGATCGATTTTGGAATTTCTTCATAATACATTTCTGGTAATTTTAAGGGAGTAGGATGTGCAACCCAGTAATAAAATCTGTATTTTTTTAAATCTGAATAAGCTAATACTAAAAATAATGATAATTTCCATGGATTTTGTAATATTGTTCCATCTTGAATACTATTTATAATATCTTTTCCCATAGAATCAATAAATTGTTCAGGATTAATTTGACGAAATGCTTCAAAAGTATTTGTATTAATCATATGTCCAAAACAAATAACAGATGATTTATTATTTATTGTTTCCAAGTCTCTAAAAATTACCTATATAGAATTAACTCTGACATATATATCTATTATTTAAAATAAACCAATTAAAGCAATTACATATATATGTTTTAGATATAAACTTACTCATTGAACGATGTGAAATCCAACACCAATGGATTAAAATTATCTTCATTCAATGATTGAAGACTATAACTTCCCCATAAATTGATACTTTTCTCATCCAATTTAAACTTGTCAATCTTCAATTCTACAAATTTTGCCCAAAATGTACAATCTGTAGTAGATCTGAGTTTTGTAAATTTTACAAATTCCGACATTTTTAATTTCTGAAAATGATTTAATCATATAATAATGTAATATTCATGTATTTAATAAAAATATAACACCGAAATGATAACAATAATAACAGTTATAAAATAATTATTAAACGTATTTGTTTATTTCAGACTAACATAGATTTTACTATAATTATTAATAATTGAATTAGTAATACATGAAGAAAAAATTCATAGAATCAAAGAAAAAATATAGTTTGTTTTGCTTTAGATAATGAATTTGCGAAATTTTCTTTACGCATGCGCGTCTTTTGTACAATGTAATGAATTATACTTCTTTTAAAAATCAAGCAATAAGATTTTTATGTACTATAATTTTCTCTAGATTTTTTATCTATAAAAAATAATAATACATTTTTTTTATAATTATTATTACAAAACAATCTCAAATTTCTATTAATTTAATCTCGAATAATTAATACAATATAAAAAGCATTATATAATTTCAAAAACTATAAATTGAAAAATTTTTCAATTAAATAATAAAAATAAAAATTATATAGACTATTTTTAATTTATATTTATATATATTTAATTTCATCATTATTACTAAATAGAAGATTTAATTTAGCCTAAATTTACATAATTAATATCATAATAAAGTTTTCTCTTAATTTTTTAATTATTTAAATAATTAATATTAATGAAAATAACAATTATTAAAATATAAAAATATTGTTGGTACGGTACTGTTGATGACGTCACAAAGACAGTATGGCCGGACAGCATCGGCTGTCTGCATTGTAACGTACGAAAACGCTTTTTGGGGGTTCGACGGGATATTTTAAAGGAAATATGTCAGATTACTTAAGATCCGCTTTAGGATACTTGAACGGAGCCACGAATACTAATGAATACGTCGGACAAATATTGGAAATCAACAATGTGAAATTACGCGTGACTAAGCTACTCGCCGAGGGTGAGTCTGTCAACCCTTCTATCATCTCATTACTAAACAATTTTATTTTAATTAAAATATTTCTGCGTTATGATCGTTTCTAATTATCAAATAAAATTATTTTTTTATGTAATTCAGATGATATAAAAGATGGTTGACATTGTGCCAACAGTGTGAATTACTTTTCTTTTGACATGTGTCAAATTTGTTTTGACATTCAGCTATATAATACGAATATGACCGAACTTTATGATCTATATTAGTGTTAAAGAAAAATAATTAATTATCTAAATGCATTTAAATATCTATATTTATAGATATTGTTTTTTGAAAATTTAATATATAATTCATTATTTAAATATTACATAATTTATTATAATATATATTTTCAATTTAAAAGTTTTATTCTTATTAAAGAAATTTTAATTCATTCAAATATTGATATTTAAAAGATATCAATGAAATAATAAAATTTCAGTAAAAAATTCATTAAATATTTGTATAATATTAAAAATTATATTTATTTTCAAGTTATTTATTATAATTAATATTAAAATACTTGTATCAACAGGTGGTTGGGCTTTAGTATTTGCTGTTGAAGATATAAAAACAGGAAAAGAATATGCACTTAAGGTGAATCATTTATTTACATTTATATTATTTTAAAAAATTAAAAAAAAAGTCATTCTAATATGGACTTATATTTTCAGAGACTCATAGCAATTGATGAAGATACTAATAAAATTATTATACAAGAAATAGAAACTTTAAAAAGATTATCTGGTCATCCAAACATAATCCAGTATCTTTATGCTCAGCGTTTGGATCGCGAAGATCGTAAAGGATATGAGTATTTATTAGTAACAGAATTATGCCCTGGAGGTACAGTAGCGGATACACTTAGAAATTTATCTACAAACACTCTGACTCTTGCTCAGATTTGTAAAATAGCCTATCAAGCTACAAGAGCTGTGCATCATATGCATAGTCAACAACCTGAACCACTAGTACACAGAGACATAAAATTAGAGAATTTTCTTATTGGAAGTGATGGTCTGATTAAACTTTGCGATTTCGGAAGTACTTCCAATCAGCAAATTTTACCTAATCCTTCTTGGAATGCTCAAAAACGAGCTACTTTAGAGGATCAAATGGCAAAATATACTACACCAATGTATCGAGCTCCAGAAATGATGGATACATGGAACAATGAGCCTATTGGTCCTCCAGTTGATTGCTGGGCGCTTGGCTGTATAATATACTCCTTAATAACACTCAGGCATCCATTTCCTGAAGGTATAAAATTTATATTATGTTAATAATGGAACCAATTCTTATCTAGTTTCATTTTATTTGTAGGTAACAAACTTGCAATAGTCAATGGGAAGTATGCTCCACTTCCACCTAATCCTCGTTTAATTTGTCTTCACGACATAGTAAAAGGATGCCTGGAGGTATCTCCTGTACAAAGATTGACTACATCAATGATTCTGGAGCGTTTAGCGGCGATAGCTGAGTCGAACAATTTTGATCCCAGAGAACCCCCAAAAGTGGAAGTCCCAATGAAAACCCCACCGCCTCCTAGACCTGCTCAACCACCCAGTACACCTACTCCACCACCGAGACCATCTCCTCCAACAAATGTACCTCTTTCAAAACCTGTCTCAATGACTCAGACTGTTGCCAAGGTCCCCGTAGCTCAAACAACAGGCCTATTTAGCTCATTGAAAGGCGGTGCTGGTAATATTTTGCGAAACCTAAAAGATACTTCAAGCAAAATGATGTACTCTATGCAACAAAGCATGGCCAGAACTGAATTAGATGCCAGTTACTTAACGTCGCGTATATTAATTATGCCCTATCCGGCAGATGGAATAGAATCTGCTTACAGAGCTAATCACATAGAGGATGTAAGAGTATTTTTACAAGCTCGACATCCTCCACCAGCTCGTATACAATTATATAATTTATCTCGGGGACGACCAAATATGTCTAGACTTCCTGGTAGACATATTGACTGTTCTTTTGCCTATGCTTCCTCGGATTCTAATGCTCCGTTATTATCAGCCTTATATCAGATATGTCAAGATATTTATCGGTACTTGAATGCCGATTTTAATCACATTGTAGTATTATATTGCAATGTAAGTATAGAGTATATAAAATATTTGAAATTGAAAAATTACAAAATTATTGTAGTGAAATCATTATAAAATATAATAAAAAAGAAAAATTTTTATTTCTACATCAAACAATGAAACTTTAACAAAAATACAAAATTTATATTTTTTATTTTATTTCATTTATTTATTTTATTTTATTTTTATTTTTAAAGAATGTGTGTATGCGTGCATGTTAAATTAGTATAATTTATATTAATTAAAAAATATAATATATTTTTCTTTTTTTAGGATGGGTACACAACCAGTGCCACAATTGCCTGTACCTTGTTAATTTATGCTAAAGCGTTTAATACTCCTAAGGAGGCAATAGCGATGTTCACAACCAGGCGACAATCTCCTCAGTTGCAGCCTTCGGAATTACGTAGTATTAATTATATGAGTTTGCTGAGTGCCGGTGTACAACCTCATACTAAGCCTTTAATTCTTCGTTCTTTAATAATTAAACCAGTTCCATTATTTACTAGGGCAAAAGATGGTTGTAGACCTTATATTGATATTTATAGCAATGGAGCTTTAGTATTCTCTACTAAACGACCAGAATATGAAGATATAAAATTGTTTGGAATGATGAAAGGAAAGGTTTCATTAGCACTTGGTAATGCTACAGTTAGAGGAGATGTTACTCTAGTTATATTTCATGCAAGGCAGCAATTGGGACGTATGATTGGAATTAAAATTGCTTCTGTTCACTTTCATACGGGTTACATACCACATACTGAATCTGAATTGATATTCAAGAAAAAGGATTTAGATGACGCACCTGAAATTGGTGGAAATTTCAGTGTTATTTTAAATATCGCGATGTCTGAAGAGAATTCGAAAATGGCTAGAGTTCCAGCTCCTTGGGAAGCAGAATTACATTCTGAAATAGAACCAGATCCATTATTTGGATCTACTTTAGAAATGGAGGAGACTTTAGAAAGTTTTAGAACTGTTAAACCAGAAGAAGTAAGTTATATGGTTTTAAAAATAATTTAATATTTCAGTTATATATTTTAATTATTTTAATTTTAAAATAATAGAGTCAAAAGGAAACTATAGTTCCATCACCAGTTGAAACACAAAACAATGTTAGTGTACAAGAAGTACCTCAACAATCCGTAGAAAATATAGAGAAAGAAGAAGAAATCAAGTTACAAGAAGCTGATTTGTTAAACTTAGGAATGCCAGGCACCAGTACCATAAACAATACTCCACAAATTGCAGCGAATCCAGGATTAGATATCTTTTCTAATTCTAGTCAAAAAGAAAGTGATCTCTTAGGAGGATTCGGTAATTTTATTCAACAAGAAACGAAAAATACTGTACCCACTATTACTAATCCCGTTCAGAATGACCTACTTTTTGGTCACGATCAGCCTATTAATAGGAATGATAATAGTAACAATAATTTGAGCGATTTGTTCTTCAATCAAAATCAATCTATTACAAAACAAAATCTTGAAGATTTATTTGATCCACTTGGTAAAAGCACTGTAAACAATCTGTTAGGAAACACTAAATCGAGTAATGCAAAACCTCCATCTGAAGAAAACTTTCCAAGAAATTCGAGCGTTCCGAATTTTACAGCTCAAAACAAAGATCCCTTTACAAATCTTGCCAGCTCTTTGGGAGCTGGACTAACTTCTAGCTGGAATGGAACACCAAAAAATTCTAATACTCCACAATCAACTAGTCCTGCTCCTGCTAGCACGCCAATCCATTCGAGTCCTAATACGCACAGAAATACAATTAACGAGACCAATACTTCTGATAATACTGCCTCAGGCAATAAAACGAATAAATCAAGTGGAGATGCTTTTGAAGATCTATTAGGTAGTCAAGGATATAATTTCTTTAGTTCGCGGAAGGCAGAAAAAGACAGTCCAAAGACAATAAATCAAATGAGGAAAATGGAAGCAGCCAAGACTATGGATCCAGATAGATTGAAGATAGCTGAATGGACAGAAGGGAAAAAGGGTAATTTAAGGGCTCTTCTTTGTTCATTACATACAGTTTTGTGGCCTGAAGCTGATAGATGGCAACGATGTGAAATGCATCAATTAGTTACTACGGCAGATGTGAAGAAAGCTTATAGAAAAGCTTGTTTAGCTGTACATCCAGATAAGGTATTATTTAAAATCTGAAATTACTAAATAAGAAATTAATGTAAATATATATTGTAAAAATATATATCTGACTTTAATATTTTTTTTTATATTTTTTCTAGCAAGCAGGAACGGCTAACGAGAATATTGCAAAATTAATTTTCATGGAACTAAATAATGCATGGAGCACATTTGAAAACGATGCGTCACAACAAAATTTATTTAGTTAATTACTTTGATATGACTGTAATACGCTTGTTATGTCCACGAGTTAAGGTAGTTCCTAGCAAAAAGAGAGAGACCCGAGAATTATTAATTATTATTATTAATTGTAAGATATCTCTCTATGTTACATTCCGGCTAATGTTATCTTAGCTGTAGTGAAAAAAAAAAAGTAAGAATTTTAATGAATGCAAATTTTCGAGTACTGCATTTGAATGGCAACGTGTGTATATGCATCTCTTTATGATATAAAAAAGCCTTGTAAAATTACTTAAAAAAAGTAAACTCTATTAAGTGTAACTGCGGCATAACGTATATATGTATATAAAGTAAAATGTAAATTAAGGAAGATTCCAAATATATAAAAATATTTTCCGGTCGATTATATTATTGTTTTCGATACTAACCCAATACCCATTATTATATAAGAATTCTTTAATATTTAACAAATTTAAATATTTAATTTTAAAAATCATAATTTGTAATAAAAAATTTATTACATTCTATAATAAAAAAATTTTAAATATTTTAAAATAATTAGTTGTTACTAATAAAAGACAATGTTATGATTTCTATATTTTTTAAAAGGAAATTACAAAATAAAAAAAAAAGAATCCTATTTTTCAATAGTTGGAAAAATATATATGCTTATATATATGCCCTATACAAGTAACTTATGTGAAATTTAAGGAAGGATTTTTACTATTCAGTAAATTCTATATAACTATTATTATATTTCATCATCATAATTCAACTATATTATTTTAATTTGAAAATAAATAATGTCATTATCATATTATTAAATATCATAATGTATCAATACATCACATATATATATAAGTTTCTTTTAAAAATTATTATTTTGATTTGAGAATAAATAATGTCATTATTGTATTAAATATCATAATGTATCAATACATCACATATATATATATGTTTCTTTTAAAAATTGAAAATTTCTTGAAAACAAAATATAAATATTAATGTAAATAAGTTAAGAAAGAATAAGTTAAGAAAAATATATTCTTTTTCTTTAAGTTTATAACAAAATATTTATCACTATATTATATATATTATCACTATATTATAATTAATATAATATAATATATAATATAATATATTATAATTAATATAATAATTAATATAATTAATATACTTATATTATATTATTAATTATATACATTATATAATTATAATATAATATAATTATTATACTAATTATGTTACTATATTATATTAAAAACTAATGAAATCTAATTTATAAATTTTTACCAATTAAATTAAACTTTAAAAAAAATTGTAATTTGGAGATATCAAAATTTAATGATTTTTATTCTGTTAAAATTCCATATCTTATAACTTTAGGAAATAATATTAAAAAATTAGTAATAATATTAAATTAAATTAATTAATTAATTAATTAATAATTTAATTAATAATTATATTAATAATAATATAATTAATAATTAATAATAATTTAATTAATAAATTAAATTAATATTAAAATAATATTAAATAATATTAAAAAAGTTATAGATATTATACATTATATAAAATAATTGTAAAAAATCATGAAAATATTTTTACGGCAGTAATTTGTTAGCGTACAATATGTATTCTTCTTTATAACATACCTTATTTTTTTATTATGTTTATTATTATTGAAAACTCATTTAAAACACATACAAATAAATATATTGTTTAAAAAAAAACATTTTCCTATTTTATCTACTAAATTTATAAACGTTAACTTAATTTTCTAAACATAATTATAAACTAATATATATATATATATATATATATATATATATTAACCGTATTCGTAATTTTTTATATTTTACTTCACTATATTTTCTCTGATAACGTTTATTAAATTTATGAAATTATATAAAATGAAAAAACACAAATATAATCTAACTAAATTTTAAAAATCATATTAAATGATTCTTAAATAACACAATACAATTCACAAAAATTACCAATCGTAGTGAACAGTTTCAAAAATAAAGTCCAAACCAATACTTATGTGTTCGATCATTAAAATAAAATAATCAAAAATTAAACGCAATTATACGTATTATTTCACAATTAAATTTCTACTTATTATATGTTTATTTCATTTTTTATTTCAGAATTTAGACATTATTTTATTATTTTATTATCTTGGCAAGATTGAATTATTTACGATTATAGTGACATATAAATATTATTATTATTTTTCAATCATTTCTTTTTACGTCGTTTATTCAGTGTTTGCCGCCTAAAGTTTTGTCGTACAAGAACACAAAATTAATTACAAGAATAGATAATATAATGCACATTATTCAGAATAACCGTTCTTAATAGTTTTTTAATAATATGTTAAAGTAGATGTTATACAGCAAGTGTTGAAAAAATATATATATGCACAAGAACAAACACTGATGCATTGACGATTTATTTTGGATAAAGATAAAATTATCAATGCGCAGAATTTCAATACGTGCGAATTTTACATTTATAAATCAATATTAAGATTGTAATCGTTATATCATTATTCATTTAATTTTTGCATTATTAAACATTGTCAGTAATTTATTCAATAAATAGAACTTTATAATAAATAACGCGAATTATGATTATTTAGCTGCATCTTTTCCTTTTCTTAATGTATTCTATGCATCGAAGATACTATCAAAATTATTAATTTTTGCGTAATTCATATATTTCTCTGTTCTACCAACGATCTTTTTGATATTTTCAGTAAGTATAATTAATACTTTGTTGATAAAATGTCATTTATGAGTAAAGCTTATTTATAAAAATTTTTATGATAAATTTTTTATTGATAAATTCGATTTTTTCATAAGTTACTTTAATGGATGATGAATATTGTATAAAAAAAGAAATTAAAGACAATTTTCATTCCAAGAATCATGAATCTAGTTCTTCATTCATGATTGAAGATGAAGTTCTAAATGCTATAGAAAATCATGAAGATCTTGGAAACATGACTTTTTATATGGCTAATTATATCAAAGATGCTATGAAAATGATGTTCATTATGCGTAGTCATCATATGTTTACTGATGTTATATTAGAAATAGAATCAGAGTTATTCCATGCACATAAAATAATTTTAGCTGCTGCTAGTCCATATTTTAAGGTAATTCTTTTTAAAAATTCAAAATGTGTATCAAACAAATACAAAATTACATTGGATTATTGGTCATATTTTAGACAATATTTACAGGAGATTTAAAAACATCTCAAATATCTAAAATAAAACTTCAAGGTGTCAATTCAACAACCATGGCGTGCTTAATATATTTCATGTATACTGGCAAAATAAGAATTACAGAGATTACAGTGTGTTCTCTTTTATCAGCAGCTACAATGTTTCAGGTATGCAAAAATATTAAATAATAAAATCTTAATAAAAAAAAATTATTTGATAATATTTATTATATTTGCCATCATTTATTATATAGATTAGTAATGTCATAGACGCGTGTTGTGTATTTTTAAAAAAACAATTACACCCCACAACTAATATTGGATTTACTAATTTTGCCGAACAATACAATTACTTGAATATATGTCAAAAAGTAAGTGTAAAGGAAGAAGTATCTCAACAATCAGCAAAAAATGTAAAGGAGAAAACCAAAAATAATTCCAAACTACAAGAAACTGATTTGTTGAACTTAGAAATACCAAATAGTAATAGTATAAATAGTATTGCAAATTCGGAATTAAATAATTTTTCTAATCAGAAAGAAAATAATCTCTTGGGAGAATGTAATAATTTTTTTCAGCAAGAAACAAAAAATACTGTACCTATCATTACTGATCCTATTCAAAATAATTTAATTTTTTACGATCAACCTATTACTAGAAATGATGATGGTAATAATAATTTGAATGATTTATTTTTGAATGAAAATCAAACTACTACAAAGCAAAATCTCGAAGATTTATTTGATCCACTTGGTAAAAAATCTGTGAATAATCTATTAGAAAATGTGCAAAATACTAAATCGAATAAAAAGTCTTCATTTGAGGAAAATTTTCCAAGAAATTCGAACGTTCAAAACAAGAATCTCTTTGTAAATCTTGTCAATTCTTTGGGAACTACTGAACTAACCTCTATCTGGAATGGAACAGCAAAAAACAATAATATTCCATCAGCTACTTCTGCTTCTGCTAGTATACCAATTCATTCGAATTCTAATACACATAGAATTAATGATATTACTGCCTCGGACAGTAAAACTAACAAATCAAATGAAGATGTTTTCAAAGATCTATTAAATAGTCAAGGATACAATTTCTTTAATTCACGAAAGACTGAAAAAGACAATCCAAAAACAATAAATCAAATGAGAAAAATAGAAGCAGCCAAGATTATAGATCCGGATAGATTAAAAATTGTTGAATGGACAGAAGGAAAAAAAGGTAATTTGAGAGCTCTTCTTTCTTCATTACATATGGTTTTATGGTCAGAAGGTAATAGATGGCAGCGATGCGAAATGCATCAATTAGTCACTACTGCAGATGTAAAGAAAGCTTATAGAAAAGCTTGTTTGGCTGTGCATCCAGATAAGGTATTGTTAAAAAATTTAGAATTATAAAATAAAAAATTAATATAGATTATACATTCGATTTTAATATTTTTGTATTATTTTTTGTAGCAAGCAGGAACAGCTAATGAAAATATTGCAAAATTAATTTTTATGGAACTGAACAATGCATGGAGTATATTCAAAAACGATGCGTTGCAACAAAATTTATTTTAATTATTCATTATTTTTTTAAATTTATTATTTCGATTCATATAATTAAGTGTAAAAAATTTCTTTGTCTTATATTCGACTAATTTTATCTTAGCTGTTAGTGAAAAAAAAAAAAAATCAATAAAAATCTAATTCGAAGAAATTTAGCGATTGCAAATCGAAATTATATTTGAATGGTTCCATGCATCTTTTTATAATATAAAAAAAAATTTTGTAAGTGAATTGTGTTAAGTGCAGCATAACATATATATGTATATAAGATAAAATGTAATTTATGAAAGATAATGTTTCAAACATATTTTTCGTCCGATTTTCCTATTAATTCAATACCCAATGTTATCAAGATTTTTCTTTCATATTTAAAAAATTTAAATTTTAAAAATCATAATTTGTAACATTTTATAATAAAGATAATCATTATTTATTCAAAAATGTTATTTGTTATTTTCCTTAAATAAAAGAACAATATCGTAATTTTCTGAAAAAAAATTAAAAAATTAAAAAAAAAAAAATTCGATTTTATTTTTCAATATCTTATAATTTAAGGAGAAATGGATATGATATACATACATATAGTGTATGTGTGCGAGAAGATAGTATGTGTATCATAGGGGTGAAATTTAAAGGGAGGGGCTGCTCGAAAATGGCTGTTATGCACGGGGTAGGACGTTTAGAAAAGGGCAAGTGACGGTTCATCCCTGTCTTCCACATTGACCAATTGACATTATTTTACGACAATTGATACGGTTACCTAATCGATAGCTATTATGTGGCGGCTAAAAAGCAATCTTCGTGCTCTTCTTCATCCACCTCCGGATCTGCAACATATGATTCGCTTTGGGAAAAGGTAAACTATCTTCACTATTGCTAAACATTAAAACTTGGTAAGTTTAATCATTAAATTTATTCAACTTTGTGCTTTGTTCTATCATGTGTAAAAAATTCGATTATGTTTTAAATAAAGTAAAATTTATAAACGGAAAAGTGCAAGTGTGTGAAAAACATTTTCGGGTAAAACGTTACACGAGATAAAAAAAATATTTTTTATGAGAGCAGATACCTTTATTTTTCATTAGTAAAATTTAATCATGAAAAATATTGTTCATACGATAAAAACGCAAAATATTTTAATTGTTATTGTCAACAATGTGTTTTAATTTGTAACGTGTCTATGAACCATAAATGATGTATATAATTAAAATATGAAAATAACAAATTATTTTATTCTAATTTTAACAATTACAGATTGGAACCTTACATGAATAATGTAAACCAAACGAGCTAAGTAAAGAATAACGCAGAGGAGAAACATATATAAGCAAAGAAGATGTTCGGCCTCCTTCGAAGAATTTTATTCCTTTTTTTGTTGGGAACTTCTTTTTGTTTCTGCTCCACAGATCCTGCCAGATCTGTGAGAGCAATTAAAGGACGATTTCGAACATCTTATGCTGCATGGCGTATAGTGTTTTCTTTGACACAACCACAAGGTTCGCTAAAAACGGATGTACAAAAAGCATGGGAAAAAGCAAGACTGGAATCATCTCATGCAGACATGAATGTATCTTTCATAGAAGCTCCACCTAAGACAGATTCGCTATCCTATCCTCTGTCATTATTAAACAAATTTTGCAATGAAATTAAAGGTGGAAGAACTGCATTAAGTATCATTATTGGAGGAGGCTCTGCAGCTAAATTTCTTGTGACTGCTGCAGCTTCATTAAATATTCCAGCATTGTGGTTACCGTTCACTCATGAAGATTTTCTTAGACAGGTTTGTTATAAGTTCAATTATTTATTATAATTAATTTTTGCATAGTTAATAAAAAAATTGCAATTTAAGGGCAATCTTGGTCAATTCGAAAGTCGTATAGGGTCTAGTACAAAGGAAGTGGGAGCAGCTGCTGCTGCTTTAATGCACAGAGCAAACTGGCATGCATTCACTCTTCTTATAGATACTACTTTGCTTCCAATCAATGATTTATTGCATGCAAACCAAACAACTTTAACACCTAGAACCATTATACATCTTCCGACAAATGATAAAACTTTGAGAATTAGACTGAGAAGAGTTGCCGAGGAAGGAGGTAGTGGAGGAGTCATAGTAATGGGTTCTGACTTGAACAGTGCACGAAGAATATTAGCTGTGGCTGGCAAATATGAAATGCTTGCAGGAAGATTTTTATGGCTTTGGCTAGACTTGAAAGCAGAACTAAGACCTAACGAACCAAATGTTATCAGCTCTCATATTATACATAGCTCAAGATCATCGATAGCAACGAATGAAAATCCTTCAGCCCTAGAGAGTATAAATCGAAACATGAATCTCGTAGCAGAAAATCAGTTATCTTTAAATTCCTTGCCCAATTTATCGAATGATATACATCGATTACAAGAATATAGATGGCAGAACGAAATGTCTGTGAATAAACAAGAAGATAAAAGCTTTAATTTTGATGATGATGAAGATATTAGAATAAAGGACAAGGAATTGAATTCCAAAGATTTTATGCCAGTTGGTATGCTAGTATTAAGACCATCTGGCATAAAATTAATGGGTAGTGATACTATATTATCCAGAATGATCAGGGAAACCTCTCAGGCATTGGACGAAACATTTATAGAAGTAAAACCTAGATTGAATCGTTTAAATGAAGCTCAAATGGAAGAGAACTTTATACCAGAATGCTTCTCAAAAAATAATGCTAAATTTTTGACAAGTAAAATGAGGCACACTGTTTCAAAGACTTTAACTCAGAAGTTGAGGAATTCTGTAAGTCAACTTTCCAAGGACAAAGCTAAATTTCATTTGCTGAACTTACAAGCCATAAGATTTCCAGGAAACAAGACTCAATTGAGGTATGTTTAAACAATATTCGTTTTTTCAATTAAATATAAATATTCATAAATATTTCAATTCTTTTTCCATAGATGGACCAAAGTTGGTACAGTAAAAGGAGGAAAAGAAGTTCATTTGGATACCATAATTTGGCCAGGGGGTGGTATCGTGCCCGCATATCTAGAACAAGGAGGCGAAAAAATTGGGATGCCAATGTATCGCATAGTAACAGCACTGGCACCACCATTTACAATGGTTACAAATCTACAAGAAGGTCTCTGCTTGAGAGGAGTTTTTTGTCGTCAAGAAAATATTCTGATGTGTTGTTATGGTTTAAGCATGGACTTGATGTCCTTGGTGTCTCGTGAATTAGGATTTCGATACGACTTATATTTGGTGAAAGATGGTCTGTTTGGAAAGAGAAATGGCAGCACGTGGAATGGGATTATGGGAGAATTAGTTTCTAGTCGAGCTCAACTAGCCTTTGCACCGCTCAGTGTGTCTGCTCGTAGAGCGGAAGTAGTTGATTTTACCACGCCATATTTCTTCAGTGGAGTCAGCTTTCTCACTGCGCCAAAGCTCAAATCAGAAATATCGCTATTTGCTTTTCTATTTCCATTCAGTCCAGAGCTGTGGATCGCTGTTTTTACATCGTTGAATTTCACTGCCACAGCAGTGGCACTTTACGAGTGGTTCAGCCCGTTCGGTCTGAACCCATGGGGTAGACAACGAAGCAAGAACTTTTCGATAGCCTCTGCCTTGTGGGTGATGTGGGGTCTCCTTTGTGGACATTTAGTTGCCTTCAAAGCACCGAAATCCTGGCCTAATAAATTTTTGATCAATATTTGGGGTGGTTTCTCGGTTATCTTCGTAGCCTCTTATACAGCCAACATAGCTGCCCTTATCGCGGGCCTTTTTTTCCATCCTGCAGTAAGCAATTATCACGATAAAAGTGTAAGAACATATTTTTATTGCATAACAACATTGAATAAATATATATTATCTCGAATGATAATAAAAATTAATAATATCTGTTGCAGTTGTTATTACAGAAGGTTGGTGCACCAAGAGCGTCCGCAGCCGAATACTATGTACAGAAAGCAAACGCACAATTATGGTCCCACATGGCTAGATATTCTTTATCAAATGTTGCTGAGGGTGTAGAGAGATTAAGAAATGGTAGTTTAGATATACTTATAGCAGACACTCCTATTTTAGATTACTATCGAGCGATAGATGATGGCTGTCGATTGCAAAAAATTGGAGATACTATAAATGAAGATACTTATGCTGTTGCCCTTACCAAAGGTCATCCTTTGAAAGAAAGTATATCCAGAGTTATAGCTAATTATACAAGTACCGGGTTACTGGATATTCTGCAAGAAAAATGGTAGTTTATTAAAATTATATAATTTTAAGTATAAATAAAAAAAGATTAAATAAATTAAAACTAAATATCTAGGTATGGTGGTTTACCCTGCATTCGAGGAAGAGAAGGAATGGATACCGGTTTTGAACATGAGCAAGGAGGACAACCCAGACCATTAGGTGTTGCTTCTGTAGCTGGCGTATTCTGTCTTCTAGGAATGGGTGTTGTTCTCGGTACAATTATTTTAGCTGGGGAACACTTATTTTACAAATATACATTGCCCAGATTGAGACACAGACCGGAGGATTCTATATGGCGCAGCCGTAATGTGATGTTCTTCTCACAGAAATTATACAGATTCATCAATTGCGTAGAGCTGGTGTCGCCACACCATGCTGCCAGAGAACTGGTTCACACGGTACGACAAGGACAAATTGCCTCCCTTTTTCAAAAAAGTGTCAAACGAGTAAGTAACTTTTTGTTTCAATAAATTTGTAATATTTTTCATATATCTACAAGGTATCCATGTTCCAGAAGGAACACGAACAACGTCGAAGACGCAAAAGTAAAGCTCAGTTTTTTGAGATGATCCAAGAAATTCGAAGGTGAATTAAAGAATTTAAGAAACTATTTCATGCTTTGGTGATTTAATTTAACAAGAATAACATTTTAATTTTACAGAGTTCAACAAGAGGAAAAAATAGAAACTGTATCAGAAGAGCAGGAAAAGATATCCACTATCAAGAAAGAAGAGAAACTTATAAAGGGAAGAGAAAGAAGCAAAAGCAAGAGTCCTTTAATGCCTCGAAGTCCAAAGAGGTCAGAGAAGAGTAGAAGTTCGACCAATTTATCAAGCTCTAGATTAGGATTATCTCCTATCAGTTTGGAGGCTCCTATGAAGCCCAGAGAGTTTACTCTAAGTAGCACCAATTTAAGAGCGAGAAGTCCTCTTGAAACGGTGGGTCGTCGTTTGAGTCATGGAGATGGTGGATCACCACCTCCACGTTTAGGTTCTCATTTCGGAGGTAGTGCAACATTAAGACCTTTAGCTCCAACAAAAAGCGATTCCACCGGTAGTACGACACCAACGATCAAAGGTGAATCGACTGGAGGAGGTGCACCTACACCTAGATATGCCAGAAGTCCAGCAAAACGAGGACAATCGTTTCCAGTGTTCGCTACCTTGAGACCACCACATTCTTCTACCTATCATATATCCAAGAGTCCATTGTTATCGCCGAATAACGAATTAACTTCGGCCATAGGGAGAAAGCTATCTCGTGAATGGGGCTCAGGAACGATAGACATCAGCAGGTCCTCAGAAGCGATGGCCAGTGGTTCCACTTATACATTAAATCAAGAAATGACATTGTCTCTAGAACGGCCATCGCATGAGAAGATCCAGGATGATACTTTACCCATTAAGAAGCCTATAAGAAGAGCAAGAAGTCATGAAAACAGAGATACTGGCAAATTGATGGCTGATTTACCATCACCAAGACTTACCGCTCAACCGGTAGTGGGAGGCCGATCGGTAAGCGAACGAACGAAAAAACAATTAGAATCCGAATTGAAAGCGATTTTAAGTGCTAGAGCCCATCATCGCGATTTGCATCCTCCTTGATAGACAACAGACTATGTCACTTAATTTCAATAAAAAAGGGAGAGAGAAAGAGAAAATTCTTACAAAAGTGAGTCTTAAAAGCTTCAAAAATCGTTGCCTCTGAGGGGCTTTGATCGATTTAAGCAATATCAGATTTATAGGTCAATTTGTAGAGGAAAAATCAGACAAACAGTAAAACAAAAAAAAGATATATAAACGAAAAAATATATACATAGACACAGTGTCTTCGGAAATATTTAAAATGTAACACAAGAAAGAGATTCTCCCATAAAGAAAAACGATATCTCTTTATTTGTTCATGTTGTTACATACATTGATAATACTGATAGAGTATGTTGATTAAAAAAAAAAAACGGAAAAAAAGTGCTATAAAACTTTAGTAGATTGTCTCTAATAAGTAGCGACTTAAATGAGTAACTGAAATATTTTCTTGTTGGCATTTTAAACTCTACAGATGTTGTCGGTTTGAGCGAGTCTCTCTTTAAATTATAATACGATTATTAGACATCGTACACTGCCGTATTTCTTAACTTTATTTTAATCATTTGTAGATGATTCATCAACTTTTTTCAGTTCGCTATTTGAAAGAAATATAATGAAGATTTAAATGTTCATATAAAAGAATGATGAATATTAAACTAAGAAGAATTAACGTTGAATAGACTTAAGTGAAAAGTAAGGAATATTGGTTTATGAAATTTCACTGACTCGCATACTGCCATATACCTTTTAATAATTCTCTCATGGAGAGGGAGAGACTCGCTCATAGAATTCTCGACATAGAATGACCATTTACTAAAAGAAAAAAAATACATAATCTTATTAAAAATATTATCTTATTCAGAAGAAAAAAAAAAGAATGAATAATAAATATTTAAAGGCGGATAAAATTTTAATCAGATAAATCTTTTTTACGAATTGCTGGTATGTCATTAAATAGAATCAAATTCTATTAACAAACATTTAATGATGATCGTATGCACGCATTAATCATTCTATTTGTAATTTCATTCATTGGTAATGGAAAAAAATCATACGTTTACTATACAATACTATTCATCCCATTATTGTTATTATTATTATTATTATTATTATTATTTTTATTATTATTATTAACTATTGAACATATTCAGAAATTGCACATATGCATCGTTGGATCATCGGAATTGAACATACACATACATATGCACTCTCTGTTTCTTCTTTTTTATTTTCTAGAAAAACTGAAAATAGACTAACGTCCTTTCAATTTAATCCCAACTATCCTAATTTAGACTTTTAGAATGAATGTGTGGGACTAAATTAATTCAAAATAATTGATGAGCGAGGCCTTAGGAGTAGTCGATCCGCCCAATTCTTTACTTATGAATATAGCATTTAATCGTATTACTGAGCAATTCGCTATACAATTATAAATTATACATAGAAGATAGCAATTTAGTTTCATAGTTTCTCGTTAGGCATTGTATCTGACACTCATAATTGAAATTCCTGAAAGTTTAATAAGGTAGACTTTCATGAATGCATGTTAGATCCCTGAAATTCAAAAATACATTTAAATAAATTCAATATACATCAGAGATTCAATAAGTTAACAAAGTTGCTTGATGATTAATTACGTACATTTAAATCTTCATTCTGTTGCATGATAACAAATAATCATTATGAATGAAAGTGTCCCAATTAATTGCATTTGTTTCACTGTTTAAATAATTATCATTTATATATTATCATTTTTTAGCTAATAGATTTTTGAAAGTATCTCATATGTGATGATGAAAGAAAATTATTATTATATTAAAAATGATAAAATTGATTTCTATAAATTTTTTTAATTGGATTAATAATGAAAAAAAAAGCGCTATCTTGCTTACAACAGCAAATTCAGGAATTAATCAAAATACAAATATAGGGGGCCAGTTTAGAGTCACCCAAGCCTAACTAAATCAAAGATAGACTTATTAAATTAATTAATAGTTGTAAAATTCTTTAATATGTGGGTTCTGCCAGTAATTTGGTTCAGTAGTGATATATTTATTTTTTTCAATTGATATCCAAGTGATATATTCATTTGCTTTAATATATATAAAAAAAAGAGAAAAAAGAAAGAAAGCTATCTTCTGAAAGTCCTTGTACATATGTGTCTTCTACTCTAGATACCTGAAGAGGCATTATTGCACTGAATTAAAGGTCGAGCCCCCTATTTCATTGTGCGCCAACAAGAACCTATATAACATGAACATTTTGTGGAAAGATCAGAGCAAAAATTATTTGTAATTCTATCTTTATTACAATTTAAAAATTATTACATATAATAATAAAAAAATTGAATCGGCCTATTTAATATAAGAAAAATATATTTTATTTTTTGGTTAAATTATATGAAAATTTATAAATTTTTCATGCTCTTTTCTTTCCATTTCTTAAATTAATATCATGAAATGTTCTCTTTCATCTATAAATTCTATAATATAAAATAATAAATTCTAAAATTGAAACATTCAAAAATTCGAACTTTGAAGAAATAATAATTAATTACTTAATGATAAATCTAAAATAAATTTTTACAATTTTACAGTTCTTAAGAATAATTAATATCATAATAGCCTTAATATGTTATTTCTATTTTATGGCAATAAAATTATTCTATATTATCATAGAACACTGCCATAATTTTAAATATTATTATATTAATTTAAAAATTTTGTTAAATGTTACTATTATATTAGATTGTAATGTCTTAAAACATACATATTCTTTAAATGTTTTTTTAAAAATTTTGAAAATTTCTCAACGAAATTCGAAGTTTTCAAAGTTCGAATTATGATGATATATTGCAAATAAATAAAAAAAAATTTTTTTTCCTTTAAATTTATAACAAAATATTAATCAATATAATTATGAGAACATTTCTAATATAATAAAATATAAAATATTAATAAATAAAAAATTTTCATTGAATTCTGTGCATAAAAATATCTTAATTCACAGAACAAGGTTCCTATTATCTTTGAAATTTATTTTTTCAATAACCACTACAAAATGGAACTTTGTATGTTGTGAAAATCTAATAATAAATTTCTTGAATGCATAGAATACAATGTTAAAAATCTCAAGGCTCAATATATTTTTCATTTAACTCATATGAATAAAAACTTTTTAATAAAATGTAATATATAAATTCTTATTAAAAATTAAATATTACTTTAAAAAAGATTTCTTTTAATAGATATCAGGATTTAAAAATCTATTTCTATTACAATAAAGTTACGCACATTATAATTTAAATATAATGTGCATAATTTTAAAGAAACGGACTAAATATTATAAAATTATAAAAAAGATTAGAAAATTATACATAATAATTATAATACATCACAGAGATTTTGTGGACAGTGACTTGTTGGCGTACGGTATTAGGTTAGGTTCCTCGTAACCTACCTCGTCTCTCTTGTTACGCCTACTATTATACTGTTATTGTTGAAAACTCCATATTAATAAGAAATAAATATATTGTCTCAAAATAATCATTCTTATTATGAGAATTTGATGAGATTCTCTTAATCTTATCAATTCCTAAACATTAATCTACAATCTCTTAATTCTTCTATTATAATATTAAATTAATTTATAAAAAAAAAAATATACAAATATATAATGTAATTATATTTATAATTTTTCACATATTATTTTTAAAAATGTTTTTAATTTATCAATTATTTTATTCGTGATTAATTTATTGTATATTTCGTGAAATTGATAATAATATAATTTGCAAATACATACACATAACCTAATATATTTAAAACATATTAAACGATTCCTAAGTAACAAAATGCCAGCCAAAAAAAAATTACCGGACGTATTGGATCAAAGGTGCGTAAATGGTCTTAAAAGTAGAAACCGAAGTGAGTAGCTAAATGCTCGATCATCAAAGTAAAATAAGTGCAAGTCATTCACGTCATCTATGATCACATCACAATCACGAGTATTAATTCACGGCCGAACTTTCGCTTGTGTTTGTTTCGTATGTAGTTCCGTGTAGCACCCAATGCTTAGACAATCTAGACATTACTTTCTTATTACCTTATTATCTTGGCAAGACTGAACTGTTAGCGATTATAGTGACATATAAATATTATTGTTAATTTTTTCCCAAACAATTTCTTTACACTGTTTCTTTACTATTCGCCGTTTGAATTTTTGCTATTCACACATGTAAAAAATTAATATACGAATTATGAAAATAGATACTATAAGGCATATTTTTCATTGAGAAGTCCATTGAAAGCAATAGAAAACAAGTTGTTCTTATCAGTTCTTAAACAATGTGTTAAAATAAGCATACAATAAGTATTGAAAGCTGTGTATATGATTATTGATACATTGATGTTCATTTTGGACAAAGATATAATTGTCAATACAAGATTTCAACACGTGCGAATGATAATTTGGTGGAACTAGTATCAACATTGTAATAGTTAATATTCATCATTCATCTCGTACCTGCGTCATCAAGTATTGTTATTAAATTATCCGATAAATAGCATTTTTGAATTATGATTATTTAGCTGCATTTCTTTTCTCAATTCTTTTTGTTAATTTTATTTTATATCGAGAATATTATCAGAATTGTTAACTTCTTTCGTAATTTGTAATTCTTTCTACCAAAGATTTTTCGATCTTTTCAGTAAGTATAACTAATATTTTGTTCATAATTTATGAATTTATATAAAATTTATATTTATCTTTTGTTGATGAATTTAATTTTTTCATAGGTTATTTTAATGGATGAAGAAGACTGTTATATGAAAAAAGAAGCTCAAGGTAGCTTTCATTCCAAGAATCTTGGATCTAGTCCTTCATTCATGACAGAGAGTGAAGGTCTAGATTCTACAGAAAAACATGGTGATCTTGGAGACATGACTTTTTACATGGCTAATTATATTAAAGATGCTATGAAAATGATGTTCATTATGCGTAGTCATCATATGCTCACTGATGTTATATTAGAAGTAGAATCAGAATTGTTCTATGCACATAAAGTCATTTTAGCTGCTGCTAGTCCATACTTTAAGGTAATTCATTTTAAAAAAATTTGAATATATAAATAAATATAAAATAATAAAACAAATAGAAAATGATATTGGATTATTATATATATTCTAGGCAATGTTTACTGGAGGTTTGAAAGAATCTGAAATGTCTAGGGTAAAACTTCAAGGTGTCAGTCCAACAACTATGGCACGCTTAATGTACTTCATGTATACTGGTCAAATAAGAGTTACAGAAATTACAGTATGCTCCCTTTTATCAGCAGCCACCATGTTTCAGGTATGCAAATATTTAAATACCATCTTGACAAAAAATAAAATATATATCATAATATTTATTTATTTGATATTATTTATCAAATAGGTTAGTAATGTCATAGATGCGTGTTGTGTATTTTTGGAAAGACAATTAGATCCGACAAATGCTATTGGAATTGCTAATTTTGCTGAACAGCATGGTTGTCAAAATTTATATCAGAAAGCGAATCAGTTTATTGTTCAACATTTTAGTCAAATATGTCAGGAAGAAGAGTTCCTACAATTATCTGCAATGCAATTAATTGCACTTGTGAGAAAAGATGAATTAAATGTACAAGAAGAGAGAGAAGTATACAATGCAGTTTTAAAATGGGTTAAGTACAATGAAGAAGCTAGAGGACCAAAAATGGAGCATATATTGCATGCAGTGAGATGTCAATATCTCACTCCTAACTTTCTTAGAGAACAAATGAAAAATTGTGATGTTTTGAAAAAAGTACCTGCATGTAGAGAATATCTTGCACAAATTTTTAAAGATTTGACTCTTCATAAAAAACCAGTAGTGAAAGAAAGAACCCCTAATACTCGTAGAGTAATATATATAGCTGGTGGTTTCTTGAAACATTCTTTAGATCTTTTAGAAGGATATAATGTAGATGAAAAAACTTGGACTCAACATGCTAAATTAATTGTTCCGAGATCTGGATTAGGTGGAGCATTTTTAAAGGGTATGTTTTATGCTGTTGGTGGAAGAAATAATTCACCAGATAGTAGGTAAGGTTCTCATAAATATTGATTATATATATTTTTATTTATATAAAAATATAAATTAAAACTAGACAAAAAATTAAAGAATTTATAATAAATTTGCAGATATGATAGTGATTGGGTTGATAGATACAATCCACTCACAGATCAATGGAGAGCTTGCAGTCCAATGTCTGTTCCAAGAAATCGAGTAGGAGTAGCTGTGATGGATGGGCTGTTATATGCTGTAGGAGGTAGTGCAGGTGTAGAATATCATAATAGTGTTGAATGTTTTGATCCAGAACATGATTCTTGGACTAATGTAAAGCCAATGCATATCAAGAGACTGGGAGTTGGAGTAGCTGTAGTTAATAGGTAAAATTTGAAAATTATTTAAGTATTTAAAACTTCATATTAAATTATGTTATGTATATAAATTAAAATTATGACAGATTACTTTATGCCATTGGTGGATTTGATGGAACGAACCGATTAAATTCCGTAGAGTGTTACCATCCTGAAAATGATGAATGGACAATGGTTTCATCTATGAAATGTAGTCGATCAGGAGCTGGAGTAGCCAATCTTGGACAATATATATATGTGGTAGGAGGATATGATGGAACTAGACAATTAAATTCTGTAGAAAGATATGATACAGAAAAAGATATATGGGAACATGTTAGTAATGTCACTATTGCTCGTAGTGCGCTTAGTGTTACTGTACTAGATGGAAAGCTATATGCTATGGGTAAGAAAAATAAAAAAGTATTTTTATATAGCTAATTTTATTTGCATTTAATATTAATTTTATTAAATAAATTTGCTTGAATATTTTTAGGAGGATATGATGGTGAACATTTTTTAAATATAGTCGAAATTTATGATCCTGCAAAAGATATGTGGGAACAGGGAGTACCAATGACATCTGGAAGATCAGGTCATGCAAGTGCAGTATCATATCACCAATGTCCCATTCATTGCGACCATTTAGATCATAATATACCTTTAGAAAAATGACCATCATGATATAATTGTTAGGCATTAATTTACATATTGGTATAAAATATTTAAATTGAAGAAATGTATAAAAAAAACACAGGAAAAGTAATAGAAACAGTTTTTAAAACTTTGAATGAATTACAGACTGATATAATATATTATATATTTTTGTGTTGTGGAGTAAGCTGTTGAGATTGAACTTCATTATATCAATATTTTATAACTTCTTTTCTGAAAAGACGAATAACTTCGTTTGATTAGAAGCAGCATATATGTGATAAAATCATAAGGATCTTATTTATATATATGCGCGACACATTATGTATATATACACATTATTTTTAAAAAAAAATTTTTATAAAAATCTTATTTGTGAAAAGCGCTGTATATTTGTAATGTATTAAAGTAATATACTGATATATGCACATATACATGCATGTGTGTATATATATATATATATATATATATATATATATATACATGTAAAATATCAATAAGTAAATTATGCATTTTTTATTTTATCAATTAATAAATATTAATCAATTATGTCCTGCCTCTAATTATAAACTATATATTAAGAAATATTTAATTATGATATACAATTTTTTGAAAGACTTAATTCAGAAAAATAAAAAATTTATATATATATAAAATTCTACATATTTTTTTTTTAATTAATATTCTATAAAATCTTAATAATTTTATAATCTTTACTTTCTAATAAAAAAAAATGTCATCTAATTATATCATAACATAAAATTATTTTTATTACAATTATATTATAGTTTAAAAACAATTAATATTTTCAAATCTATATAGTCTTTAAATTATTTACTATAGTAATTACTTCGAAAATGTATGTGGGTGTCAAAAACTGGTTCTGTTAAAATGGACCATACTAATCGATATTTTCAAAAGCGAAGAAACGCGGATGGTTCAATCTTTAATATTAATTTTCATATTTTATAAAACAACAATTATTATAATTCAATGACAATCATAAATCATTAAATTTTTAAATTTTTTTTATAAATTTTTATTCATATATTTTCACATATTTAAAATATAATATCTATTGATTGGTTATAGTGATTTTTCGATAGTGAGGTTAATAAAAATGTAATGATTGAAAAATCATTATTTGAATGATAAATGAGACAAAAAACAATGAAAATGATAGATTCTTTAGATTTTATGGTAATTTCCATTAATCATGATATAATAAAAATTCGACGGAGTACTTAAAAATTAAGAAAGTATAACACAATGAAATCTGTGTATAAATTGTTTTTTCTGTGCCTTATCTTTATTGCACTCATCATACTACTTAATTTAACAAATTTCTCCAATAAAATCTATGATGCACATATTAAAGAAACAGTTGTTTCTACTACTATTAAAAAATTTCAAGCATCCTCTGTAACAGAAGTCACAATTTGTGTAGTGGTTTGTGGAGATAGAGTAGATGAAGCATTGACTATGCTCAAATCTGCCTTAGTTTTTACACATAGATTTTTACAATTCATTATTTTGGCAGAAACCAACTTAATTCCTGCTTTTAATGAGAAGTTAGCAGAATGGAAACTTTTGTCAAATAAAACTTTTGATTTTATTGTTAAACCTATTACATTTCCTAAGGACAGTGATGCTGCAATGTGGAAAAAACTTTTTAAGCCTTGTGCAGCTCAGCGATTATTTCTTCCAGTAAATATATGAAATATATTAATTAATTAAGAAAAAACTATTAATATGTATTAATATTTATATAATTTGTTATTACAGTCAGTATTAAATAATATAGATGCAGTTCTCTATGTGGATACAGATACATTATTTTTGGCTCCACCAGAAAAAATTTGGGATGAGTTCAAAAAAATGAATTCCAGTCAATTAGCAGCTCTTAGTCCAGAACATGAAGATCCTAATACAGGATGGTATAACAGATTTGCTAAACATCCTTATTATGGAAAGCTAGGTGTAAATTCTGGAGTAATGTTGATGAATCTCACAAGAATGAGAGAATTTAGATGGATAGAATATGTGATACCCATTCATAAGCAATATAAATTGAAGATAACTTGGGGAGATCAAGATATAATAAACATTATATTCCATTATCATCCTGAAAAACTATATGTCTATTCTTGTAGATATAATTACAGACCTGATCATTGTATGTACATGCCTGTTTGTATAAAGGCAGAAAAAGAAGGTGCTTTGGTTTTACATGGTTCCAGAAGTACTTTTCATTCTGAAAAACAACCTCCTTTCAAAGCAATTTACAGAGCCATGCAAGAATATCAGTTAGGTACAGATACCTATGATTATTTATTAGTGCCAATGAGAAATTATTTAGCTCTGGAACATAAGTCTAACTGTGGTAAAGTGTGGAAAGCATTTATTATTCAGCCTGAATTGCATTTAGGACAATAATAATATTTAAATGTTTTTTTAACATATAAAGAATAATCAATAGATCAATCTTTTGATCAATCATCAAAATAATTCATGTTTGATACACAGTATGAACAATTTTATCCATACATAAAATTATGTTCCATAATGTATTCTGATTTTATTGACAAATGTGCTGTGATTATTACTGTTTAATGTAAAAAGAAAAAATCGTATTATTAGCTACTATTGTTTTGACAATACTCTTTGAACATAGCTTTAGATAACATTTAAAAAATTTTTTTGTACATTTAAAATTTGATAGATTACTTTTATAAAAACTTTATTATTATTAAGCAAAAAATATATTATTCATAAACTATTTAAAAAAAATTTTTACAACTGTATTGTCGCAAATATAAAAGCGTTTTTTTATATCTAACTATAACTATAATTATTTTATTATTTCGAAATACATATATATATATATGTATATGTTTATATATATATATATATATGTTTTTGTGATACTTTTTTTATATGAAATAAAAAAAAATCATTTGAATTTAAAATACTGTTATTTTTTCCTACTGAATTATAATAATGTGCTATAATAATTTGTCTTTACTTGAAAGAGAGGGGGAATCATTATATCGAAGATTCTGAATAAGGGAACCATAGTATGTTGGTACGTTCCTGTGAGTCATGATCATTTGTGCGAAATTGTGTTATCAAATATTCCAATATTTTCTCTTAAAAAAATCCTATCATAATTAAATAATTTAACTTACTTGGAAAATCCCAATGAGAGACCAACCACAAAAAACTTTAACTAAAAAAGAAAAGAAATGAGATCCACAATCCACGATCTACAATGAAACAACGATCGCGTGGCCAGTGAATTACTGTTCTGATAACGATCAAACGGATGGTAATAAAAGCGATAAAAAACGAAATCCATTAGTACAAATTTAATTAAAAAATACTATTTGTCAGATATGAAAGACGTTTTTTTTTTATGTTAATTTGCATCTTACTCGCACGATAACATTGTTTTCTACTCTATACACAGTAAAGGTAAGAGATTTTGCGATTACATGAAGAATATTTATCTTTGACTTTTCATATGTGAAAAAATGAATTTGAACATGTTAATTCTTATAAATGATAAAATAATCAATTAAACAAATAAAAATAGAATATAATAATTAATAATTACGATAATTATAACGCAAGTCAACAATTCAATATCAATTTCTACTAGGTTTCTTCTAATAGATTACTTTTATTATAATATATTATTGCATTTTTATTTTTGATATTTATATTTTAAATATTTTAGATGAAATTTAAATTTAATATTAAGTTGAAAAATTTAGAAATAATTTTTTAATTGATTTTTTGATCCTGAATATTTTTCATCGAATTCTTTTTGACATGAAACAATTGTATATGGAAATATATCATCGAGTTATAAAATTCTGGATTATTTAAATATTTTTTAAAATACTATTCTCACTATTATTGATATTAATTAATAATTTCATTGAATTATTATTTTTAAAAAACTTTCTTACTTTACTTTAATTTTCTTTAATTAATTTATCCATTAATCTTATCATTTTATTCTTATCTATTTTTTACCTCTATATCAATAATGTAATTTGATATATTATAGATTATATAGATATATATTAGTAGAAAAGATATATTAATAGTATTATTTGTTTGTAATAATATGAAAGATTTTGTAATAAAAAAAAAAATAAAATAAAGAAATCAATATTAAAAATGAAATTATTTATTAATTATTTATTAATTATTATTATACAATATTAAAAAGAAAGGAGCATAAAAAAATATTAAAAATAAGAAATAATTAAAATATTTTCAAAAATACAAAATTTTTACTAAGTTGTATATTAATTTCAATTTAATTCTATAAATAAAAAAAATTATATACAAAATATTTAAATACTGCAAAAAAATAAGTTTAAAATTCATTATACTTAAATTTTAAAAAAAAAATTTTTAACAAATTAAACTTAATTATATTCTGTTCCGCAGAAATAGTCATGCCGTTATTCAAATCACGTACTACTCCTAGATCTTCCACACCAGAGAAAGAAAAAATTTTGAATGGTGAAACTCATTACCATAATAATGATCGCAATCAATCGAATGGAAACAAGAGTGATCAAGAAGGTTCTCAAGGAATTTTTGATCAGCAACAGAACAGTAATCAAGAGCAAAGACGATCTTCTAAAATTTCTAATTCTCTACCTGTATTTCATTGTCAATTAGCACATGGGAGTCCAACAGGGTTGATATCGGGATTCAATAATGTACGAGAACTTTATCAAAAAATAGCGGAATGTTATGATATACCAATCGAAGAAGTAAGTTTTTTTATGATTTAGACCTGTCTCTTCATTAATTGTTTGATAGAAACAATTTATCTAATATTTGAATATATATAATAAATTTATCATAGAAATCTAAATTTTTTTTATGTGTAATTAATTTTCTAAAATTTTCTTATAATTTTTTATATAAGAATAAATAAAATTTGTTTAATACATATAATTATTTATTATAGTTGCACTTTATAAAATGAAAAAATAAAATATCGATATATACATTTAATATTATATTTAAAAAATAATTTTTTCTACGATTTATTTATAATATACAAATAATGTTCTTTTCGTCGCATGGGAAGAATATCCCGGATACAGGAAATATCGGTTCCGCCTATGGGCTCCGACCTGGCGAATAGAGCTAAATGTAGCTTTTCGTATAATAATAGGTCGTAAAAGACAATATTAATATCTATTTAATTACTATCAAATTACAGCATATATTTTTATCTATGTAGTAAATAATTTAAATCAGAAGTAATATTGATTCAACTTTCATAATACTATTTAAAAACTTTTGTGAAAGTTAATTTTTAATTAATTATATTATATTTTAATTAGACGAATTTTTAAAAGTGATGTAAAAATTGAATAAAAAACAAAAAAAAATAAACCACAGAATATAATAGGTAAAATTAGAATAAATATTTAAATAAATATTAAAAATAATAATTTTTAATAATTATCTTTTTGATATTTTGATTCTTTCATATTATTAAATATAATAAAAAGAATGAACATGATAAAAGAAATATTATAATGATTGGGAAGTTTATTTTGATGATCTTTAATTACTAATCAACTAATATTTCAATTTTTAATTATAGCTTCAATTTAGAAGAAGAATAAATTATGATATAAAATTTTCAAAAAACAATTCTTTATTATTTCAGATACTTTTTTGTACTCTGAATACTCATAAAATTGATATGAATAAATTGCTGGGGAATCAAATAGAAATAGGAGACTTTATATTTGCACATAAAAAAGGTAATCGCGAATTTTATAATATTTAAATTTTATAATATTTAAATTTATTTAACATTATTTCGAGTATTATTTAATTTTTTAATTTTTATTGCATTAATTATTAATTTTTATCAGGAACACCTAAAGAAATAGAATTAACCAAAACGAACGACTCTTTTGGATTAACAATAACCGATAATGGTGCAGGATATGCTTTCATAAAACGTATCAAAGAAGATTCGGTGATTGATAGGATAAAAGTAATTCAGGTTGGAGATCATCTTGAAAAAATTAATTCTATTAGCCTAATTGGCAAACGTCATTTAGAAGTAGCAAAAATGTTAAAAGAAATTCCTAAGGGAGACACATTTACTTTAAGAATTGTGGAACCATTGAAAAATGGGTTTGCCAATATTGGTCCACGGGGAGATATGAAAAAAGGAAAGAAATCCGGTTATGGAACTGGAAAAGAAACTCTTAGATTCAAAGCTGATGGAAGTGCGCAAATTATAGAAAAAGTAATTTTTTAATTAATTATCTATTTATTATTATTTATTATTATCTATTTATAATTATCCATTATTAAAAAATATTATAGCATAAATATTTATAAAAAATTATTTTTTCTTTTTAATTTTTAACTAATAGGTGGATGATGCTGTTACTATCGGTATAGAAAAAATTAACGTGATATTGGAAAGTTTTATGGGTATTTATGACACAGAATTAGGTATACAATACATATTATCATTCAAACTATGTTTTATTGTATTTTAAAAATACAATATTTTTTGCAAAATTCAATTTAAAAATGTATTTTTGAATAATATTCATCAAATTTATTTATTTAAATAGCTACACAAATCTGGGAACTTGCAAAAGACAAATGCAATAGTATAGAATTTGCAGAAGCAATCGATAATTCAGATTTAGAAGATTTTGGATTTAATGATGATTTCGTTATCGAGTTATGGGGTGCTGTGACTGATGCCAGAGCTGGAAGACACCGATGATATTAAGATTTACATTAAAAAGTTATATCAAGATTATATGAATGAAATTAAACAAATATAAACTATTCTTTATTATCATGAGCTTATTTGTATTTTAGAAATATAATACATAATGGAACTGTAAATTATTTATAAAAACTAACATTTAGATTTGTACAATTTATATTATATTATATATTATATATAAATTTATACATTTATATAATTACATATGTAGAATTAAATAAAATAAAAAATAAATATATTTGTACAAATTAAATAGCATGTTTCTAAAATAATACATATATAATATAACTAAAAAGAAAAATAGTTAATTATTCTTTCAAATGATTAAATCTTTATTATATTTTTTATAAATATGAATTATATTATAATTAGCAATAATTAATCAATAAAATAGATTATGTTTAAGTACATATATTAATTTTTATTTTGATTTTTTTGAATATAGAATTCGTCAAAATAAAAAAAATTTTATTTTATATATCGGTTCGGTTTTTAAATTCGAAATTATTTCCTTTTCAGTATATTATTATAATTATAATTTATATATATAATTATAATATATTAATATAATATATTAATTATAATATATATATAATATAATATAATATAATATATTAATTATAATATAATATATAATATATTAATTATAATATATTAATATATATAATTATAATTTTAGAAATATTTTATATGAAAAAAAAAAATTGAATGAAGCTTGATATTACGTATTACGTATCGTGAATTGATATTATTATAAGTCATTTTATTGTATGATGTATGATTTTATATTTTTTTAATATTCATTCTATAGTTATATTATTACAAAAACAGAAAAAAAATACAATGGATTAACTAAAAATAAATTATTTTAAAGCTCATTTTATAAAATAATACAAAGATAAATAAAAATTTAGCAAAAAAGGAAATTTTTTAATGGAGTGATAATTGTGCAAATTATAATTGTGTTTCACTTAGAAGAATTTCACAACTTAATATTTTCTCTTATAATCTCAGGATAATTTTTTCTTATGTAAATTTATAATTAAACTGATAATAAATAACTGATATTTTAAAAAACTATTATCTACATTATATATATATATATTTGATAGTTTAGTATGTTGCTAGTATAAGTAAGCTACCTCGCTTAAATGCGCCGCAAAATTTAATATATAAAATCTGAGAATTTTATATATGAAAAATGGTTTTTGCCATAACTAGAGCCTGTTGTTTATTTTTCCGTGCTAGCACAGGATTTAAAAATAATTATAAAAATTATAAACACTTAAAAGTAAGTAATATTGATATAAAAACTAAATAACCTATACTTTTTTAAATAGTTTATATTGTTTTATATTTAGATTAATTATATTTAATATTATGTATATTTTGAAATTTAAATATATTTTGTTTATAATTTTATTAGTTTTAAAATGGATAATTTATTTATGAATAAATTTAGATTATTATATCTATTATATTACTTTTTTTTTTAAATTAAATAAAGAAATATTTCTTTTATCAGATCTGTTCAGTAAATTTCTCCATAAAAACTGATATCTCTCCTCTAGAAGAAGAGGTCCCAAAATTAATACCTCCAATTGGAGATGGAAAAATATTTGAAACTGTAGAAGATGCTATATCGGATATGCCAGATGGTGCTAAACTTCTGATTGGTGGATTTGGACTTTGTGGAATTCCTGAAAATTTAATTTCAGCTGTGTTGAAACGAGGTTCTAAAGATTTAACTGTTATTTCAAATAATGCAGGAATTGAAGATTTTGGATTAGGTATACTATTAAAAGAATGTAGAATTAAAAGAATGATTTCTTCTTATGTTGGTGAAAATCCTGAATTTGAGAAGCAATATCTTAGTGGTAAATTAGAAGTTGAATTAACTCCACAAGTAAATATTAATGATAAGAATTTTTTTATTAAATTTTATATATAGAAAATTTTATATTACATTTTTAAAATTTAGGGTACACTGGCAGAACGTATTCGAGCAGGAGGAGCTGGAATTCCAGCTTTTTATACTCCCACAGCATATGGAACAATAGTACAAGAGGGTAATGTTATTATAAAGTATGATGAAAATGGAAATGCAGAAATATCTGGAGAACCAAAAAATACAGCACAGTTCAATGGCAGAAATTATGTCTTAGAAACTGCTATTACTGGAGATTTTGCTCTTGTGAAAGCTTGGAAAGCAGACAAAGCTGGTAATCTAATCTTTAGAAAATCAGCTAGGAATTTTAATCCAGTAATGTGTAAAGCAGCTAAAATTGCTATTGCTGAAGTAGAGGAAATTGTAGAAATTGGACAATTGGATCCTGATCAGATTCATTTGCCTGGAATTTATGTAGATAGGATTGTCAAAGGTCTTTCATATGAGAAACGCATTGAGGTTTCTATATTTTTATTAAAATTGTTTATTTAATTATTTAAATTATTCGAAATGTTATTAAAAAAATTTTTTTTTCAATTAGAAACGATTTACGAAACAAAATATAAAACCTAAAAAAATAACACCAGCAAGTAAAGCAAGGGACAGAATTATTAGACGAGCTGCATTAGAATTCAAAGATGGAATGTATGGTAAGAAAGAATTTATTTTATTTTTAATTAAAATAATTAAATTATTCTAAATATATTTTTATAGCAAATTTGGGAATTGGTATACCTATGCTGGCTTGTAATTATGTTCCTAAGAATGTAAAAATAACTTTACAATCCGAAAATGGTATCCTTGGTGTGGGACCATTTCCAAATGAGTCAGAAGTTGATCCAGATTTAATAAATGCTGGAAAAGAAACAGTTACAGTTTTTCCAGGAGCTTCTTTTTTTAGCAGTGATGAAAGCTTTGCAATGATCAGAGGGTATATATCCAAAAATTTATATATGCAATTATATGTACAAATAATGTATACAATCTGAACATTAAATTATAACTTTTTAATAAGAAACTATGAATTTCAATTTTTTCAGAGGTCACATTGATTTAACAATACTTGGTGCTATGCAAGTGTCAGAAAATGGAGATCTGGCTAATTGGATGATTCCAGGTACTATGGTGAAGGGAATGGGTGGAGCAATGGATTTGGTTTCTGCAGCAAGTACAAAAGTAATAGTCACTATGGAACATAAAGCTAGAGATGGGAGTCCAAAAATTTTGAAAAATTGTACTTTGCCTGTTACAGGTAATATCAATAAAATGAACATATAAAAATATATACACATATATAAAGATCATATCTGTTAAAATATTTTGTAAGAGAAAAATATTCACTCATATTAATTTTAGGTCAACAATGTGTCGACCTAATAATTACAGACATGGCAGTATTTGAAGTGGTTCAAGGAGAAGGATTGAAATTAATTGAAATCGCACCTAATATTGATATTAGTGATATTGTTAGTTCTACTGGTTGTGAATTTTCGGTAGTTGATGATCTTAAAGAAATGGGACAAGTGAATTTAGATGATTGTCAATAAATATACATTCTTATATTCTTTTAAATATAAAAAATAGATATCAAAAATTTGTTTTTAAGAAAAACAAAGGGAAATATTGATATCAGGAAAGTAATAATTAAACTATTATTTTTAAATTATAAAATTACAAAATTATCTTTTATCTCTAAGAACTGTAAAGTTTAAGTTTTTAAGAATTGTAAATTTAATATAAATACTTTATTTTATGCAATACATATAGTAGTTAGGATTTAATAAAGGTAATATATTTTTTGTATTATATCTTTTAAGATTAAAAAAATAATAAATTCTGAAAAAATCAAATATTTTTCTTATATTTTTAGCATTTTAAAATTTCCAAAAATTACTCTCTGAATTTGGCTTTTATTCTTGCTGGAAGTGGTAATAAATACAAAACACTATTTAATATACTTAATCCAACAGCAAAAGCCAATGAAATTAATAAATTTAAGTCAACATTTAATACTTCTGAAATATTTTCACCTTCACGTGTAAAGCGTTCTATTAAATAAGATCTTCCATCTGGATATCTACATAATTCTGGTATTCCTGGGCATGTGAAACTCTCATTATAATGTAAATTTAAAAATATGGGCACATCAATTGCTAATTGATTTAGAGCTAATGATGCATATCTAGCAGGTAATGTAGTAGAAATTGCAGCAAGCCAATAAGGCAAGCCTTTCAGACTCCTTATGGTACCTGATGAAACTATCAAAGATACTAATGTCATGTACAAGACTATTATTCCACCTGTAAAAGGTTTGCCAATAATCATAAGCACAGCTACAGTTATTTGTTCTGCTGCTACATAGCTAGCCCATAAAACACCACAGGCATAAGCCCAAGTGGATAAATCTAGCTCTAAAATAGGTACGAGAATACCAATAGTAATCATAGTGGATACGAAACTCAATGGCAAACTCAATAATGCATATGCAGTTAAGAACATAGCTCCACCATATAGACCTTCTCTTTTTTCTTGATAATATCTGGCTCGATATCCTGGAACTTTATAAATAAAATAAATTTTATAATATTAAATAATCTCTTGAATTGGATAAAAAAAAAGATTAACACTTACAAAGAAGAGCTGTGCATGCTATTCCAACAACATAGAACAATGTTACTACATTAAAAACTAAACCACCTGTTTGTAGAAATATTCTGGATTGTACAGGAGTCGAATGTGAATATAAAATGCTCATTAAGGCTATAGAAAATGGCAGCAATAATAATCTAGCAGCAAAGTGTCCCAAACCACATTTATTGAAAGCAAATGTTGCTGCCATACCTCTCCTAAAATGTGAAAAAAAATATTAATACTAATTATTTCAGAAAAAGTATTTACTATAATTATATTTATAAAAACATACAAGTAAAGAGCAAATAGAGTAGAGAAACATCCTGGTTTAATCCCTCGTCCTAAACCTTTGTGCATAATTCCTAAAGGCGTATCTTTGACATTGGGTGGAACTTGGGGTGCCTCTTTCATATAAATAACACCTTCAGCTTTAAATTTTTCAACTAGAACAGATATCTGCTGATTAGATTCTAAAAAACGATCTCTAGAGCGGCGATCGACAGTTGATAGACACACTAAAATTATAAATATTATTATTTAATAGAATTTAAAATTATTTATTTTATTTTTTAAACAAATACTTACAATAATACATTAAAGGATTTTCAAGTTCAGGACATGGAAAACCGATATAAGTAAAATAATCTAACATACTCCGAGTTGGCCCTGAATAAACCACTGCTCCTAAACATAAAAGAGTCACTCGACTAACGAAAGGTAGTACATCTGATCTAGGAGTTTCCATCGTTAAAACAACAATGGATCCCCTTCTAGTTGCATAAGACCAAAGCATAGAAACAATTAAATATGTGTTCAAAGGATCGGTATCCCATGTAGGTTCGTCCAAAAGTAACAATGTGGGATCTTTAGCTAATTGCACTCCCAACATTAGTCTTCTGTATTCCGGCTTTGTTAAATCATTTACTGATCTATTTGCGACTTGAGATAAAGCCAGATCAGCTAAAGTTTGTCGAAGCCTTGCTTCTCTATTGTTTAAATTAGCAAGCCATGTGGCATATATCAATGTCTGTCGAACTGTTAGACTAGGTAATAAATGACATCTATGAGCAACGTATCCACCATGTCGTCTGAATAATTCTGGAGTTAATAAATTATTATTTAAGGTGACTCTACCCCTAGTTTCTCCCTCTGCTCTTCCGGCTAAAAAACAAAAAACTTCTAAGTGATTCTTGATCTAATTAAAAAAATTTGTAATTGAATCATTATCTTACCAATTACATCGAGTAGAGCTCTTTTTCCAGATCCTTTTGAACCCAGAATTGCTAATACTTCACCACCATGAACTCGAGCGGATACATCTCTTAACACTGCAGTCGGTTCTGACTTGCTTAAACAACTTCCTTCAATAACTACAGTAGTGGAATGAAATACATTTGAAATATCTAAAGTACAGTCCGATGGGATCATTCTGAATCTATTTGAATTACTTCATAACGATCCTTTGAAAAAAATAAACTTATATTTAACGAGAATAAACTACAATAAATTTTAAAGATAATTGCATTAAAACAAAGAAATAATCATTTTTCCAATGATAATATTTGAATACGAGGATTGTATTTAGAAATACGCGTAAAACAGACAAAACGCTGTAAAGTCTAGCACTGTGATTAGAGAAGTGAACATTGCAAGTAAAATGTAGCCAGTAATAACGATACCTGGCTGGGAGTTGGCTTCATGAGGTGAATGTCTCCTTTGAGAAGAGTTTGGTGGGAGGAAGGTAGTATCAGTAGTAATTCAAGAATGTATTCATTAATTTCAGTTCCCAATCCTCTCTTCAGCCTTCTCATAACGCATGAAAGAAAAAGGATCTTTTAAATAACTCTTCTTTCAATTATTTATCCCTATTACTCTTTTAAAAATATTTACAATTTTATATACAATATTTTTCATGCTTTGAATAAAGTTTACATATGTTTTCAATTATAATAAACTATTTCTAAATGTTTATTGAATATCAAAGATAAAAAAATGGAATTAAAAATTCATTAGAAAAGAAAAATAGGTGTCAATCAGTTTGGAAATTCATATAATTGAAACTCAGGGCCCAGATATTCTATAATTACGTCACTGCGAACTTGAAAGATCAACGAGGAAGGAAGGGAACATAGAGAGGGGAATCCGTTGGAGGTTCGGAAAGCACGTCTGTCAAAAGGCAGCGTTTAGAAAAGGCTCTTCAACGTTGAACATACCGATGCCATTGCGGTATCGCAATCGCGGATCGGGTGATGCGTTCACGGGTCCTTTGTTGTGCGATTCTAAGTTGACGATTGTAGTGTTTGTCTTTAAAATTTTCATCTATAATCATCAAGAAGAAGAATAACAAAGAAGACCAGGAAGGAATCGGCGGAATGGAGGAACAGCATCACCTTGACTCGATCAGACTCGCTTGAAAGCTCATCCTGAATACCGGTGGTGAGTCATTCTCACAAAGATTCCCCAGGATGTATCAGATTTCATGGCACGCGCAATTCCTGATATTCACGTTTCTCTTTTTTATATGTTCTGCTAAAAAAATAGATAAACATATATAATTTTTTTTTCTTCTCCTGAGTAAAAAAGTATGATTCATGGATAATTGCAACATTTCTTACCCAAGTTCTTTAAAAAGTGCAAGAGCAGTACCTTAGAATGCCTTAAATGATTTTCATAAATCTTTTCATGGAAAAGAAGGAAAATATAAGGAATACGGGTACATAATTCCATGGCCAGTCATGGTTCAATGACTGGAAACCTGATTTTGCATAACAAGAAAAGTTCTCCTGATACAGGTGACACAGATGAAAGCAATAAAAGATTAAGAACTACTTTCCTTAAAAAAAATAAAAATAAAAATCTTAGTTATTAACAAATTTTTCAATAAATTAGTAGCTTATGAAACATTGAAACAATATTCTTTTTAACAAAGAAAAGGAATTCAATGAACGTAGTTAATATTCCGTAACCACACTTTCCTCTTGATGATTTTCATTTCACTGTCGATGCTTTCACTCGCTCGATAATAGTATTATAATGCGAATTAACTAAAAATTAATCATCATATTTCTTTTTTTGCAATTAATAGTTTTAGTTAAATGAATGGAAAAATTGTGAAGGCTATATATAATAGATAAGATCAATTTCGAAATGAAAAGATTTTATTGTGAGTTTTAATAATATTATGAATATAAAAAAAATGGCTAAATTCTTTGAAGAACAACGCTAATGTTTGGAGATTTCAATGAACGCATAAGACATGTTTCCCTATACCTTCCCACGTGCCATAGACGGTAGTCTGGTCAATTTGCAATGTTAATTAATTCTTTCTTGTCGCCGACAGGGATACTTCTATAGAATATTGAAAAATCCGGCGGCACTGACCTCAGTGCACGTCTATAAAACGATCTTTATTCTATTGTGTACTTCAATAACGGAATGAATACAAATAATTAAGCTCTTCAAATAAAGTAAAAATTAAACATAAAATAAGAAAATTAATTGCTTTTTGTTTACAAAAATATAAAAGCAAATAAAAAGTGACAACTAAATTCTTTGATTGCTTTTAATAATATTTTTATATAATATTTATACGAAGTAAAAAAATATTATTTTAAGAATTTCAATAATTTTATTTATTTATTTATTTTTATTTTATTATTTCTTTCTATTTTATTTTATTAGTGGAATATTTCTTTTTAATTTTTAAAATTCTAAATTTGGACTAAACAAAATAAAATTCTTTATAAGTAATACTGTAGTGTAAAATTTTGTGTTATAAAAAATAGATATTTATACCAAACCAGCATAATATACTTTCAATAGAAAACATGCTGGTACTCGTTATCGTTTCTGATAATATTAGTGTCAAGGTTTGTATTCTGACCAATGCATCAATGCATAATTCGGTGAATTTTTCATACTTTCTTGTACGCGATATCCAGGCCATGATTTATTAAGACACGTTCTTTATCACGTGTATACGAGATTGAAAGACATGTTCATAGAAATCAGTGCGTGGGATAGTCTCATAGTTAGCGGAAGAAATTTCGAAACCAGAAATTAAACTATCCAAGTCTAAAAATATATTAATTTCATGTATTGTATATATTCATTGAATATAATATATAATATCGAAATATATTTATGAATTAAAAATAAGATAAAAGAAACTAGTCTCACGAGATTATTATATATTTATTATAAAAAATAAATGAGAAATAAATTTTCTAAAAAAAAAAAGAAATTGCTTCTATTAGTTATTAAATAATAAGAAAATAATTTATATACTTCCTAATAAAATGAGTTTTCTCTCAAGTTTCACTATGATAAATCATATTTATTAATTTATATTTCATAATTCTCTAAATATAAAAATAAAAATAATCACAAGGATTAAAATCAATAATGTATTTTGCTAAAAAAAAAAAAAAAGAAATAGTATAAAAGAAGAATGTTATCGCCACATCAAGTTACATGCATGTTCATGATAGTTAATCCATTTAAAATGGTTGCTCTAGTGGCACACAACTATTGCTTTTCATCATGAAAGCTTATATTCAGTGAATTGAAAAGTGAATTTGCATACTGCTTAATATCTGACGAGAAAAATCATCGAACCGTAACACACATATTAATTATATATTATCTTCTACAGAGCTAAATTATGCTTTATCGAATTCACGATATGTCGACAATTTTCAGAAAGTATAACTAGAAATTTTTAAACATTGAAGAAACACAGATATAAGAAAGAGAAGAAAAATGTATAGCGGCCAGTTTGATACAACTGTTGCAGAAACGGGATATGCAAATGAACAGTTAACTTGAATATAAGATAGTTATCTGATTTTAAAAAAAAGCTATGCATGACATTACGTAAATCAAGAAAAAAAACGTGGTCGATGATCGAGACTTATTGGATCATAATATTAAATAAAGAGAAATCAATGTGAATATGGAATCATGCAGAATTTCTAATTAAATTCTTAATATGATAATAATAAAAGTAATAGACGATAAATTTCTATTTCATATGCAGATATACTTTTTTGTAACATGAAATTAAAATTATAAATGAGAAAAAAATTGTTCTATGAAATTATCAAAGATAAATAAAAAAATTTTTAAATTTAATTTAAATAAAAATTTCTGATTACTTTATAGAATTTTACAGTTCAATGGAATATGATGGAACAAAGTTTGCTAGTTGCCTATCGAGAGTGATGAGTAATTAGTAATGGAAATAACATAGAATCTTGACTATTTTCAATTGTACCGTTATACGATGATAAATAGAAATCTCAGCTGATGTTAAAAATGTGTGGAATTTTATAGATAAAAAAAATCCATTAAATAATAGACTATTTTCATTTTATTTCAATTTTAGACTATTTTCATTTAATGGATTTTTCATTTAAGTCATTAATAATTTTTATGTTATTTCATCAAAGAAACTATTCATTTATAAGTATTTGCAAGAAAAAAAAGGAAAAGAAATTGACTAAACATAATGGTTCATAGTAAAAGTCTAGAGAAATATCCTTTGTTTGAAGCAACTGTTAAAAGAATGGTTAGTTTCGCGCAAACATACAGCAAGTGAGTCAACATCTAACGGGAAGTCACTTGGCAGATGAAAAAAGATGTTTCTATGATGACATCTGACTAATGTTATTTGCATGGACCCAATATAAAAAGAATATTATCTCAAATGACTATTCTATTGTGCTTATTAATTTTTTGAGATTATTAAGCTTCATGACTTAAAACAACTTTATCATTTTATGATTTTTAAGTATTTTGATATCATTTAAACACATGAACGAATAATATGACAAGAATAAATTTACAAGAATAAATTTTTATAAAAATTAAAATGATAAGGATCAAGATATAACGAAGTAAAAAAATACTATTTTAAGAATTTCAATAATTTTATAATTATTCAAAAATCTTATATATATTTTCAAGTTCATCATGAATTACACCGTTAAAAGGAATGTTGCTTAGCTTCTCTTGACCACGTGTGCCGCGCAATGAGTATAGTTACGTGAATGTGTAAGACTAAATAGCATTCTGTATAAACTTACCGGGATATGAAGCAAGCTACTCTTGCGAAATCGGCTTATTCGTTCCAAAGGTATTCAATGAACTTTGTTTGTGATACGCAGTAACGTTCTGAAATTAAAACAGCATCATTATGACTAAAAAAAAGAAATTGAGGAAAAAGAAAAATTAAATTATAAATTGTTGAGCAATATTTTAAAAAGATTTTAAAATCTTTTAATGAAAAAACTTATGAATTTCAAACTATTAAAGATACTTTATAATTTTTATAATTTTATTAATTGAGATGATGTTTAAGATATTTTTTTTTTTTTATAAAGTTTTTTATAAAGTTTTTTATAAAAATAAGAAATATTAAATCAAATAAACAAAGAAAAAACTTTATGCATTATTTTAACAATAATGGATGATTATTAATATTAAAAAAAATGAATAAGTATGATTCAAAATTAAAAGAATGTAATAATAAACTAATATTAATTTAAAAATTAAAGACAAAAATAAAGGATTTAATTTAAATGAAATTGAATTAAAGAATTGCAGTTAAGTATTCAATTATATACAATAAAAATAATTATATTTGATTATTCATATAATCTGTACATACATACTTATGGAATGTTACAATTTTTTTAAATCTATACGAATACATATTATATTTTCTGTATTAAATACTAATATTCATTTCAATATATCACTACTTGTGTTAATTTTTTTAATTTATGATATATAAAAATATATAAATATATATAATTCTCCAATCAATATAAGCAATAAACGAATATAAAGTTATTATTATTTAAAATAATTTAAACAAAAAAATAAATTAATTTCAAAGATTTTTTTTTTAAATATTTTTCAATTACACACAATTCTTTAAGCATATTGAATGATAATAAAACAATTTTTAAAACAATTTAATAAATATAAATTCTGATATAATAATTCTGAAATATAATAATTTGATTAATATTAAAAATTTAATGATATAAATTATGATATTGATTATTTTATAAAAAAAATAAACAAAATCACTTACATTTTGATCACATAGCTCAATTGAAGCTATGAATGTAATGCAGAATATTTTATTCAGTCTCACTTGAATTATTCAGACCACAAATCATGGGATCGGAAGCGTGGGAGCTGGAACGAAGATACTCAGTGCCTGGAGCATTAGACACCAGAGGCCTAGAGCCTCCAGCCAGCGAGGACCTTCATGCTTGGTCAATCTACAGGTATTCTTACTTCATTTTTAATTTTCAATTCTAAAAAATATTGTAATTAATATATTATTCTTTCAGGCAAAACTTGAATTCCGATTTTACGGATTCAGCACTTGGATCAGCAGAAAAATCTCCTCTCCCATATGGAAATTTTCAATTGAGAGACTCCACAGTACAGAGTATTCTCAGACATCCAAGATACGGGCCAAAAAGTCCCTTAGCTAGCAATTCGTACACTTACCTAAAATTTGGTCTTCCAAGGGTTCTTCCACCTAGTTCTAGAAATAGAGATGGCTCTAGTGGTTACGATTCCAGTGAAGAAGGTCGTAGAATATCTCATGCAGGAACTTCTGCACATGGAACTTCTGCTATGAGATCTGCTAGGAGTGATCCTGATTTTAGACACGTTCATGCTGTTCCTAGAGAACATGCACATTCTCAGTTGACAGTTTCAAGGGAAAATCCTAGATTGAGAAGTGTCAGTGAAGCGAATCTTCTTCACGGAGGTAGCAGAACGAATAGAAGACATAGTATCGCGCCTATAGATCCAGGATATGGGGTTCACGAGCTCAGAGGTGAATATTCTATATTTTAACATTTATATTTTTATATTCATTTAGATGTTCTTTTAATTTCGATTATAATTAATAGAGAAAATTGATTTTTAGGACATGGGATCTTGGGTCCAGAGAGTTATACATTACCTCTAAGGCCGGTACCATGTCTTCAACATCCTCATCTTCAATTACGAGGTGTAGAAGCTTCAGGATCTGATGGTTTGCCTCTTTTGCGAGGAATTACTTTAGAAGCTGGAGCAACTGAAGTATTAGCCATTATGGCTACTACAGAGAAAGAAGGAAAACATATCGTGGAAACTATTGCTGGACGAAAGAAAATTAAAAGGGGAGATATTTTGTTAAATGGAAGATCTGTATCTTTTAGAACTTTAAGGTATAATTTATTTTTTAAAATTATTTTGAATTATCAATTTGAATTTTTTTTTTCTTTTTTAGATCTCGAGTTGCTTATTTATCAACGGAAAATAGTTTAAGTCCAGGTTTAACTGCCCAACAAACTTTGAGTTTTTATATGCTTCTTAGAGGAGGTCCAAATACTTCTAAATTAGAAGCCGACGCAATTCTCCAGGAACTTGGTTTAGAAGCAACCAAGCATTGTCTTGTGAATTCATTGACAACCTCCGAAGCAAGAAGGTTGGCTTTGGCGTGTCGTTTATTACAAGATTCACATATTCTTGCACTAGATAGGCCAACACATGGTTTGGACATTTTCGACGCTTTCTTCCTCGTAGAATATTTGAGACAATGGGCTAACAGAGGTCAAAGATTAGTGGTATTGACCTTACATCCACCGACTTATGAGATACTGACGATGGTATCAAGAGTGGCACTTACGTCCGGTGGAAGAATCATGTATTCCGGTCCCAGAAGGGATATGTTGCCATATTTTGCTCTTGCAGAATTTCCTTGTCCTCCATTTAAAAATCCTTCTGACTATTATCGTACGTAATCTTAATATTATTGATATTATTAATAAATTATAAATTATTATCTACTTCATGCTATTTTATTTTTGTTGATAATAATTTTGTTTCGTATGATAATAAAAAACATCCAAAGAATTATTTTTAAATTTTTAACAATTTTCTTTTTCAGTTGATTTAGTAACACTCGATGATTTATCTGCGGAAGCAATGCTAGAATCCTCCCAAAGAATAGATCATCTAGCTGAGCTTGCAAGAACCAGGCTCCCAGCACTAAGCGATCCTGGACCGCCTGGAGCACTTCCTCCTTCCATTTCGAGTCCTAATATATTCTCACAGATTTACGCATTACTTCTGAGGACTCTAATCTATAGTCAACCATGGACATTAACCAGATTACTTAGAAAAATAGTTATTTCTGCTTCCTTAAGTATTTTACTTGGTGCAATATTTTGGGATGTAGCTGGGGATTCAAATTTATATCTTAGAGACCGAATTGGTTTTCATTATGCCAGCTTAGGAATCTTCTTCTGGCCTTTAACTTTAATAGCCATTTATGAAGTGGCTGATTACAGACCAAATGTGGAAAGAGATATTAAAGATGGCTTATATGGAAGATTTGTGTGTATTTTAATGGAGGTAAATCTTCAAAGATAGTTATTCAATCATTCATTTTATTAATTGGATTTTTTTTTTCAGCTGCTCTGTGGAATACTCTCTTGGTGCATAATTTATTTGATCTATTTGGCACCAGGTTATGCTATGTCTGGTCTTCATCTAATACCAGATGAGAATCTAACTTCCTTATGGAATTATCTTGGAGTTGGTTTACTTTATTTAATGCTGCAACATTTAATTTGTATATTATTTGCTCACATTTGCAAATGGACATATTTAGCTTCTTTGTTTTCTGGCATTGTAATTGGAGAGATGACTTTAGCTGGAGGAGTGACCTTGCATCTAGAAAATTTGCCAAACTGGTATCAAAAAATTAGTCCAATGCAATGGACTCTGTCTTTGTTGTTACCTCCACTTCATCAAACAGAAGTCATGAATAAACTGACAAATTGTAAACCAAAACAAATTCAAAGGCAAGATATTATAGTTCAAGCTGCTTGTGAACCACCTGATGGTATATTGGCATTGTATGAAATTGCACTGCATAAATTTAATGTAAGAGGAGAACTATGGCTAGGAATAGGAATAATTATTGTCAGTATCCTAATTATATTAGTATTCTTATGTATTAAATACACCACTCCTAAGAGACTTAGGAGTGCACCAAACAAGCCATAAACATAAAATGCAATAATTTAATGACTGAATCAACAATATTTTCAATTTACGAATATATCATATCTCTGTATTTTATTAATGTTAGTATTATTATTATTATTAGTTAATATTTTTAATTAATGTTATAATTTTATAAGTACAATATAATATAGTTATAGATAAGAAATATGATTATTTACTTCATCATAAAATATAGGTACTTTATCATATCATGCTCATAAGCTTTGATATTTGTCTATTATCGTTATTGTGATTTTCTAAAGTAATAGACTTCAGAAACTTGCAAAATAGACTCACTTAACGAAATTCCAAAGCTTGATGAGCCGATACATTTTGCAGTCTCTTCTCCAAATGTCTTAAAATTATTTATATTTTGTAACGATATAATCAAATCAATCAATACAAATGTTTTTATGAAATAAAAAAAAAGAATTATTAAACTTCTATTATATATTGATTATTTTTTATAATTTTAAGTGCATATTTTTTTTTAAATTTATTAAAAATTTTTTTATTTTATATTGAAAATAATTTAGTTAAATTTAGTTTATATTGAAAATAATTGATTAATATGAAAAATTAGCTTTGTCAATTGCTTTATGAAATTTGATCGCAAGCTCCATCTACAACTTTAAGAATATCGGCAAAGTTCAATCGGTAAATATGATTTTTCATTTACTGGAATCGAATTATTTTTCAAAAAATATATGAATATTAATTAATCATTTTATTTATAAATAATTATTAAATAATTTATTCCTCAAAAATCGATTTTGTTATTTTTTAAATTTTAATCTATTCGCGATTTTACAAATTTATTATCAATTATTGGAAACGTTTAAATTAAAAACGGCTAAATCGATATTCTATCTTAGATAAATATATCTGTCGACTAATAATTTAATGCATAATATATAATGATAATTTTCAAAGAAAATAGATAGTTTATATTTGTTAATTATTTAAACTACATAATTTTTTCAAGAAGATCATTTAATCAATAAATTTTTTAATTATTTTCTATTTAATTTTTAATTTTTATTTCAACGATTTTTCTTATCCTAGTGAATAAAGTTATCTTAAATATCAGAAAATATTTAGCTTCGACATTGAAAATCGTCAAAATAAAAAAAATGGCTGAAATTTTATATTTGAATATATTATTTTGTAATATTATTATGAAAATTTTATATTTTTCGAATATTTTTTTAATCAAACTCATTTTGAAAACTGTTATTTATCTGATAATTTATTTAATTAATTTAATATTCTAAGAATGTTATTGTATAAATTCATATTAATTAAAATTCTTTTTTTTGTTTTATATTCTCAACACCCTTTGCAAGTTTCAAGGCTCCGTCAATTCGTTCACTGAATTAGTACAAATTGGCAACAGAGCAATCGTCGTAAATGCCAACTTCCGTCGATAAAAGTAATTAACTCATAGTTGTAAGCTGGGTAAGCAGAATTCTTGGAAAAAGCGTGGGCTTGTTAGGCAAAGATCGCAGAACAGAGTCACGTTCTTGTTTCGCGAGCATTAAACTTTAGCATAGTGTCGTTACACCTCAAAATCAATGAACCACTCTCTATTCCACATTCGATGTGCGTACATCGAACTTTGATTCATTGAGATTACAACCATACTACGTGCATTCATTCTTATTTTCATTTCATAGCATTGAATTATCCTTAAATATTTCTCATAATTTTTCAAAATTGTTTTAATATCTTTAAAAAATTATTTTATTTTAATAAATTGTATAACTAATAAAATTATTAATTCGAAATATACATAGAATGTCATTTAAATATTCTTTATTATTTGTTGATTTAAAAAAAATATATAATTTCAATAAATAATTATTATTAATATTATTAATAATATTATACCAAATGAAAATTATATTATTGATTCAAATATAAATCATTTAGTTATATTTCAAAACTAACCTCATTTTTTCTTCTTTGCTTATATTTAAACAAAAACTGCTTATATTCTTTGAATAAATTATCTAAATACTGCAAAAATTTGAATTAAATTGCTATCGACGATTCTATACACGAACCATCATTCCTAGCAAGGTCTTTCTACCGGCAGGAAGAACAAAAACGGCTTGAAATAATAACAAGAACCTGTGAGTCGCGTGGGCGCGAATGTATAAAGCATATTTCGTTTTCTCCCTCCTGATCCCGTTCGCCTCTTCATTGATTATTTTACTTCACCACCTACCAACATGCGTCGGCACATCCTATATTAGCACGTTACTTCTATCCACAACCATCATACATGGACACGTATTCTTAAATATGTTAAAGTGAATTACTAATTAAATTCTTTTTCTATCAATTTCATAAAAAAATTACATTGTCATTAATGCATATATTCTAATTATGAATTGTTATAAAATTATTATAATTAATATTATTTATCACATTTAATTATTTAATTATAACTATTAAATATATAAATATATAATAATATATTTATAATATATAATATATTTATATATTATATATAATATATAAATAATATATATGCTTATTTATTAACTTGTTTAGAAATCAATAATCTTTATTCTTTGAATATGTCGATAATTGCATAAATGCTCAATCGATATTTAAAAATTTTAATAATCGAATTTCGATACATATTTTCGATACATACATATGCATAACTATATATTTTTATAATATTCATTTATTATTTTTCCATAATTCTTTATTGTAAATTTAATGTTTCATTTAAAAATAATCTTTTTATTTATGTTATATTCTGCATAAAAAATATATTAAAGAAGATGCAGAAAATATTTTGATTTGATTACTATTAATAGAAAGTAGCGAAAATAAGTACAGATTAATAAAGGTATAATATATATTAATAATAAAATTTTTATATTGTTTAATATACCATTTATTATGCTATTTAAGCAAAATCATTAATACTTTGTTATATATAATGTAACTTTTAACATTTAAATATTAAACATACAAGAATATAATTTTAAAATGTAAAGATACTATTTACATAATAATAAATGTTGTAATGTAATTATTTTAATTGTTGAATGAAGAAATTTTTAAAATTATATTACTTTTAAAAATATTTAAAAATATTTTTTATTATTATTTAAAAATAAAACATTTATATTATTTACCGATCTCCTGGATGTTGCTCAATTTCAAATTTGATTTCGATCAACTTTCAAATTATTTAGATAATTTCTACTAAAGATGATCTGTTTTTATTTTTTTTAATAATTTCAATTATATTCCAAATTATATTCCAATATATTGAATAATAACATATAATTGATCCTATATAAAAATATTAAACTTTAAAACTTATTTCTGCAAATCAACGAAGAGATGCAAAATGTTAAGTATTAATAATATAACTCATAGAAAGATAGGAAAAATTATTTAAAATTTAATAATCATAATAAAGATAGATAATCAAATTGCAAAATTACATTCACTATTATTATTTTAACAACTTTAACAATTCAACAACAAACAAATTTTAAAATTTCAATAATTTTTTGGAAAAAACTTTCTTTAAAATTTTGATGGTATTCAACAAATGCATGAGTAAAGAACACTATGATATTTAAAAATCAAAATTAATTACTTAACAGAATTTCAACAGAAAAAGTTTTTTTCAAAATTTGATAATTATAATCTATCTTCATTATTTATCGATCTATAATCGAAAATTATATTATATATCGATAATTATATATCGATTAATTTATGACATTTTCTCTTTGACCATTTAATCTATTGAAGTACAGAAGAAATTTCATGGATAATTTTGAAAGCTAATAAGTATTTCTATACAAGAAACTTCAAATTTTATGTAAGCATATAAATTTTAAAAATCATTTAGAGAATTCATTTGGTCTTTTCAAATTTTTTTTAGAATGAAAAAGAGATATTTAAGTTCTCTAACCTATAAAAATCTATCGATGATCTATGATTATCAATTTGAATTCAATATTTTCATGACTAATTACAGCAAATATTAAATAAGTTAATTATTTAAATACATACATATATATATATATATATATATATATTGGATTTGTTATTATTATAAAATACTAATCTTAAATATATATTTGATTTTTTCTTGCTTATTAAAAATAAGATGCGATTATTTAAGTAGAGATTTGTTTCGTTTATATTGTTATTTTATTTGTATATTTTATTTGTATATTTTGAAAAATCCTCGTGAAAACTCAAATGTATTTTTGTATGATGCAAGATTTTTAAGAATTAAAAATATCATTTTGATTATTTTACCTGTCATTTTATTTTAGAGCTTAAACAAAAATTTGTAGATTAATTGAAAAAATTATTTTTTTCATTTAATTTTGAGAAAATAATGAGAAGATTTCTGAGAATTTCAAATATTATTTTAATGATAATTTATTTCTAATTTTATTTTATTTTATTTTGTGAAAAAAATTTTATAGATTTTTTTACTATATATTTGAAAATTGAATCAATACCTGTCGCCGAATTGTAGTAAGAAAAACTTCTCCAATGTCCAAGTAATGAAGAAAGCAGCCGGATGCGAAAGAGGCAAGGGACGTCATTATCTTATCTCGAACCATTTCCTGTCAACCTGGGGCCGCTTTTCGTAGTAATCACATGCACACGCCTACGCAATAATATATACAAGCTAACATATATCACATACATATATTCGCGAATGCGTATACTAATGTCCAGTCAAGTGCCAGAGAGTATTGCTTCCGGTGCGTACACCAGCATTCATTTTGGTATTAGTACGTTCATGCATGTGTAGAAGTGTTCGATGTTACATCGGGTAAGGTACTATGAACCCGATAATCGGTTTCCTTCTCCGGTAGACAGCAGGAACCAGACGTCAAATAAATGTCTATATGATTCGTATTATACAGGTTCATAGAAATGAATGTTTTTTTTTAAATTTTATTCTGTAGATCCGAGATATGATTTTAACAATCGATATATTTTGTTAAAATTTAGAAATTTACAAAAAAAGCAGATTTCAGATAATGGCATCTTTTAATTCCTAAATTCTTAGTAAAATATAGAAAAGAATATTAATAGAGATTTTTTAAGAACAAGAATATATTTATAATCATGAAAAAATAGTATCAATATCAACGAAATACACTATAGAATCATGATTCAATAATGCGCTGTGACTTCCGACTGCATCATGAAATACGTAATGCCATTGCCATTAAGTATGCACACCTGTTAAGGTCATCAACAGGTATCACTTACGTCATCTTAGCGTACACATTTGTTGTGACTACTATAGTGATACTGCATATATATACTGTTTTTCTTGTGAACGGATCGATAATTTCTTTAATGGGATTTATTTAGCAATATATCAATTCGAAAAGAAAAGATTCATATTAATAATTTTTCATTCATATTAATATAAGTAATATAATTTACAATCCGAATATATCAGAAGAAATACAAAAGAATTGTTTGTGAAACAAAAAATTTGATAGTGAAAATTATAAAAATTTATAAAAATTTCAATACAAAAATATTTAAATACAAATTTTATATTTTGAAAATTTTCCTTCACAAAACATAGAAATATCTTTTAAAAATGCATAAAAGTTTTATAAAATTTTATACTTAATATTATTTTATATTGATATTATATTTTATTGATATTGTGTGTGATACATTTTTTTAACAAAATAAATTTATAAAAATTATATAGAGATATAAAAATATAGCCACAATTCTATATAAATATTAATTAATATATATTAATTATAATTAAATTTATAATTAAATTATAATTAAATTCTATATAAATATTAATTAATAAATAATAAATATTAATATCGTCATTTGATTAATTTAAGATTATTATTATTATTATTATTCTTTCTAGAAAAGGAAAATATTATCTCTTTTAAAGACTAATTTAATATAATAAATCTTCCATAATCTTCCATAATCTTTATTTATTCCAATTTTAGGCTAAATATACAGTTCAAACTATGTTTTATAATTATTATAATAATTAATATAATTATTATAATACTATTAAATAATTAATTCTCAAATATATATATTATTTTAAATATAAAGTAATAAAGATATTTTTATTATAATTATTTTATATAATTTGTAAGTTTACGTTTTTTTGACGATAAAATTTATTTTTTAACTATTAAAATGATAAAATTTTAAATAATTTTTAAAATTACATTCTAATATCAGATATTCTTATCAGATATTCTATTTTTTAATAAACGTTTTCATTTTTAAAAAAGTCAGCTATGTCATTCTAGTAAGATTCATTAGCATCTCGCGTGACGTGTTGAAGTTCAATTAAATTTTAATCCATTAGATATATTGTATATAGATATAGTTAAAGAGAATTTATATTTCCCATAGAAATATTGAAGAATGCAAATGTAACAAGAAATTTACATATAGTATTTATATATAGAGATGTATGACAGGTTCTTACGTAAATTTATAACTGTCATTGATCGAAATAAACGTGGAGTAAGTACCAAGGACGCCGTAGTACGCTCACCTTATCATGTTCCTACACAATCGAAGCAAAATTCGTCTCGTGATTTGTTGAAGCATACCGATAATGAGAATTCTTTTTACCTCTCTCTTTTTCGTTATCTATCATTCTAACGGTTTATTCTTTTTCCTAGCGACAGTTCTCTTAGGGTCATGATAAAGTGGCTCTGCGCCGTCCGCGTGATCGAACGTGAAAATCTTCAACGACAGCAACCCAAATGAATGGAATACCAACCCACGCCCGAGAGCTGCCTGATAGGCTACCCGATTCGAGGTGAGGCTTCACGTACAGCATGACAGAAATCAGGGACGTAGTATTTTAAATAGGATATAAAAAAAATATAAAAAATTGAAAATTTATATTTATTAATACGAATAGAATATATTTATTTATAATAATATAAAAAATAAATAATGCATTTTAAAATATAAATTTTAATCTTATCAAAAATCATAATAATTTTATACTTGATATTATTTTATATATTGATATTTATATATTGATATTGTGTGTGATGTATTTTTTTAACAAAAATTTTGAATATTGAAATAAAATTTTCATATCATTCTATGTAATATATTTTAAATAAAATTCAGATAAAAAAAAAGAGAAAAATGTTTTAAAATTTTTAAATTTTAAAATCTTTAAATAAATTTTCTATTGGTATTAAAAATTTTAAAATGCAATACAATCGTAAAACACAAATACAGATATAAAGAATCTTATATTCATTGCATCATAAAATTCACAAAAATTTCTTTAAGCAAAAATTACGTTTTTGTGTTCCTTAAAATTTTTCATTCAAGTTTTAAATCTTAAACTTAAACCAGATTTCTATCTTATAAATTCTAAAACTCTTGAGAAAAAATTATTTTAATTTGATTTTTGTTGTCTTCAGATGATAATGAAGATATATTATGATCTATAATAAATATTAATGAATTATGTAAAAAATAAAAATTTTTTAATTTCTGCAGGGTGACAGAGAATATCATGCCGATCCTGATATGCACACAAGTGTACGTGCACGTCGATACGATGTAGCTTGGGTAGCGATACCGTGCTCCTGCGGATTGAAATAATATGCGCCCACGCACGCGTGAGAGAGTGAGTGTGTAGTGTACTAGCACTCCCCGTCGTCTCCTCACCTCTGGCTCATATCGCGGCTCGGTCAGTACCGATTCCCCGACCCATCTACCCACGCCTTGTTAATGAAAACATCTTTTGTCAATGAACTGACGTCAGTCCGAATCGGGATTGGTCCGATAGCGAGCACCACGTGACCTAGCGCCAATCAATGTAAAGACCAGTTTCCCCTACAATCGAGGATTCGAGCGCCATTTGCCCATTCTGGACGGAAGAACGCTCGAGGTAAGGTGTGGCTTGCAGCAGGCTGGCTAGAAGGCCACAGAAGAAAGACAGAGATAGTATATGCTGTGCTTTAAACGTTAGAGAAAGACCGGAAGTTAAAAGAAAGCGAGAGGAAGATAGAAGGCAAGACACGAGAATTGTAGCTGAGCTCTACTGCTCTCTCCGTGTTCGGTGGAGAGTCAGAAGACTGACGTAAAAGAAAAAAAAAAGAACAGGAAGTCGGTACGGCATCTTAGGAAAGACGCGTTGAGCAATGTTGGAAGGATTTGTAAGGTGAGAACGACGGTCTCGAGTCGCGTAGCGCCGAGATACGCGACTGATTTCTTGAACTACGTATTTCGTTCATTCGGACCAATTCGAATGGACTGTTCACGGTGGCTCCAGCATATAACGCAGCATCTCTGTGTTAGTGAAGTGTTGAAAAAGAAGCTGAAGTTGAGAACATGTGTTGTACTTGTGATAGGATTGAGTTCACATTAAAGAAACGACTGAGGAACGAATAATAAAATTAACGTCGAGAAAAAGATACAAACATACATTTGTTATATATTCTATTGTGAAAAAACAAGAATAACATTAACACGTTTTTTATGAGACATGATGTCGAGTAGACTGTCGATGTGGTTGTTGAGATAAAGAGATAGAAAGAAGTGTATGGTGACACAACGCGTGGGATCATGCATTTGTCGAGTGAACTGAAACATTCCGCTACTGTGGCGTTAATTGGACCTGTCGTCTTTATTTACAAAAGGATCAATAATCGAGACAAGCTGCTGGCAGTGCCAGCGGCGGAGGAGAAAGAGGAGGAGGAGTAAAAGAAAACACGGCATTGAGATGCCGTAAGAAATGATGAATACACGTGAGAAAACGTTGAATTGAAACATAGATACATATATATAAAGTTCAAGAAAGACACCAAGCATTTGGATGTCTTTAAGAAACGTATTCTATCATATAATTCTAAGTGCCATTTCGTATTTGAATATTTAAGAATAAATGTATAAGATGCGTGTATATAGAATGCGTCCAAGCACTTAGTATTCATACTGTCCTCAGTTACCGATAAACATCAAATCAAGATTGATATTCAATTGAATACAATCCTAAACGGATATCATGTATATACATTAATCATTATATAAAAATCAATGGTAAAGTGTTACTTGAAAGTGCCATATTAAAAAGAAATTTTTTTTCAACTTTGTTAAGTCTCAAATATTTTGGTTCTCAGATATTTAGAATATAATAGAAATCAATGATTTCATTGTTAATATGAGCAAATTATATCTAGAAAGAAGACAAATGTGCTCTAAAAAAAGAAAATTACAAAATCAAAGAAACATTAAGAGTTTTATTTAATACTTGCAACATGCCAGGTGGAAGTGTTATAGAGGAAGATTTGGTGGATCCTGAGTGGCTTTTTAAGCAACTAAGATCACCAGATGGTCCTAACAAACTTCTTATTTTAGATTGTAGAGCACATTCTGATTTTTCTGAAGCTCGCATTAGAGGCTCTGTACCTTTAGCTATACCTAGCATTATGTTGAGACGACTGGCAGCTGGAAAAGTTGATCTATTATCAACAATAAGGTGCTTAGAACTAAGAAACAGAGTAGAAATATTTCTGTGTGGTGATGAAAGTAGTAGAGGGACATTTGTATTGATTGGTGACTCTACAGATCCTGCAGGACATCAGGGTGAAACAATTCAAGTTTTAAGTCGAAGACTTAGAAATGGTGGAGGATGTGTTGCTATTTTAATGGGTAAGATGATCAACATGTTTGTGAAATTTTTTATTGTTTTTTTTTAAATATATGCATTAAAAATAAAAAAAATATATCTCAATGTTTTTATGATATTTTGAAAAATATAAAGTGATTATAGATAGTGATTATAGATAGTGATTATATTATAAAATTTTTCAAATTTTTATAACCAATTATATCTGCTATAAAACTATCTTAAATCAATAAAAATATATTTGAATTAAATATTGATTTATGTAAAGAGTATTGTCTAATATTTTCTATTATTTTATTGTTATTTACTTTCAATTGTATAAAATTTTTATATTCCTCATTAAAATGTATGTTTATTTCATTTAGCCTTTACTTTTTGTTTATTATTTTTATAATATATAATATTATATAAAGTTATTATATAATAAATATAAATAATAAAATAATAAAAATAATAATAAATAACATAATAAAAAACATATTTCTTCCTATTAAAATCCTTTATTTTTATTTTATTTTATTTTATTTTAGATGGTTTTGGAGCATTCAAAGATAGATACCCTGAATGGTGTGAAGGTAGTCAAACTAGTGGTGAAGGTCCTCCAGGTCAAGATTCTAATGAAGGTGAATTAATGGGTCTTAGATCACTTCGAATTTCCACATTACCTACAAGATCATATTCAGATTCTGACAGTGATAGTACATGTGATTCTGTTGGTTAGTATGTTTAAATCATTTCTTTATGAAAAAATGCATATAAAAAATATGCATTTCAATGAAATTGTGAAGAAATCATAAAGTTATTTTTGTGATTTTTTTAGGTCCTGAGGAGGATAAAGATTTTCCAGTCGAAATTCTACCCCATCTATATCTTGGAAATGCAGCAAATAGCGAAGACAGAGAAGCTTTAGCACGTCATAGGATACAGTATATTTTGAATGTGACCCCTGATTTGCCAAATGTATTTGAAAACGCTGGTTCGATAAAATACATGCAAATACCTATAAGCGATCATTGGAGCCAGAATTTAGCTAGTTTCTTTCCACAAGCAATTCAATTCATTGGTAAATACAACTACCAAAAAAATAAAAAAATCGGTTAATATATTTAAATTTGAGAAATAATTATTTGTTTATTTTTCAGAGGAGGCTCGAAGCTCAGATAAGGGAGTGCTGGTTCACTGTCTGGCCGGAGTGTCTCGGTCCGTTACAATAACCGTAGCCTATCTTATGCACAAATGTAGCCTCAGTCTGAACGATGCCTTCAATTTAGTGCGCAGTCGAAAATCTAATATCGCACCGAACTTTCATTTTATGGAACAATTGCATAGTTTTGAAAAAGAACTGAGAGATAGAGGCGACAGAAGTAATAGAGGAAACGATCAAAGATGTATAGGAGCTTGCCGACCTGGTGGGCCTTGTAATTGTCCAGCTCCCAGTTTTCTTAGTCCCATAGATTTGGGTCTTAGTCCAGATTCGGGAATAGAATTCGATAGGTGGGCATCGAGTACGCCGGCTGAATGAGACGGGCCAGGGGGGACCCAATATAAATTTTAGGTCCCTCCTAGTATGCTGCCATAGCAGAAAGTAGCAAAGAGAAGCCCTAATTGAAGGGTGCGGGAAGTTCACATTTCTGCGAAAAAGAGATATGTTGCTATGATTGCGATAAATTACGATTATAAATATATTGTGATTAAAAATTTAGAATCAGTCAAAAAATATAAAAATTTTTAAACAAAAATTTAGTTTTGAATTAGTTCAAGAATTAAGAATTTTCATTATTAGCTAAATTATTATTAATAACAAATTCCGAAGTGAAAATTAATAAAAAATTCACTATTCATACAACAAATAAGATTTCAAATTTTTATGATAATGTATATTAATTATATATTAATTTACATACGACGAAAAAGGCTTGAATTCAAATATTATTAAAATAATCTTTCTAATATTTTTCTATTAATTAAATAACAGAAATTGTTTTTGACAAAATTTTGCAAACCATAATTCTATATTGTCGTAAAAAAAAAAACGAAAAAACAAAAAAAAGAAAAGAATTATTAAAAAACATAAGTGATAAGTTACTTTCTAAAAGATTATTTTTAATTTAATGAAGTTATAATTCTAAATCAGATTTAAATCTTATTGTAATTTAGGGGGAAAAAAAATAGATATGACTGTTAAAAAGAGTTCTATAACTCTTTTTTAAGTTGTCATGATATATGATGTTAAACATTGAAAGTATTTTATAAATTTAAGTCTGTACTTTCTTACAGATAATTATAATATTTGAATTATTAGATAAAAATTTAAGATTCTTTTTTAATAGTGTTTAAAGACATTTTTTTTGGCTTGATCTATCTATCTATTGTTAAGATAGATTTTTATACATATGAGATGTCTATATTTTTAATACTTGTTCCCTGAACCCTTCAATTATCGAGGCTGTGTTTGATTTTATTGCGAACAATGCTTATTCGAAATGAAATGAAATGAAATACAAATCGTAAAATAGGCAATCATAAATAATTGAATTAAAAACAATTAATAATGAATAACTGCTTGATAAAAAAACACACTTTAAATTCAGAGGTACAAAAAATTGAGAAATCTTTCAGCAGTTTAGATTATTATTATTATAAGAAAGAATAAAAAAGTATATATTTAAAGGCTACAAATCGATACTATTTGAATGTAATTTTTGACATGATTTTTCAAATCCACAAATGTGACTTATCTTAATAAGGAGTACATATTTCCTATGCAAATCTATTTTTTCAAAAGATTTGCAATTTTATGTGCACGTTCTTTATCTTTATCCCTCTTCCAAGTATTTAATCTTGATTAATAATTCAAGACACATCTTTATGGATCATTGCATTTTTATAGGGCATTCCGCGAATCTTTTATTTCTGAAATAAAAAATTTATTTTGCTTAAAAAAAAAAAAAAAAAAAACTATAGAAATCATATTCATATATTTCAAAATTCTGACAAAAAAATTCTTCATAGTAATTATATATGGTTTTGATCCTCAGCGTTGGTACAAAATGAAAAGAAAAAAAAACTAATTAATCATAGACATACATATGATAATGTATAGCAATTTGAAATACACTAAAAAATTCTTAATTGTACGATCCAACACTGTTTCTATTATCTTACAGATCTCAGATTATATATTTCAAATTATTTTTGTAAGAAAAAAGCAAAGAAAGAAAAAAGAAAACAGAAATTACATATTCACATTCCCACGAGCCACAAATGACCTGATGATACTATTAAAAAAAAAAAACAAAGAATAAAATAATTATCTTTCATGTATGTATTGTTCATCGAAGATAATTGAAGTTAATGAATGTACACAGTGAATGTTATTATTTTTCATTGTAATTAACTACAAAATCTGGTTACTTGACCGACTCTTGACTTACTCGTGAGAGTGAATTGGTATACATATATATATATATATATATTTATATATATATAAATATATACATATATGTGTGTATATTTGACGTTAATGTAATAATAATATTCTACTATTACACTTGTTGTCTGTTGTATGTTTGTCGGGCAAGTGCTCGAAAGATTTAATTACATTACATGTATATTACATAAATTATTATTTTATATTCATTGTTGTACATATATTTTAATTAATTTTCATTTTAAAATACACAGATTATCTTATCTAAATTGAAACTAAAGCAACTGATCTTTACATATAAAAGGAAAAGGATAAAAAGAAATGTACATGTTTTTTTGATAAACAAAGATTATTTCTCAATTATGGCAAAATGTACTTTTATTAGCAATGAGATAATTATAATGTTTAAACCATCAGATTGCAAAAAATATAAGAAACCTATTTAACGCAATATTGGTGAATATGTTCGTTAATTACAACACTTTATAGTTTGAGTTTTGAGTTCCATTGTTTTTTCCAATTTTTTTCTATATTTTATATATTTAAATAATTAAACTGATTATCTGTTTTGAACAATTTGCCAGCTTATCTGTTGGAATTGTAGTTTCTGATATAGTATAAAGTATATTCAATGCAACTTCTGATTGTCGTACTGCTTTTATTAAATTATTTCGATCTTCTGAATTTGATGTTGTACTCAAAAGCGTTCCTAATGCAACAAGAGTTCTGAATACTGCTTCAGATTCATTGAGACGTGGTAATAATGAGAACATTGCATTCAGACATTCTATTTTACCAAGGGTATCATTGTATTTATTCAGAGCTACAGTTAAATTCAATATATAAGTTGAAATTGCTACCTAAAAATATGCAAATGCAATTTTGTATCAATTATTTCAATTCATACTTTCAAACTTTTAAATGATATACATTTTTTTTTATTTATTATTCATACCTGATTATTTTTATTTGTAAGGGATTCTAACTCTGATAAAAGCTTTAGTATTTCATCTTTGCAATTAAGACATAGTTTTTCACCTTTCTCGTGACTGAACATATTTGCCAGTAAGCGAAAAGTGAGCATTTGATTAGAAGGAAGTGCATCAGGTTTGATGTGCTTTTTTACAATTTGCAAGAGTTCTTCTGTACATAATACATCATTGACTTCTCTGCAAAGTACTGCAAGCCTAGTAATGTCGAGCACAGGAAATAATATATCATCTGACCAGTTTAAAAGTATTTTCAAAGTACTTAAAGCATCAGTTTTTAATTGCTCAGAAGCTTGATCACCAGCAAGTTTCACCAAAGATTCCAATTTATCATTTGGTACTTTAAAAGGATCATTTTGTTTAGTATTTAATTCTTTTATCTTTTCTACAAAAAAATATTTTAAATAAATATTTTAAACAATTCGTTAATTAATTTTACTATTATAAATACAATATTTAAGAAATAAGAGCAATAAAAAATATGAATACCTAAAATTTGAGAAAGATTAGCTTGTTCCAATTTCAAATATTTTGTATGAGGTATATAAGAAGGTACAGATGCGTCTGAAGAATTTGATGCTGTTGATCTCGTGAATTCGTGCGAAGCTGTATTTGTTGTCGACTGTGGAATGTACCTACTGCCTCCTGTGAAAGGATCAGCATATTGAGCATCAGTTTTCAAAACTGGTGCAGATTCAGAATTTTTTATTATAAAATTTGCAACCTATAAATAAAAATAAAATTGCCATAAAATTTATTTGTCATTAAAAAATAAATATTTAATTTTCAAGTTTTATACCTGATCTAGAAATAATTGACTAAGACCATTATCATGAAGGAACTTCTGGGCAACATGCCAAGGATCCTGATCATTATTATAAGGTAATTTTAATGGAGGAATACCATCTTGTATATCCACTGAAAACACATAATCATACTCTATGCCATTATAAAGCTGTTTCCCAGATGTAGCTACACTACCACCTGATGCACCCATAACATTTCCAATTTTTATCCATCTTTGCTCATTTTGTGACCAACTATAGGCTCTTATAGCATCTCCATCATTAATTATTTTAGTTTGACCATCTCTCTGTCCAGGTTGCAGCAAAGCTTTGGCATCTGGTAAACTGTTACAATTAAGTTAATTAAAATTATTTATAACTTATTATTTATAATTTAATTCTTATATACTATTATAATTTAAATTCTTAACTATTTGACTTACTCCTTAACTTTGATCCCACCTAATTCTTGTTGAGCATTAAGTTTAACACTAGCTACTTGCTGTTCAAATTCTTGCAATGTCTCTGAATCTGCATAGCGTTCAGGATTACATGAAAATATCCTGACAACTCCATCAGAGCTTCCAGCAACTACATCACCATTAGGAAGTAAAGCCAAACACCATACAGATTGAGTGGGCAAAGTAATAGTTTGACTTAGTTCACTATTATGCCATATCCTAAGTGTCCGATCTTCACTACAAGTAAATATGCTTGTACCATTTTCTAAAGCTAAAATGCTATAGATATAATTTTCATGTCCACAATAAGTTCCTAAGCAAGTTCCAAGGGACACATTCCAATGACGTACAGTGGCATCATTAGCACAAGTTAAAAATTCATTACTACTTATTGCAGATATATCACGAACACAATCAGTATGCCCAATCAATTTATGATGTATGGAACCATCGCTTGTCCATATTATAACCAGTTTATCTGCAGATCCAGTTATAATATATCCACTCAACAAATCTGCCACACACCATACAGCAGCAGTATGACCCAGTAAATTTAATTGTGGTTTACTTAAATCACTTAAATTCCACAATTTAGCACTCATATCCCAGGAACTTGATAAGAATGTTCCTTCCTTTGTACCAGTTGTCAATTTGCAAACAGTATCCTGATGACTTTTTATAATGTTTATGGGCTCTGCTTGGTCCGAAATATAAATTCGTATAGTCTTATCATGACTACCAGTAATAATAAAACCTGTAGGATTTTGTTCAGAAGGATTTATAACACATACAGAGGTGACAAAATTTGAGTGTCCTTTTAAAGTTGCAGTGTGCTCATAATCTTTATCATTTCTGTAAAATGATAATATCGCTTTTAAAATCATGTAAAATATATAACTTATAAATATAGAATAAATAAAGAATTTTTTTTTTAATTTTAATACAATCCTCGAATAGGTTAAATACCCGCATGATTTCCAAATACGTGCAGTTTCATCCCGGGAAGTAGAAACTATAGTTCCGTCGGCGAAGGTTGCTACAGCTCTCACGTCGGATGTGTGTCCGAAAAGAGAAGTTCTTAATTTGTAATACGGTTTAGCCATACCACTCTGATAATCGTGCGAGGCACGCAACAAGGACATAACTTATGCGAAACTGTCAGGAAAATCTTAGCGATTCTCGATGCAAATAAATGTAGATAAATTCGCACGGTTTTGACATTTAAAACGCATTCGAGCATGCGTAACAATAATCACTATATTCGCATGATATTATAAGAAACTATTACTTAAATCATTTTTGTAAATGTAAACAAATTTTTGTCTTTTTGTCAATGTCATTAACCTAATATGATTGTTTGAAATTCAAGACTATTTTATAAAGAATCATAGCTTAAAAATAATTCTGTACTATATAATGTCATACAATTTGAATTAATTGATCATTTTTATAAATATATAATCAAAATATCAATGCACTAAAGATAATATCTCTTTATCTTTTTTTTACTTTACAAAAAACTTTAATCAAATATCGATAGTATATAGTAAATTTGATTCATAGAGTTGAAGCATGTCATTTCCGCAAAGTGAACAACTTCCGTTTGGTTACGTGTTGTATGTGAACCCGCTACTTTAAGATAGGGAAACCGGTCTCGTGGAAGAATATTACGTATAATACATAATGAAATTTATAAATAAATTTCTCTATTTTGTTACGATATTTGGAATAGTGAATGCTGGAGGACCGACACTCGTTTTATTAGATAATTTAGCTATAAGAGAAACGCACTCCATATTTTTTAAGACATTGCAAGGTATGTAAATATTTAACTTCAATACTGCAAAAATTACTGATAAATTCAGAATCAAAATCAGTTAGAAAAACTAAATTTTTCATTATATGTTCAGAAATTAATATTAAAAAAATTTTAATAATATTAATTAAGATTTTAACTAATATTAAATATAAGATAGACTAAGTATTGTAAATGAAAAAATTATAGTACAATGAATAAATATAACTTATTGCAAAAGACTTTAATATAAATTACATTGAAACTGTTATATTATTGAATAAATGAAATACCTATAAAATGAAGATATATACATATATATATACTTTTAAATATGTTAATTTCACAATTCTATAAATAAATAAGATAGATAAATAATAAAAATCTGTATTATTTTATTATCTTATTATTTAATTATCTATAGTTAATTAATAGAAATTATTAATAAATAAAATTATTAATAAAAATTTATAGATAAATAAAAAAAACATTTATTTATATTGCTTTTTTCATTTGCAATACTCATATTAATGTTAATTAAATTTTAATTACATTTAATATTAATTAAAAATATTTTTTAAACACATATAGTGGAAAATTGATTGAAAATTTCTTTTATCTAAATAAAATAATTAATTATTATCAATTGTTTCATATGTTTTTCGAATTATGATGGCATTGTTTATGTTTAATAATATTGTAATATATTAATTGTAATGTAATTTATAAAAATGTATATATATTTGGTTAATGATGTTTTCAATTTTCTTATAGATAATGGATATATATTAACATTTAAATTAGCAGATGATGCTAATCTGCAGCTTTCTAAATATGGAGAATATTTATATCAACATTTAATAATATTTGCTCCTTCTGTAGAAGAATTTGGAGGAGCATTAAGTGTTGAAACAATAACAGATTTCATTGATGGTGGTGGTAATGTCTTAGTTGCTGGTTCATCTCAATCAGGAGATGCTCTACATGAATTAGCATCAGAATGTGGTTTCGAAATTGATGAAGAAGGTTCTGCAGTCATTGATCATTTAAACTATGATATTTCTGATAATGGTTATCATACAAAAATAGTAGCAGATCCTGCCAATTTGATAGATGCTCCTGCAATTGTTGGAAGTAAAAACATAAATTCTTTACTTTACCAAGGAACTGGATTGATTGCAGATACAGAAAATCCTTTAATTTTACGTTTATTAACAGCATCTAGTTCAGCATATTCATATAATCCACAGAATTCTATAAAAGAGTATCCTCATGCAGTAGGCAAAAATACATTGTTAATTACAGCTTTGCAAGCTAGAAATAATGCCAGAGTAGTATTTTCTGGTTCTTTGTATTTTTTTAGTGATGAAGCTTTTACTAGTCCTATTCAGAAAGCTCAAGGTAAGCTTAAATATTATAAAAAATATCATAAATTTTTTAAATTATTAAACATTTTTTTTATAATATTAAAATATACAGGTGGTCAAAAATATTTAAAATCTGGAAATGAAGCCGTAGCAACAATGATTGCTCGCTGGGTGTTTAAGGAAAATGGTGTGATACGTGTTTCCTCTGCTCATCACCATAGAGTAGGAGAATCTGAACCTCCAGCAGCTTATACAATTATGGATGATGTAGTTTATTCTATTGATGTTCAGAAATTAGCAGGAGATAAATGGATTCCTTATGAAACCAATGATCTACAATTAGAATTTGTTAGAATAGATCCTTTTGTTCGTATGACTATGAAACCTGTAGGTAATGGTCGATATGAAGCAAGATTTAAAATTCCTGATGTCTATGGTGTTTATCAGTTCAAAGTAGATTATACTCGTATTGGTTTAACGCATTTATATAGTACCACTCAAGTATCTGTCCGTCCTCTTCAACACACTCAATATGAACGTTTTATACCTAGTGCATTTCCCTATTACATAAGTGCTTTTTCGATGATGGGTGGAGTATTTTTATTCTCTTTGGCATTCCTATATTATAAAGAAGATACAAAACCGAAGTTTGAATAAATTTATTATTAAAAAAAACATATTAATTTATTAGTTATATAAATACATTATTTCATTATAAAATTTTAAAATACATTATTTCATAAAAAGAATAAATAGATGCTTAGTCAAATCTATTAACAAAATATGTTTAAGTCAAATTAATAAAAAAAATCCAAATTATATTTAAATATATAATGACAGATTTATATTTATTTAATAAAATATTAGAAAACAAAAGAAATGATGAAAAAATTAAAGTTAAGATTAAAATTGTACTAAAAGTTGCATACTGTTTTTGGTACAAATAAATAATTTTGAAACATGTTTTTATATCTCTTATAATAAATGAAACAAAAAAAAAATTGTAGAAACAAGTCTTTTTCTTTATATTTATAAATATACATATAATAAATTTAGCACATAGTAGATAATTTTTATTCATTAGGAATTAAGTCAAAAATAATAAGCTAGTTACACAAATTGCATGAAAAATGTATAAATAATAATATAAATATAATATAATTATTTTTTCGATTCTATATTATAAAAATTTTATTCAATTTCAATTATTATAATTAATAATTTCTTTGTTAAAATTTTAACTAATTTAAACAATTTTCATTAAAAGAATTTCGAAGTTTCAATTTGATATTAGTATAATTCATTGTTTAATTTTACATTATAGAAAAAAGTTTCATTAATTTCAAAGTTTTTTTTCGTGATGTTGAAACTCTAATATTTGGCACGATGGTATTCAACGATCGATGAGGATTGTTTGATATGACTCGCATTGTTAATTGATCTTATAATTTTTATCATAAAATAAAGATTGAATGTGAAAAATGTTTTTTTTATGTGAAAGAAGCTGTACCTTGTCGATCGTACGATCTTTTAATTGCTGTTACATCGTGAGTTTTGAAAATTTGAATAAAACTCGATGAACATAACCTATACAAATTATACTTATGCCTGCTTCTGTATATAAGCTTATTCTTATAGTTAAAAAATTGTTCAATCTTTCAAAATGTTGGAAGGACTTGTTGCTTGGGTATTAAATAATTACCTCGGAAAATATGTTGAAAATTTAAATACTGACCAATTGAGCATCGCTTTATTATCTGGTAAGGTTATATTTTTCTTTTCAGTCATATTAATGAGACTTAAGAATAAATTTTTATTAAAAATATTTTTAATAAAATTAAAAATATCATTTCATTGATAATTTGAATTATTTTTTGTTTTATTTATAGATTTTATTATTTATTTATTATTTTATTATTTATTAAATATTATTTGAATTTAATTTTAAATTAAATTTTCGTGAAATTTTTATTTTAAAAAAACTGTTATATTTTAGGTGAAGTTGAATTGGAAAATTTACCATTAAAGAAAGAAGCCTTACGTCATATTGGATTACCAGTAGAAATAAAAGCAGGATTTATTGGTAAAATAAGATTGCAAGTACCAGTTCGTCAAATAAGAACAGCTTCATGGGTCATAGTGATAGAACAATTATATCTAGTAGCTGGACCAATTAGTTTGAATGAGGTATTTATAAATTGTTATTCTCTTATAATATTTTTTGTTTCATATATTATAAATAAGTATGTTTACAGTTTGATAGTGAAGCAGAGGAACAAGCAATTTTAGAATACAAATTAAGTCGATTAGATTCATTAGAAGCAAGATGGAGAGCAGATACAGAACGAGATCCTGGTTATTATGCTACTAGTTATAGTTCTTGGGTGAATTATGGTACATCCTTAATTACTAACATTATTGAAAATTTACAACTTAATATTAAAGATGTTCACATAAGATATGAAGATGGAGTAACATTGCCAAATAGTAAGCAAATTATTTAATAAAATAAAAAAAAGATATATTATTTAAAAATAATTTTAATAAATAGATACTGGCATTGCACTTGGTGTAACTATTGGAGCTTTAACTGCACAAAGTTGCGATGCTAGTTGGATACCTGGTTCTACTTCCTGGAATCTCACAGATGCTTCTTTCAAGCTCATGGAACTTGACAGGCTTTCTATTTATTGGAATCATTTGAAAAAAGACGAATTTCTTGGTTTTCTCAATCTTGGTGATTTAGCTGTATATATATTCATTTTTATATATATTATTTTCTTTAATTTAAATATTGAAATAAATTAGTTATTAATTTTGAAATTGATTTTATTTTTAGATTGCAATGAGTGAACCAAAAAATATAATAAAAAATCTCATTTTATTGCCTGTTAATGCAAGAGCTCATGTTAAAAGGGATAGGTCTGAACGACCATTAAGATCTACAAATAAACCTAGAATGGTTGTCGATCTTTTATTAGATGATGTTCCACTATGTCTTACTGATGTAAGTTTAAAATTTATATATAAATCTGATTTTTATTTAAAATCTGTAATAATAAGTTATTTTTCTTCAGATACAATATGATCAAATAGTTAAATGTATAAAAGGTTTGAAAGATATAGAGCGTCGTAAGCAACAGAGATGCTGTCGTCCAATAGTTAACATATCTACTGCACCAAAAGAGTGGTGGAAATATGCAGTAAGATGTCATATTGGCAAAGATGCTTTGAAACCTAAACTATCATGGAAAGATATTCTTCAAAAAGGCAAAGAAAATATTTTATATGTGGAGAATTACGCTAAATTGCTAGGTATTTAAATAAAAATTATATAAGTTATTATGTTATTATTTTTTGATATTAATAGTGTCATTTTGTAGGAACACCAACTAATGTTTTATCTCCAGATATCAAACAGTTTAAAGAAAAGATAGAACAAGAACGAAGTTTTGATGAATTGAGAATATTAAGAGAAATAGCAATGCAAAGGATTAAACCACCAAAAATACTTCAAAATTCTAATGTAAATGTGCCTCAACCTAGAGGAATGTTGGAACAATGGTTTCCACAATGGTGGGGATGGTATTCAAAAACTTCAAATACAAATACTCAGAGCACATCTTCTACATTTGATGGTGAACTTTTGGATGTTTTGGCAGATACTATAGATGATGATACTTTACTACGTCGAGATACAGTATTTGGACAGTTTAATTTTACTTTGTCTAAAGGCACTTTTTCTCTTTGTACTATGAAAAATAATGGTGAGAACACAAAAGCAATAATAGAACTGCAGTTCGAACGAGTAAATTTGAGTTATGATTCGAGACCTAGGTATGGATCTCATAAGTTTTTCATCAGTTTGGGAGCATTATATCTTCATGATTATCTCACAGAAAATTCCACCTTTCCTATTTTGATACAACCTCAAATGATTCCTACAATAAACTCAAGGATACGAAGTTCTGCAGAGAAATTAACTACTCAATTACCTCAATATCTCTTTGAAATGACTTATGAAAAAAGACCATTGCACTTAAATGCTGATCATTTGCTGCAGGTGAATTCTAAGTCTTTGGATGTAGTTTATAATCCTACAGTAATACATTGGCTTATAGATTTCATATGCAAACCTCATAGATCATCTTCCAATCAAAGATTTCAAGCAATGAAACGTCGAACTCGAAGACAGCTCATCAAAAACTGGGAACAGATTTTAGACGGAGATTTGGTGTATCGTTCTTCCTGGGATTTACAGTTCAATATATCTGCACCACAAATTTTATTAGTTGAAAATTTTATCGATTCCAATGCTGCAGTAGTCGTCGTAGATTTTGGAAAGCTTCATTTATCAAATAATGTACAAAATAATGAAGTAGTTATTAAATCTAATTCTTCTGAACTTAATAGCGACGACGAAGACGAAAGATTTGAGACACCTTGCTCTACACCACCTGGAAGTCAAGAAAATGGTTCCGTACAAGACTTCCAAGCTATTTCTGAAGTAGCATTGCATCAGAAGTTGTATGATCATTATTCTATTGACTTAGTAGATTTGCAAATTCTTGTAGGAAAAGTAAAAGATAATTGGAAGCATGTACGAACTAGAGGGATGTCCAGCTTACATGTTTTGGAACGTTTTAATATATCCTTACAAATTGAACGAAGAGTGTTCGCTTCTTCTGATCCGAATTTACCATCTGTAACTGCATCTGGGAATCTACCAAGATTAGTGGTACATGTTAATGAACAAAAAGTAGAAGCAATTAGACTAATATATAATTTATTATCTAATTTTACGAAATCCACTGGTATTTCTCAAACTGATGTAATTAGTATGGAACCAGAGAGTCCTAAAAAAGAAGATAATTTAGATAAATCTTTAAGTTATGCAATGATGATACAATTTATCATTGATCAAATGACTTTTGAATTGCAATCTAGAGGACGTAGTGTGGCAGAATTACAAGTCTCTGGAGTTCGTGCTGCTTTCAGTAAAAGAACTGCAGACATTAGTATCTCTCTATCTGTTCATGGTTTACTTCTTGTTGATGCTCTTCAAGAATTTGGTCCTGATTTTGAATTATTAGTGGCTAGTCACAAGCATGTAGGAATGGATAGTATTTCTGGAAGTTTAAGAGATTCAGAACCAACATCTCCTGTCTCTCCAATCTCTCCTGGTTCTCCTGATCTTAATATGCCAAGAAGATTAACTTCTCCAATTGCTTTGACTAATGCTTTATCTAATCTAGCAAGCAAAGCAAAAAATGCTCAATCTCCCAGAAATAATTCTTTAATTGAACTGGATAAAATGGATTCTGAAGCTCTGATTGTAATTGAATTGACTCTGGTATATGATACATTAGAAACTCTAAGAGTAGCCAATATTCAATTTAATAATTTGGATATTATTGCCAATCAAGAAACCATAGTAGAACTTATGGGATTTTTTAAAAGAATATTTCCTTCTCGTAAAATAAAGGCAAGATATATTGAGAAACAAGAATCTTTTTCCAATCAAACCATAGAGCTAAAAATTTCGACTAGGACAGAAATAACTTTTGATTTTCATAGATTAAATGTACTTCTTTTAAGAGCAGTGATGCAGGATAATCATTTAGTGGGTCAGAAAATTGCCACAGCTACAATGTGTGATGCTCGTATACAAGCTACCTTGGCAATAAACGCTTCCATTTCTGGTTCACTTGGAGGCTTACAGATTTTGGATCAAACATTAACTGGTAAAACGCATCAAAGAATCGTTAGTGTTGGAAGAGATCCAATAGCTGAACCATCTCAACATTCATTGGAATATTTCACTGGTTTTCCTGATCAGCCAGAAGCTTTACGGTTCTCAGCCAACAGATGTACCAAATTAAATACACAGCAACATGATGGAATGGAAACTTTAATAGATTTAACCATCCGTATAGGTAGTGTTTGGTATACTCACGCTCCTCATTTATTATCAGAATTACGTTCTTGTGCCGATGAGTTCAAACAATATTTAAGTAATCTTGCAAGACAAATCAGTGCAGCTGCCACAGATATGGCCATAGGTCTGGTCAATGCAGAAGATTGGTCTATTCCACCTCGTAGACGTTTACCAAGTTTGTCCATGGACTTAGAAAATTCAGGAAGCTTATCTTTAAAATTAGATATCCTGTTAAATAGTCCCGTTTTAGTAATTCCACGTTCATCTCATAGTAGACAAGTTTTTGTTGCACATCTTGGTACTATGTCTTTGCAACATGAACCTCACTCAACTTCTATGGCAAAACATAAATTAACTCTGGAAGTTAGGGAAATGAATTTATACTCATTAGAGATATCTGCCAATATTGGACAAATTCATAACAATCTTCCTTTAAGAGCCGAAGAAATTTATTGCTGTAAAGAATCAGGCAAACCAATTTTACATGATACTATTTTAAAAATTGTGGTTGAAAAGGAGAACACATTAGCACAAAGTCCTAGTTTCTTGCTTGATAATGAATTTTCTAACAATCCAGTTGTGCAAGTTCATGGAATCGTGATGACGCCACTGAAAGTATCTTTATCTCGAGAACAGTATGAACAATTACTAGATACTACAAACAGACTTTTTTCCATGCCAGTTACAGTACCAGTTGTTCAGAAATCTGAAACAATGAGCAAAGTATCAAATTATTCTGAAAAACTCGATCTCTCTATTAAAGTTCTATTTGAATTACCAACTTTAGGTGTAGAACTGAAACAAGGTCTTCAGGAACAGCCTCTAGTTGAATTATCCATGAGAGATTTTGTAGTAAAATATGAGAAATTACAAAAAAATGAATCTACAATCCAAGTTGCATTACGATCTCTTCTTATGGAAGATCTTTTGTGTCCTATTGGCTCGAGACATCGATGTATGATGCAATCTTCAGCGCCAACTCGTGCTAAACTTCCAGCTGGTGTTTCTAAATCCTGTCCTAACTTTGCATTTGTACAACAAATTAGAAGCGAATTTGGACGTGGAAGTTTACCTGACAGATTGGAAACTGATACTCTGTATGGAACAATTCCTGCCCATTGGCGTAGGAAACCAATTTCTTTAGCAAACACTCCAAATACTCCACCTCCATCGCCTGGTGCATCGACCACTGAAGAGAATTTGGTATTAATGAGCATTACTATAATTGAACCAGATTGTCATCAATCAATGAAAGATCAATTTCATCAAAAAATTGTCACTGTCGATTTTAGTTGCTTGGATTTAATCATCAATGTTGAATCCTGGATGGTAGTATTTGATTTTTTTGGATTTGCTGGTCCCTCAGGAATTAATCCAAAAGTTACTATGCACCAAGCTTCTATTGACATAGATCAATTGGATAAAACAGATAATTTGCCTTTGCGTTCAGAAACTGAAATAGAAGTTAGATCTCTAACATTAGTTTTGATACAATCTGAAAAAGAAATTGCTAAAGCTAATGTATCCAATGCTAATATGCATATTTTGAAAGCAAATGGAAAGACAAAAGTATCAGGATCTTTGGGATCAATGTCTTTATTAGACTTAACACCTCATGGAAGATTTTATAGAGAAAGATTTCTTTCATCTGGTAGAAAAGCTCTGAATTTTCAATATTCTAGTTATGTAGATTCTGAAAAACGACCTTACGATGCTCAATTAAAATTAGAAATGTCTGCAGTACATTATGTACACACTCAAAGATTTATAGCAGAACTTCAAGCATTCTTTAGTCATTTTTCTCAACTTTGGACTATTATGGCTAATTTGAGAGCTGGAGTTGGAGCTATAATTGATACCAACAAAAGAAGCATGAGATTGTCCTTAGAACTAAAAGCTGGTGCACCAGTAATTCTATTGCCAGTTAGTTCCAGATCAGATGAAATGATATTATTGGATTTGGGAGAGCTTACCGCTTATAATAGATTTGAAGTTTCAGAAATAATAAATCAATGTATGTTAGATATAATGCTTCTTGAATTAGTTAATATGGATATTTATGCAGCTAAACGAGTAAAATGTGATGATCAAGATAACGATATGGATACTATAGTTGTTGGAGGTTTTCATATTAAGAAACTTGGATCATCTTTGCTTACTGAAATGTGCCATTTGAAATTACGCATTGAAAGAAATTTAGATATTTATATTAGTAGAGAGATTCCTGATTTGAGCATTCATGGAACACTATCTACGATGGATTGTGCTTTGGATCCTGCTCAATACATGCTGATTCGAGGTTTACTTTCTTATAACATCGGAGAAAATTTGGATGATTTGCGTCAGTTTATGCAAGATCTAAACGAAACCGTTGAATATTCCATAGTTAATCTGGATAATAAGGAGAAAATTTGGAAAAAATCATGCATAACTTTGGAATTAGTAAATGTTACTGTAAAACTGCATCCAAATCATAATATTGCAGCTTTAGCTTGTGTTAATTTCATAAAATCCAGACTGATGTTAGATTCATTGAGTGATGGATCACAAGATATTGACTTAGTATCTCAAGAAATATTAATTATGGATATGAGATTTCAGGATGAACCTACTAACAAACAATCTAATGTTTTCACGAGTATTTTACAGCCTTTAAGAAATTCTAAAAATGAAAATCGTGTCCAAGCTGAAGTACACCATAGAAGACGTAAAACAAATGCAGCTACAACTATTTTAGTTCATAGCATGCGCTTAACTGCTATTTTAGATTGGTGGGAGGCTGTAAGAGATTTTTTAATGTTGAATTCTATTGAACCAGAACCTATTCTTGGAATTGTACAAATAAATACTGAAAACAATCAAGAAAATGAGAATAACACTTTAAGTGTGACTCCATTTGAATTAAAAATCAATATTACTGATTCAGAATTAGTTATTGTAGAAAATACATCAATTCGTGATACAAATGCTGTTATTCTGAAAAATACAGCTGTTCTTTCTTATAGATCTGTACCACAAGAAGGTGAAAAACCTCTTTCTTGTAATCTCTCTCATTGCGAATTGTTTTCTTGTATTTTAGGATTAGAAGAAGAGACTGCATTATCTATAATAGATCCTGTTGGAGCTAGTTTGGATCTAACATTAGATAAATGTTTAGAAATACAGTTACAACCTTTATGTGTAAGATTAAGTTACCATGATGTGACCATGTTTTCCAGAATGCTCAGTTCTTTACCAAAACAGACTTTAGTAGCTAAACAGCGTTCCAGTGAAGTATTGACACCTATTGAAAAACAAGTACAGAAGTTGATGGCTCTTGGATTTACCAATGCTGATTGTAGAGCTGCTTTGAATCTCTGTAAAGGTCAATTAGATGAAGCAGCTTTGTGGTTAACACAACATGCAGTACCTTATTCAGATATTAATACAAATAACGAATCTGTTTTTCACGTTATTGAATTACAAACATCTTGTGCAAGAATATGTATCATAGATGATTGTAGAGATGCTGACGTACCATTGTTGGAGATTTCTTTACTGGATCTCAATTTGAGACAACAACGCATAGGACCTGGTATAATATCTGCTACTTTTAATATTGATTATTATAACAGAGTACTCAGTGGTTGGGAACCTTTTATCGAACCTTGGCGTGCTACTATCCAATGGGAGCAGATATTAACTAATTCTCTTAATGCAAAGAGATTACAAATGTCTATTGATTCTCAAGATTCTGTTGATGTTAATATAACTTCAACATTGATAGAATTAATAGAATTGGTTAAAAACAATTGGATGCAGGATTTTTATTTAATTTCCAATAAGGATATTAATGTGAATAAGCCAAGTAATGGACAAGCATATAAGCGTCGAATGCCTTTCATTCCCTTTGCATTAAAAAATGAAACAGGTTGTAAATTATGGTTTAAAACGATTATTGCTGCTGCAGATGATACCAAAAATTTAGGAGAAAATTTCAAGGCTAAAAATAACTTTAAGAAAGATGATACATGGCTTGAAGTTCCTCCAGGTGAAACTGTTCCATTTACTTTTGAAGGAAGAGGTAAATTAAGACATCATGCCACACATACTATCAGACGACATCAGATCACAGTATTGGTGGATGGATGGAGACCTGTAGATCCTGTTACAGTCGATCGTGTTGGAATATATTTTCGTCATGCAAGTACAAATATCACTGGAATACAAATAGATACAACATTGGTATGTAAAGTTTTTTATTTTATTATTTGTAATAAATTGTTGCATGTTATTTAACTGTTAGATATAAATTGCATTTATATCTAAATAACTCTTTTCAGTTTCAGATGCTAATGCCAAAGGCTAGAATAGTATTTGCTGTTGAATTAGAAGGATCAGCTAGAAAATTAGTAACTGTTAGATCAGCTTTACAAATATTTAATAAATTAAAACATACAGTGGAAATCAAAATGGAGAAATCTTTAAATCAACTTGGATGTAGGTTGCATGTACAAAATGAATTTAATTATTATGAATTGAATTTCTATTTTCACATTTTTTTTTAGATTTGCCTTTAAATTTGTCTGTTAGCGACAGAATTCTTCAAGTACCTGCACAATCTACGATATCAGTCCCCTTAACGCACACTGGTGTACAAATGTGTCTAAGACCTATTAATTTGAATAATTTGTTTCAATATTGTACTGAAACAATTGATTGGACTGTAGTAAAGAAGCCATTAGAAGTTATAGAGAATCGTATCACATGTAGAGCTAATCATAATAATATATTTAGGTATGTATATATTCTAAAATATATAAACAAATTATTAATTATTAATCAATAAATGTTTCTAAATTGTTTGTCTTATAGAATGTGTATAGCAGTGATGAGAGATAATTATCCATTAGATATGAGTCAAATGTTGCCAGCACATATTATAACATTGATGGCTCCTCTTACATTGACTAATTTATTACCTCACGAATTATTATTTGAAATTGGTATAGAAAATGGGAGAATTCTGCCTGGTGATAGTGCAGATTTGCATTCTGTAAATGTTGAAGAACAGTTAGAAATTATTATACAGCTAGATGGATATCCTGGATCAGGAACAGTAAATAAAATTCTTTTTTTAATATTTTTTTTTAAAATTATATTAATATTTAAAATTTATGTTTTTTAGATATTGTTGCCATCAAATACAAGTTCTTTCACTGCTCGTTTAAGACTAACAGATTCTTCTGGAAGAATATTATATCTTCATGCAGCTGTTAATATAGAAAAAGGATCTGCTGTACAGATTAACATTACTGCACCATATTGGATCATAAATAAAACTGGTTTACCATTGGTGTTCAGACAAGAAGGAGTTGGTATGGAGGCAGCTGGACAATTTGAAGAAAATGAAAAAGCCAGAATGGTAGCTCCTTTGTTATTTTCTTTTAGTGATGAAGAAGCCAGTAGAACTTTATCAGTGAGAATTGGTACTTCGGTACATCCTCAAGGAATTCCACAATGGTCTCAGCATTTTCATTTGCAACCTGGAATACAGGTCCATAAACATACGAGTATTAAATATATAATATTGTTAAATATAAAAGAAAAATATAAATGAATTATGTCTTTAGGTACATCGTCTTAGAATATCTTTACGTGATGGTAGACCTGACATAGTATATCTGATTAGTGTCGCTACTAGAATAGCTAGAGGAAAATACAGAGCCACAACTGTAGTCACATTATCTCCTAGATATCAGTTACATAATAAATCGAGTTCTACTTTGGAATTAGCCCAAAAATGTTTCACCACGACAATTGTAAGTAATAATAGGAAATTGATTTTATTTTAGAGTATTGTCTCATTGCTTTTCACTTTTAGAGTCATCCAGATGCTCAAGCAACATATATTAAAATCATGCCTGACTGCCATATGCCATTTCATTGGCCACGTCTTGATAAAGATTTATTGCTTTGTGTTCGCATCATGGATGTTAAAGATTGTATATGGTCAGGTGGTATTAAATTGGATGATAATTATTCATTAACAATTAATATCAGGGATACGACGGGAAAAATGTATTTTCTTCGTGTAGACGTGGTTTTGCAAGAAAGTACCTACTTTATAGTATTCACTGATGCAGATACTATGCCACCACCTATAAGAGTGGACAATTTCTCAGAGGTGCCTTTAGTAGTGAATCAGGTGATTAATCAAAAAATTATATAAAATACGCTTCGAATTACATTATCATTAGATATTATTTGCTAAGTCAATGTAACTGAATTAATTAGAAATTATTTTCAAGATTATTTTTGTAGGTTACTGTACACGATAACTTGCAATGGACAGTCAGACCACACTCCTCTGTACCATATGCATTAGACGAACCCATACAATCTGCTGGTTTAGTTTTAACTGCACCAGGAGGTGTGACAGCTACATATGATTTAAATATACTTGGAGAGGGCAGAGTTCTGACTTATGAAAATTTTATTTATATTGCTTTTACGGGTAAATTATATTTTTCTGTAGAATATACACATATTTTTATCTTATACATATATTTCATGATCTTTTTAAAACAGGAACTTTTAAAAATGATTGTGATCTGGGAACAGGAGAAAGTGGTTTAGATCCTTTGGATGTTGAAACACAGAGATTAGTTTTAGAAGCTGGTCCTGGTGGTTGGGTTGCTTTGCGGAGAAAACAATATGGAGCTAGATCTCAATTATGGAGAATGACTGGAGATGGTCAATTACAACATGAAGGTATAATAACTTTGTTAGATTTCTTGCAATTTCTTGCAATTTAAAGTTTAATAATTTTTTATAAATTAATAGGATCTAGTCCACCTAGAGATAAACATTCAAAAGTTCCAGAGACAGTATTAGTATTAGATATAGCAGGCACAGCACCTCAACCATTCACTTATTGTGCTCTTGCCTTAAGAAAACCTGATCCTCGAAGGAGATCTACACAAACTTGGCGATTCACAGATGATGGACGATTGTGTTGTGCACATAAAAATATGTGTGTACAATCGAAAGATGGATTCATGGGATTACATGAAGGTTTGAGCAATAAATCTTATATTAAATCTTATATTAAATCTTATTTTTTAATCATGTATATTCATTCATCTATATCATTTTTATTTAAATTTTTTATATTTAGAATAGAATATAAAATTATATATATATATATATAACTAGAACTTAATAATTTTATAAACAAAATTATATAAATTTTTAAGTTTTATGAATAATTTTGTGAGTAAATAATTTTTTATTCATTATCATATCTTTTTATTTTATTTGCCACAGCTTGTTATCATATATCTAATTCGCTTACGAAATTACTGATACTATCATTATGTCATGTAAATTAAAATTTCATTTAATAAAAAACGATATTTCATTAATTCTATTTATCGTTAAAGTTAAAAAATATATATTTCAATGCAAGTAAATTGTAATTTTATATGAATCAATATTTATATTATTTAATTTGGATAAATTAATATCAAATTAAGCTGTTTTCTCCGTTTATTATCTAAATTATATTATGCTTGTAAATTTATACTCATAATGATAATGTTGCAGGCGGCAGTGTCGCCCGTTGGCAAATGTGTACGTATAGATTCGGAGTACATTAAAATCATCAATTATAAATATCTTATGTGCTCGAACTTTGCTTGTTTTTTTATTTTATTAACGCTACGTTCATCGGATAATAAAATGCATGAAATATTATTTTAATTTTGAATTCTTGATACAGCAACTGGATTTTCATAGGAATATACATGCATGCAGCTTTTGTATATCTTTTTAGGGAGTGAAGCAGTATTAGGTCCTCAAACGCACACTAATCCTCCTCCAATTGAACAACGTGTTGGTAGACAAAAACTGAGGCCAGGATCTGGATTTTTGTCTGTTACAGTAACTACTGACGGTCCAACAAGAGTATTACAAGTGTTAGATATCAAAGAAAGGGTATGAATATTGGACAATTATACAATAGAATATAGTAATATAGTAAGGTCATAATATTAAAGAAATAAATAATTATTTATATTTTTATTGTCGAAATAAAAATTTTAAATATTTAAAAGAGATAAAAAGCGTCATTCGAAAGCGTTATAGTATGTCGCTTTGGAATGGATTACAAATAATAATAATAATAATAATAATAATAATAATAATAATAATAAGAATAGATTATAAAAAATTAAAATTTTTAAAATAATCAAAATATTAAACATATATCAATTTATTAGTAAATTAATAATAATTTATTATATAATATAATATAATAATAATTTATAATAATTTATTAGTAAATTAATAATAATAAAAATTTCGAAAAAAGTTCTCAAAAAATTTAAAGTTTTTTTAATATTTAAATTAAAATAAATAAAATTGAAATTTTATTCTTATTAAATGAATTAAGTTAAAATTAAAAGTAATTTTTCTATTTTCTTGTTTAAAGTTACAATATTATTTTAATATTAATTAATATTGCTATAAATATAATAATTTACGATCTCTATATCTTTAAAACTTTAAAGATAATAATATATCAATTTCTGATGTTTTTTTTTTTTTTTTTTCAGAAGAAAACATTTGCTTTATTAGAAGAACGTGATTGGTCCCATATTGCAGTCAGTCACCGACCAACACAAATAAACAGTGATGCAGAAAAAATTAATTCTAGAGAATTGGAATTAAAAATTAACTTAATAACTGGCTTAGGAGTATCAATTGTTTCTCGAAGACCAGTTGAAGAGTTATTGTTTATTCGTATGGCCGGTATTTCTCTGGAATTAATTCAAACTCCTATTAATACCACTCTAGATTTAAGCATGAAGGATATACAAATTGATAATCAACTCTTTGAAGCACAATGTACTTCTGTTCTTTACGTAACACGTCCAACTAGAGTTGAGAATGAACATAGACCAGCTATACACGTGGTTGCAGAAAAATTAAAATCGAAAAATCAAAATGCAGAAATATATAAACATGTTGTAGTGAGCATTAAGCCACTATGTATACATTTAGAAGAGAAATTAATATTGAAACTGGTTGCCTTTGTTGGGGCAGGTAGATCAGAATTGGAAGTACCTATGGATGAGAATGATTTCAAAGCTCAGAGATTTATTTCCGAAGTATCAGCTGCACATGCTAAACGATACTATTTTGGCGCTTTAAAGATTGTTCCTAGTCAGGTTAGTTTTACAAATTAAAATTATTTATAAAACGAAAAATATTTTACATATTTTCTTATACACAGGTAAAATTAAGTGTGCTCACTACAACAAAACTACCACGACATCTTCAAGCTATAAAAAGACAATTAGGTTTAACATTAATTAAATTTGAAGATGCTACCATTGAACTGGAACCATTTATTAAAAAACATCCATTTGAAAGCACTCAATTCCTAGTACATTCCATTATAAAACACTATAAAGATGTATGAATCATCACAATTTTTTATTTATTGATTTATTTCGAGTTATTATATTTTCTTTTTTATAGGAATTAAAATGGCAAGCTGCCGTGATATTAGGATCGGTGGACTTTTTAGGTAATCCTTTAGGTTTTGTGAATGATGTCACAGAAGGAGTCTCTGGTTTAATCTATGAAGGAAGTGTGAAAACTTTAGTAAAAAATGTTACTCATGGTATATCAAATTCTGCTGCCAAAGTAACAGAGTCTCTTTCTGATGGGTTAGGAAGAGTAATAATGGATGAAAGGCATGAAGAAGCTAGACAGAGAATTCGAGCTAATACTGCAGGCAGTAGTGATCATTTAGTAGCTGGATTAAAAGGCTTTGGCTTTGGATTGCTTGGAGGAGTAACTAGCATCTTTAAACAAACATATGATGGAGCAACAAATGAAGGATTTCCTGTGCGTTCTTTAAAATTATAAATAAAAGTGATAAACTAATTGAATATATAAATAATTCCAGGGTTTTTTTGCTGGATTTGGTAAAGGAGTTGTTGGAACTATTACGAAACCTGTTGTAGGAGTTCTAGATCTTGCCACAGAAACTGCTACTGCTGTAAGAGAAACTAGTAGAAGGTACATATCTTCTAGATTATATTTAGTAATGTTTAATATATAATATTTATTTTCCATAATATTTTCAGTGCTCATCGTACGATACCAAAACGTGATAGACCTCCTCGTGTGGCAAGTGGTTCTGCTGGTCTATTACCACCCTATAATCGTCAACAAGCAGAGGGCCAAGAATTTCTTTATATAATAAATGAACATAATTATTCAGAATTATTTGTGGCATATGAGTGTTTACGTAGTGGAACGGAGAATCTAAGAATTCTTGTTTCTAATGAAAGAGTTCGAGTGATTTCCGGAGGTACCAAAGGAGTTGTAACCGAAGTCAGTCTAGCGGACTTATTATATTGTCAACCAATGCATAAGCTAGAAAGTAATGGTGTTACTTTATACTATATTGAATTAATATCTAGATCAGATTCAACAATAACCGTTAACATGGACGGTCCAGAACTTCTAAGAAGACCTAAAGTTCGATGTGACAATGAAGAAGTAGCCAAAAGAGTTAGTATATAGAATTTATTTATTCATTATTAATATTTAATATAATATATTTTAATTATAATAATAATATATTTATTAATATATTATTTTAATTTATTATTATTATTATTATTATTATTATTATTATTATTATTATTATTATTATTATTATTATTATTATTATTATAGGTATCGCAGCAAATTAATTACGCTAAAGGAATGCACGAGGAACGTAGCTTGACTCTTTCTTCTTCGGATAATATGTTAGATGATGTACAGTACTATAAGTAGTTACAAACAATTATATATGAACATTTATTTTGTATTTGACAAAAGTTTGGAATCACTATGTTTTTACAAAAAATTTTTATGGAAAATTAATGCATTAAAATATTTTCATTTCAATATTAATTCCGAAATAATTAAAAACAAATAAGTGATCCAAATTTTTGGCTAATAATGTATATTTTGTATGCTAATTTATTTTTTGGTTTTCTTGTATATTTCTTGCTTTTTTTTTTTATTCTTTTTCAATAACATATGTAATAATGCCTTATTACGCTTAAAACTAATTTGATAATAAGACTGATGCAAAACACCATTTCATTGCAAAAAAATTCGAATATAAAGGCAATTCAGACAATATTCTTTAAAAAAAATATTAAGTTATCGCACAGATAGCACATACATACATGTATAACACATTTTGTATATTAACGTACAAGTAAAATCAAGCAGGAATTCTGAAAAGAAAATACCAAATTTTTTTATAGAATGTATATATGTGTACACAGGCACACACGCGCGCACGCGCACACACTCACTCACTCACTTACTCATATATACACATATATATATATATACATATATACACATATATATATGATATATATATATATATATATATATGTATATATTTATATTTATATATACATTGTTGATGAGTGTAAGATATAATAAATTCATTTGTTTGGGATAAATACTACTTAAAGCTGAATAGAAATAAAAATAGAAAAAATAATACAAACCAAAGTTTTTATAGTAGTATAGGATATTTATTTTCTATATTAACATGTTTGATATCTTATAGATTATTTTTTCTTTGTGACTATAAACTATATATTTTTTATGTCATTCGTTGTATAAAGATAACATAGTTATATTATATTATATCATTAAGTATTATTAACCATACATTCTTCTTCTAATATTATGAAAATAAAAAATAATAAAAGAATATAATTTAAAAAATTTGTACAGATATGTAAAGTTCAAAATGATCAACTCTATTCAAATATAATTTTTATAAAACCAATGCCTATATATATATATATGTGTATAATAATTAACAAATAACAATCAACGTATTAACAATGTATACAACGATTATCTAGATTTGTTATACTTTGAAATTTTCACATTGTCAATGATATTTAATAAAGAAATCCTATTTTTGTTCGATAATATTGTTTTTTATTATAAATACAATGAATATAATTTTTCAACATATTTAAAGATTTTTTATAATAATTCCTTTACATTTTTTTCATGCATAGTCAACATTATTTTTCCTTTAAAGAAAAATCACAAATTTCTTATTTGCAGATAATATTATCAACAGTAAATATAAATTTCATAAATATGGCGCTTCTTACGATTACTTAAAATGTCAAACTATTCATAGCAATTTATTAAATAATATAATATAAGTGCAATTTGTTAATATTACAGAAGTTATTGAACGAAAAAAAATATTGATTTAGACATATTTTAGAAATTGTTTAAATCTAACGTAAATAACGAAAGAAAAAGAGATTCTTGATTAGATAGAAGAGTCATAACCTGTAACTATGGATGAAACTTATTTCGATGAAGGACCACCGGGAAATTTCGAAACAGCTACATTAGAAATTACTAAAGAACTTGATAGTAACGAATTTAACATTCAAAATGCTGTTTTTGCTGGTAAATATTTTATAGCATTGATTATAATATTTCTATGAATTTATTATCTTAATGAAATTAAGGTGATATAAATACTGATATTTTTTATTTCTTTCAATTTTGATCTTTTAGATTTTTGTGAAATTATCTTTTTATAATTTTAATATATTAATATATTCATTTTTTAATTTTTTAAAAGGTATAGATACTTCAAAAAAGAACAGAGAAAATGAAGCATATATTTCAAATCAAGTTCCATCAACAAGAGATGTATCTAATATGCCTTTCAAGCATATAGATACTCATTCATTTTTCTCTGATAGAAATGAAGTTGTTGATAGAGCATTAAAAGATTGTCAGGAAAGTTTGATAAATGAAGAAGAAAAGGATATTGTTGGAAGCTGGCTTTTGACAGAGTAGGAGATTTGATATAAGAAATTTTTATTGGATTATTATGTAATATATAGATTAATATTAAAAAATATTTATAGAATAAGTCTGTGGGATATTGAAAAGGAAAGATTAGTAATATTAACTAACAAAGCTATTTATTCAATAAAATATGATTTCATTTCCTTAAAAATATTAGAATATAATCGAATATCTTTATTGCAAATTGATACACTTGTTTCGGGTGAATTAGTTTATCCTCCTTCATCTCTAGCACCGTAAGTATCATTATAAAATTCACAAAAAAAATTTACAGTTAAATTATAGATAAAAAATTCATAGTTAGAATTCATTTTTTATAAATTTATGAACGATTTTTAGACGATTAAGTGGATTGGCTGAGGGTGTATCATCAATAATTCATTGTGCAGGTCGTCAAGAGTGGTCTTCTCTTGTTTCTTGTACAGGTCTTGCACAGTTTGAACCTAGGTACACTGTGTTTTTATGTAAAGCAAAGACCCCTCTTATTTTAAAAAGAATTGCTGTGCACTATTTTATTACTTTTTGTTAACAATATTAATATTTTTATATATTCTAAATTCATGTAATTATCTTTAAATAATTTTCCTTTAATTGAAATGCAAATTACATACTAAAACAACTTATTTATTTCATCATTATTATTTATTTTTATGCTTGCTAATTCTTGCTTAGTGAAAATACAATACTTATGTTTCAAATATATTTTTTATTTTTATGTTAAATATAATATAATATATTATATTTTTTTTTATGTTAAATATAATATAGATGTTAAATATAATAATTAAAATAAAAGTAATAATTGCTATACAAAATTTAAATTGAATTTTCAGGAAAAGACACATGTCTGGAATAAGATTGATGTGGAATAGAGGCAATCCATTACCATTAATAAAAAAATGGAATCCATTTGCAAAAGATATACCATGGCTTACTTATTCTAGTCATCCATTATTTTGGTACAAAGGTAAATGTATTTTATTTATACAACTATATCAATAATTTTTTGCAAAACTGATTATTTATAGGATCTGAAGTTGAGAAGGCAAAGTTCAAAGTTGAAGATTTCCAATTATGTATTAAAGATTTTTTGCCATCAGATTGTAGTGTAAGAAATGGACTTATTATCATAGAAAACTATTTTGGTGTAGGTGCATTAGTACATAACAGAAATAATTTAGGTTTCTTTAAAATTCGTGGAAAAGTTAGTTTTTAATCAAATTTGCAAAAAATTGTAATCTTTGACTTTTTAAAATTCATATTTCAATTTTTAAAGCTACAATTTACTATTTATAAATTTTATGGTATTTATAACAAAAAATATTAAAACTAAAGATATAATTATAATTTATCTGTAGAAAAACATAAATAGATCTCCGTTTACTTTCTAAGGATTTCATTGTGAAATTATTAACCATCTTATAAATTTTTATTGTATAAGATATAAATATTTTCACAGTACCTGGCTAACAAAAAACAAAAAATAGATATTAAGCATTTATATTATATTATGGTGATTCATTTCTTAAATGTAAAACTATGTTTTGTAATTATATATTGTAAAGAATTTTAACCTTAAGTTTTAACCTTTCTTTATAATAATAAATAAAAATAATTTATCTTTAAAATTTAAAAAATTTTTTTATTTTATTCTTTATCTTTTATAAATACGTATTTAGTTTATTTTGAAATCTCTATGTCAATATTATAGGTAATTAATATTACATAAAAATTTGCAAGTAATTAATTTTTTAAAAGTAAAAAAATGTTTTATGAAAAATATTTTATAGTCATTTAAATAAATAATATACATATATATATTAATTAAATTTATAATTATTTTTATTATTTATGTATATTCTATAAATAAGATATTTTTCTCATATATATACATATATATATATATATATATATATATATATATATCAAAATGATTGGTTATATATATATATATATATATATATATATATCAAAATGATTGGTTATGTCACGTATAATAGTATATATATATATATATAATTCCACCTGTTGATCTAATTTATTATAGCGTTCAGTTTTACTTAAAAAGTTATACAAAAGTACAAAAGAAAAGTATATTTCACGAGAAAATAGCGTTATTGCAGTTCCTAACTTAGTTTTTTTATTAATAAAATGATTAGCAATATAAATAAACATAAGAAACGTAATAACAATTTTTTGACAATTCTTTTGTACAATTTTTATAGTAATATATTATTTATTATTTTTATTTTTTGATATTTTAGATATTATAATTTAAAATGTAAAGCTCATGATTAAAATGATCTAATAGATGTGTCATACAAATGTATGCAATTAAGTATTTATGAATTTAACAAGAGTCAATTAATGTTATTAGATCATAAATGGACATTTCAAAAAAAAAGTATTATAATAGAAATGTATTACATTAAATCAATATCAAAGTTGTAAGATGTGTCTTCACCGTTTTAAATTACGATCCGTGTTTCTGATTGGATTTGGAATTGGTTTTCTCTTTGCAATATTTTTGTTTATTAATCAACATTTATTTTGCAACATTTCTAATTGCCAAAAATCTGCATTAAATTTATATTCTACAAGTAAGAATGCTCTTTTTAAATGGTTCATGTCTGATATATGGATCAACGAAGAGATTATTTTTCAAAGTTGGAATAAATCAACATATAGTGAGTGGTTAAATAATAAAAAACTGATATTAAGTAATATTGATATGGATATTTATCTTTATGGATCTGAAAAAAAGAAGCAATTAGAATCTAATTGGTTGAAATCACATGTTCACATCACTTGTGCTGTATTTGTAAAAAAAATTAAATTAGCTAGAGCTATCCAAAATACTTGGGGAAAACATTGTAATAGAATATACTTTTTTGGTCAATTAAAAGATATCAAAGTGCCTATTATAAATTTTGAAATAAAATTAGTATCCTCATGGCAACTTCTTTGTGAAGCTTTTAATTATATTTGGAGAAATAATGAAACTTTAGAATGGCTTATCTTTGTAAAAGATGATACATTAGTGATTCTTGAAAATTTACGTTATATGCTTGCTCCATTAAATCATACTCAGGATCATTATTTAGGTCATGCAATACTTCTATGGGGTCAACCATATAATGTTGCTAATGCAGGATATGTAATTAGCATGGGAGTTCTTAAAAAACTAATTAATATGTTTGATAATTCAAAGAAATGTATAATCAGTGGCAAATATTGGAAACAGGAAGATTATTATCTTGGTAAATATTTTATTAATCTGTAATATATCTCATCTAAGCTTTAAATAAATTGTCATTCTTAATTATTTTCAGCTAGACATTTGGCTTCTATAGGAATTTATCCTTCTGATACAAGAGATCAGTATCAGAGAGGCACCTTCCATGGATATTCTTTGCAATCTTTATTATGGGGTGTTGTTAAAACTAGTGCTTATTGGACTCGTGCTTTGTATCCAATAAAAAATGAGTGCTGCTCATTTATGTCTGTTACTTTTAATGTAGAAGAATCTGAAAAAATGTATACTTTTAGTTATTTATTATATAATTTTTATGTTTTAAAGAAGAAAGCTGTGTTTGGAAATAGAAAAATAACAACATCTACATCAGATGAAGATGTATAATTATTATATCTTATTGTAAAATTGTTACAATAAAAAAGAACTTGAAATTAATCAAATATTATTGTTTTCAGGTATGGAAAGTCGCATTAAAAGAAGAATTTAATATTACACATTTAAATAATATTTCTAGTGAAATGTATTATGAAATATGGCACTCAAAATATTCTGAACCAGAACAATTAATTAAGAATAATTATCAGATTAAAGATTCAGAATCTAAATAAATTCTTCTATAATTTTTATATAATGATGTTTTATCAATGTAATAAGTTTTTTAAAGCTATTTTGTATTAACATAATTATGTATTATTTGTTAATAATTTTAAAAATCAATATTTTCTGTATTACATTATATAGTTTTATAATTGTTGAAATTATTTAAACAATTGAATTTTTAGAAAATAACATTGTTGGAAATTTGAAAAGTTTATCAAGTTTTATATAGTTTATTAATGAGTTACATTGATGTGATAAATGTAGGAACAGCAAAGTGGTGTTGTTTGATAACTATTTCCGTTGTTACGCCATTGTTGCCTTATCTAACTAATTAAGAATTCATTAATGCTTATAACTCTAATAATAAAACTATAAATCCAATTTTAAATATATGTCAAGAATATATTGAAACAATCTTCATGTTTCTCTATTCTTGAAAGCAATGATGGGCACAAAAATTATTTGAAAGAATAATTTTTAATTGCAAGTGGATTATAATAGTATAAAGTACCTGATATTATATTTTTAATAAACATTATATATTATTATATGTATTATATGTATTACATTTTTAATGTACATTTTCATCTAATAATTATTGTGTAATATCTAATTCTATGACAATAAATTCTTAATTTTTTCAGAATCAAAGTTCTATTAATCTAGAAATTTTAAACTTGATATCAATCCCACTAATGACCTATATATTTCGTCGAATTTATTTATCAAGACAGATTTTAATTATCGGTTATCCGCTTCCTTTCAAGATGGTTATATAAAAGAAGAACTGTATTAATTCATATATTTTATGAGAGGAGACTTACTAAAAAGATTTTTTACTTTTTTTTTTAATTATAATATATCAAAGACATTAACATGTTGTGGAAAATTTTTTTCAACATTGCTATAATCATTTCAATTTCTAATCAATTTGTCATTGGAGATAATCTTCTGAAATCTGACATAACAGAGTAAGTACTTAGACTATAACAGAGTAAGTAACTTTCTATCTTTCTTTGACTTCTTTAAGATTGAATTTAATTATAATTTAAATTATTTAGGACTACTATCCCATTAAATGATATTTCAAAATTGAACTATGAACTTGAAGATATGAAGAATATAAAAAGTAAAACAAAACAGCTTTTATTTCCAGGAGGTTGTAGCAAGCAACCGGATTCACCTATAAATGGAGAAATAAGATGTTCTATAGATAGGTAACTCTTCATAAATTAATAACTAATTTTTTTTTATTATATTCAAATATTTTATAAATTTTTTTATAGTGGGTGTATTGCAACTTGTAAGCATGATTATAAATTTCCTAATGGGGTGACACAATTAGCTGTAACATGTATGAACAAAAAATGGCATATTCATGGCACAGATTGGATTTCTATTCCTCATTGCGAACGTGAGTTCCATTAAATTATAAAATCATGAAATTCTTTTAATTATAAAAAATACAACATGGATAAGTGTATTTTTATATTTTTAGCAATTTGCTTACCAGAATGTTTAAATAACGGGGTATGTATTACACCTCATCAATGTAATTGTCCTGAAGATTTTACTGGACCACAGTGTCAATTTGAGAAAAAACCATGTCTAAATTATCCTGCTCCAGTGCTTAATGCACATAAAACATGCAATTTACAGTATGTTCTAAAAAATTTCAAATTTGAATTTATTTAAAATATATTAAATATTTAATTGTTTCAATATCCTTTTTATTAGGTCATGTACTATATCTTGCATAAAGAATTTTACGTTTCCGGATGGTAGTTCCGTAACTAATCTTTTATGCAAAAATGGAAATTGGGAACCTACCAGAAAAGATTGGGTCTCAATACCTGATTGTGAACGTATGCTTTGAATTTTTTTTTATAATTTCTCTCAAATAATGTAATTTTGACCTGAGAACTTATCCCATAAAATTATAAATAAAAAAATGTTTTCATTTAAATGTTATAATCTATATTTATAAAACTTCCATATTTTTTTTTTATAGCTGTTTGTGAACCACCTTGTCAGAATGGTGGTAATTGTCTTCCATCGAATCTTTGTCAGTGTCCTCAAGCATATAGAGGATCTCATTGTCAATATTGTAAGTATAATTTAATTATTTTAATATTATTTGATTTAAATAATTGAATAATTAATTTTAATATAGCTGCTAACATCTGTAATGGAGAGAAAATGGGTTTCAATGGAGGCTTTTTTTGCTCAAATATAGATGATATTTATTCATGTACTATAAACTGTCCTACTGGAGTGGAATTCGAATTTCCACCAGCTTCTGTATACATTTGCAATTACGAAACAGGTGTTTTTATGCCTCAACCTATTCCTCAATGCAACTACAGTGAAAATATGAACATAATTTCTTTGGGCACTATATATAATTCGTATATAAAAGAAATCAATCATACTTGGACTTATCAAGATATTTTTAATCCTCATGCAAATCAATTTCCATTGATTCATGGCAATTATGGAATTAAAGAACATTATAATAATCATAAATCCAATATAACGAATATGGTAATAATTTAGAAACATCTTAAAATCATATATGAAATATTTATAACATTAATAGTTTATTAATTAATATTAACAATTTATTCTAATTAATAGATGATATTTAATTCTTTGGAAAATAATATGCTATTTATTGAAGAGAAGAAACCAATCCCAAAAACTTGTTTTACATGGAATGGAGTACACTATAAAACTTTTGATGATAGTATATTCACTTTTGAGAGTGAATGTTCTTATATTTTAGTACAAGAAGCACAAAATAGATTGTTTACTGTGACTGTAAATAACAGTCCAACATGCGAAGTTCAAGATTGTTTTAGAATTATTAAGATCTATATTCAGGATAAGGAATATATTTTGTTGCGAAATAAAGAAGGTGTTCCAGAATTTAGAACTCAAAAAAAATTGCTTCCAATTCCAGCACAATTGTCAACATTAAGAGTTGAAATGTCTGCACATTTTATCTTAGTAATATTGGATTCTTTAGGAATTCAGTTGAAATGGGATGGAGCTCTTATGCTACAGGTCGAAGCTGCCGAAAATATGTGGAATAAAACCGTCGGTTTATGTGGTAATATGAATGGAGATAAAATGGACGATTTAATAAGCAAGAATGAAAAACACACTAAAAGTGTTGCATCATTTGCAACTTCTTGGAGAACTGAGGATATTGGAGGCACTATTTTATTATTTTACAACATATAAAAACATTATACAACATATATTTCTTTAGTCGTGATTTTTAATTTTTATTTTTCAGAAACATGTGACAAATATCCAACAATTAAACATGCTTGCGAATCTGATTCATTAATCACCAAAGATGCTATTCAATTTTGTGCAAAATTATTTTCTGATTATCGATTTAAAGCTTGCTCCAATACAATTAGTGTTTCCGAATTACAAATAGCTTGTTTATGGGATTATTGTTCTTGCATGGATTATGATAGAAGGAAATGTGCTTGTAATACTATGAATGTATATATTAGACAATGTGCCCATAAAAAAATTATCTCTGTGTCTGGTTGGAGAAATAATGATACTTGTCGTAAGTTAATTTTCTAAAGTATAATTTTTTCAATATATATTATTGATAAAAAAATTACTAATCGTTTTATAATATTATAGCTATGACATGTAATAGTGGACGAATATATATGCCATGTGGTCCAAAAATAGAACCATCTTGTTGGACAGAAAAGGAATTAAATACAGAAAATTGTGAAGAAGGTTGTTTTTGTCCAGAAGGAACAATAGCTCATGAAGGAAAATGCATTTATCCTGATGAATGTCCTTGTAGATTACGTGGAAAACTATTTCAACCTGGAAAAATTGTACAAAAAGATTGTAATACTTGTACATGTTCTTCTGGAAAATGGATATGCACTCAGCTAAAATGCAGTGCCAGATGTGCTGTGATTGGAGATCCTCATTATGTTACCTTTGATGGAAAGCATTATGACTTTATGGGAAAGTGCAAGTATTATTTAATGAAGGATGATAATTATAGTATTGAAGGTGAAAATGTACCCTGTTCTGGTGCAATATCAGAAGTATATTTACAATATTTATATTATTTATAAATTATTATTTGCAAAATAGTATATCATATAAAGATTATAATTTTACTTACAGAATATGGGACTTATTCCTTCTAATGCACCATCATGTACAAAGACTGTTACAATTAATTATAAAGATACTTCCATGAAATTAAAGCAGCATAGACAAGTATTAATCAATGGAAATGAGTTAACAATATTTCCTACACTTATTAATGGCATTAGAATACGTATTGCAAGCAGTATATTTTTAATTGTTCAGTTGCCAAATGGTTTGGAAATATGGTGGGATGGAATTTCTCGTATTTATATCAATGCTCCTCCTGAATTTCATGGTTAATTAGTTTTCATTCTTCTTATCTATATGAAATATTACATATTTTTATATTCATTTTATATTTTGATTATTAGGCAATACTAAAGGACTTTGTGGCACATTTTCTGAGAATCAAAAAGATGATTTCATTACACCGGAGGGTGATATTGAAAACACAGCAATTTCTTTTGCCAACAAATGGAAGTGTGATGAAGTTTGTCCTAATGTTTTAGAAAAGGAATTGGATCATCCTTGTGATCTTAATCCACAAAAACGAGCTACCGCGAAACAATATTGTTCTTATTTATTTAGCAACATTTTTATTGGTAAATTATTTAAATTTGTGTAGTATAACAAATTTTTCACTTTAGCTATATATAATTCTTCTTTTTAGACTGTCATTGGTATGTAGATCCGGATACATTTTACAAAGACTGTTTGTTTGATATGTGTTCTTGTAAAGTTGAACTTGAATTTTGTCTTTGTCCTATATTGGCTGCATATGCAAAAGATTGTTCTACTGCAGGAATAAAACTTTTATGGCGCCAGAATGTGGAAGAGTGCAAAATTCATTGTTCTGGAAGTCAAGTTTATCAAATTTGTGGAAATAGTTGTACTAGGTACATATGATTCAATGTTAGTAAAATATAGATAATTGCAAGATATTTATAAATTTTTTTTGATAATATTTTTAGATCATGTAGAGATATATCTTTTCATCAGAACTGTAAACAAGATTGTGTAGAGGGATGTAATTGTCCAGAAGGAGAAACACTAGATATTCATGGAGAATGTATTCCAATTGGACAATGTCCATGTACTTATGGAGGATTAGAATTTAGTTCAGGACACAAAGAAATCAGACCTGGAAATAAATTTCCTGAACTTTGTACTTGTGCAGGTTTTACTTTTATAAATCTAATAAATGTTAACCTTTTAATTAAGTTGAATTATAATTTCATAAATTTTTTTAAATAGGAGGAGTCTGGAACTGTCGAGAAGCCATGCCAAATGAAATTATAAAATATCCAGCAGTCAAGAATTTATTAACTTCATGTTTAATAAGTAACCATCAAGAAATCACTGATTGTGTTCAGACAGAGCCTAGAACTTGTCACAACATGCACAAACCAATCCAGAAGCCATCAATTTGTAAATCTGGTTGTGTTTGTAAATCTGGTTATGTTTTAAATGAACCAAATGGTAATTGCATTAAAGAAGAAACTTGTCCATGTCACCATGGAAGTCAAAGTTATGAAGAAGAATCTGTTATACAAAACGAATGCAATACTTGTAAGTGTACTAATGGAACATGGAAATGCACGGATAGAATATGTGCAGGTAACATTATAAATAATATTTGTTCTATATAAACATTATAAATAATTATTTGTTCTATAAATCATTAAATAAAATTTATTTGTTGAAACTTCTACATTATTAGGAATTTGTTCTGTCTGGGGAGATTCTCATTACAAAACATTTGATGGTAAGATTTACGATTTTCAAGGATTGTGCGATTATATTTTAGTGAAAGGTTTCTTGAGTCAAGAAGATTGTTTCGATATATCTATTCAGAATGTTCCTTGTGGAACAACAGGGGTATCTTGTTCTAAATCAATTACTCTTACTATTGGAAGTAATCAGAGTTCTGAAAGAATTGTTTTAACCAGAGGAAAGAATCTTCCATTGGATAATTTTAAAAGAATCATTATGAGAACAGCAGGATTATTTCTATTTATTAATGTACCAGATATGGGATTGACTATGCAATGGGATAAAGGTATTTTTTTAATATGATAATTTTTAAATAATTAATATTTTTCTTTTCAATTAAGATTTTACAAAATCAATTTTCTTTTTTTTTAAAACTAGTATATATATATATATATTATATAGTATATATACTAATATATATAATACAATATATAATTATAATACTTTAATTATAAATTTAATGAAAAATTTAATGAAAAATATGACCTCGTAGATATATTTTTTGTATTCAAAAATATATTATTATAATTTTTTATTATTATATTTTTCTTAATATTTTAATGATATAGGTACTAGAGTATATATAAGATTAGAACCTAAGTGGAAAGGTCGTACAAAGGGACTTTGTGGTGATTACAACAATAATAGTGAGGATGATTTCAAAACACCTTCGGGTGGCATCTCAGAAGTATCTGCTAATTTATTTGGAGATTCATGGAAAAAAAATGAATTTTGTCCTGAGCCCAAAGATATCCAGGATCCTTGTATACAACATCCAGAAAGAAAATTATGGGCTACACAAAAATGTGGAATATTAAAATCATCGATATTTCAATCTTGTCATTCTGAGGTCGAAGTTGAAAGTTATATTCACAATTGCATTTTTGATAGTTGTAGTTGTGATACAGGTAATATATCACATTACAATTATATAAATTTATAAAAATAATTATAATTTTTATTTATATTATTATTTTTTTATTTTATATTATTATTATTCTAGGAGGAGATTGTGAATGTCTTTGTACTGCTTTAGCAGCATATGCTCAAGAATGCAATGCAAAAGGAGTTCCTATAAAATGGCGCAATCAAGAACTTTGTCCAATACAATGTGATGAGAATTGTAGCTCATATTCCCCTTGTATCACAACTTGTCCTCAAAAAACTTGCGATAATCTTATAATTTTGAATGATAAATCCCATTTATGTTCTCAAGATATTTGTGTTGAAGGATGTTCCATCAAATCTTGCCCTAAAAATCAAGTATACAGCAATGATAGTTATACAGAATGTGTCCCCAAAGAAATTTGTAAAACACCTTGTATTGAAATTAATGGGGTATAATTAAGATATTTAAATATTCAAGATTAAAATATTTTTCTTTTTCGATAATAATGATTTGTATTGCAGATAACATATTATGAGGGTGATAATATAAAGAATGATGACTGTCAAACATGCTATTGCAGTCGTGGAAAAGTGTTATGTAAAGGAGAACCTTGCACAAATATTATTATGCCAAGTACTATACCATTAGAGGAACCACAAAAATGTGTGAATGGTTGGACAGATTGGATAAATCAGGATCCAGCAATTAAGGGAAAGAAATTTAAAGATATTGAACCTTTACCTTCAACTTTAATTTTATCGAATGTTAAAGGATCTGCTATATGTGATAAGAACCAAATGATTGATATAAAATGTAGATCAGTAAATGATCATTTAACACCAAAAGAAACTGGTTTGGATGTAGAATGTAGTTTAGAATATGGTCTTTATTGTCAATCACATCTTAATCTCTCATGCATTGATTTTGAAATCAGTGTTTTATGTCAATGTTCACCAATTACCACAGAAAAATTAGATATATCGACTGCAACAGAAACAGATCTATTTGGAAAATGTAATATAGAATTTCCAAATAAACCTCATCCTACAGATTGTCATTTGTTTTATCAATGTTCTCCTGGATTAAATGGTAATGAATTTATAAAGAAATCCTGTGGAGAAAATATGTTTTATAATCCTCAAACACAAATATGTGACTGGCCAGCTACTGTCATATTAATAAGACCAGAGTGTTCAATGAAACAGATAACACCAAACAAGATTGACTGGACAAGTGACAAAAAGATTAAGTATAAAACTACTACATCTACGACTTTAGAGAAAAATATTATAATATCCAAAACTTGTAAAGAAGGTGAAATATGGAATGATTGTGCCATTAACTGTAACAAGGTTTGCGATTATTATAAATATATATTATTAAAGGAAGGAAAATGCAATGGTATTTCTGATTGTGTAGCAGGATGTGTTTCATTGGAGAAACCACAATGTCAACCAAATGAATTCTGGAGAGATGCAATGACTTGCGTGAATGAAGATGATTGCAGTTGTAGATCTCATAATGGGTATCCAGTTATTTCTGGTGCTATTTTAACGGAATCGGAATGTGAAATTTGTCAGTGTATAAAGAATTATTACACTTGTGATAAATCTTCATGTTTTACTGAAATTAACAATATGACCACTGAACAATCAAATACGCAATCATCGACAGAAACGATTTCTCCTTTATTTGAGATTCATACCTTCATAATACCGAGTACTGTTAGTCCACCATCTTATTGTATTAGCAATAATTTTGTTCCTTTAATTCAATACTTGGATAACCAGGTTTCTTTTGATGCTAGTACTATCAAAGATTCTAATTTTCAATCAAAAAATGCATTGTTGAAGAAAATTGGATTTTGGGAGCCTGAATATGATACTACAGATCAATGGTTAGATATAAAATTTCAGAAATCTGAACCTATTTATGGCATCATTATTCAAGGCAATACAATAGAAAATAAATTTGTAACCAGTTATAGAATATTATTTTCAGAAGATGGTCATTCATTTTCTTATGTTATGGATGATAAGAAGAAACCACAAATATTTAGAGGACCTATAGATCAATTCAAGTTAGTCGAACAGAAGTTCTATCAACCTATTGAAGCTAGAATAATTAGGATCAATCCATTATCTTGGCATAATGGTATAGCTATGAAAATAGAATTACTTGGTTGTCAAGAAATGATGACCACAGTGATTCCTTTGACAGAAACTGTTCCAATAATCACTACAACAATCACAGAAAAAGTTATAACACCAATGTGTGATGAGCCAATGGGATTGGATGATGGAATAATTTTTTCTGATCAAATTTTGGTATCCTCTTCTTCCACTGATTTATTACCAAATTTAAAATTATCTTCTCCAAAAATCTGGCATCCTAAATTACATAATCCACATCAGTTTGTAAAAATTGATTTTTTAGAACCTCGTAATTTAACAGGAATTGCTACTAAAGGTGGTGAAGGCACTTGGACTACAATATATAAAGTGTTTTATAGTAACAATGATTATCAATGGAATCCAGTTATGGATGATAATGGTCATGAAAGAGAATTCTTAGGTAATTTTGACTCTAATACTATCAAAAAGAATTATTTTGACAAACCGTTGAATGCAAGATATTTAAAAATACAACCAATTAAATGGCATGAACAGATAGGCCTCAAACTTGAAGTTTTTGGTTGCTTTTTGCCCTATCCTTCTATTAAAACAACAACTGAGAAATTAGAAATAATATCAATGACTACACAAACATTTGAAAAATGTAATGTGTGCGAAGGAGTGCAAAATGAAGATCAAATAACATGTAAATGTAAAGAATCTCTTTGGTGGAATGGAAATACTTGTGTTATTAAGCAGGAATGCCCTTGTGTAGTTGAACATATATTATATACTGTAGGTGCAATTTATGTAAACAAAGAATGTCAAGAGTGCATATGCACTTTAGGTGGCATTTCTTTCTGTCATCCAAAGAAATGTGAACCTTGCCAAGAGTTAGGAAAGAGACCAGTAGTTAATGAACTATGCAATTGCATATGTAAATCTTGTCCAAGTGGTACACGTCATTGTCCAACAAGTGATGTTTGTATTGATGACAATTCATGGTGTAATGGAATACAAGATTGTCCAGATGATGAAAAAGATTGTCCAAATATTACAACAAAACCTGAAGAAATTACAACAATGAAAATAGAAAGCACAACTATTATGTCAACTTCAGGTATTAAAAAAATTTTTAAGAGATATAATAGATATTTTAATAATTAATAATATTTTAATAATATTTTAAAAAATCTATTATCTCTTATTATTATTATTAAATATCTATTATTAAATTTTTTTATTGAAATTATTTAAAAAAGTTGTTTGTAAGATAATATAAAAAGTTATATCATTGTATTACATTAATATCTTATGATTTCTTTGTTAGATATCCCAATTGTATGTCAGGATCCAATTTGTCCACCAGGATATAAGATAATTTTGAAACGACCTCAAAATTCACTTTATTATACTAAATCTTATGTAAAAGAAGGAATAAAATCTCTTCATACAAAGTTATCAAGAAGAAAAGGATTAAGGTATATTTTTATCTTAGATATTAAATCTGATTCTATTTCAATTTAATAATAAATAATACAAAATATTTATCATCAGGAAATCTATGCAATATCATATAAAATATACTGAAAATGAGAAATCTAAAAATGAGATAGAATGTACACAATTCACATGTATGCCTATTAAACCATGGACGATTTTTAATGAAAATATATCTCAATCTTGTCCAAAGATATTTTGTCCACCGGATTATACTATAATTTACGAAAAGATAAGCATGTATAAACATCAAAAATGTCCTAAGTATTCTTGTAAGCCTCCAACACCAAAAGAAATTATTTGCAATATTACAGGAAGAACTTTTAATACATTTGATAAACTAGAGTATAAATATGATATTTGTAATCACATTCTAGCCAGAGATATGTTTGCTAATACATGGTACATCACAAGTGAGTCTTTTATATTAAAATTATTATAATCAAGTTTTTATATAAAATATTATTTTTAATCATATTTTTATAGTGGAAAAACAATGTGATTTACATACGAACCAGTGCAACAAAATACTAGTAGCGACTTTAGATGAAGATGTAGTTCTTTTATACCCTGATATGCATGTGGATATAAATGAATACACTTTTACATCAAACCAGATTAATAGAATTGATAACAAATTTCATTCTTTCAAAATATCAATTATAGGAAATGTTATATATTTGGTATCAAATTATTATGGATTCTGGATAATATGGGACACAAATTCAAATGTGAAGATAGGAATTTCCACAAAATTGATACGTCAAGTGGATGGTTTATGCGGATATTTTGATGGATATTCTATAAATGATAAACAATTACCTGATGGAAATCAAGCTCGAAGTACTGTAGAATTTGGAAACAGTTGGGTTATAGAAGGAACTCCGGAATGTGATCCACAGGTTTGACAATGTATATTAATATTAATATTACAAAATAATAATAATATTTAATAAAAACATATTTAATTTTCAAGATCTGCCCATATCAGTTACAAACTAAAAGTTGGGATATCTGTAACATAGTGAAGGATGCCTCATTAACAGAATGTTCGAATATTGTTAACATAGAAAAATTTATATCCAGCTGTATGGAGAACATATGCAATTGTCTACATAGTAATCATTCATACGATGATTGTCGTTGCCGTTTATTAACCAGTTTTGTTACTGAATGTCAAGCTGGTGATTTAAATATAGATTTATCTACTTGGAGAAGTATTCATGATTGTCCAGTTATTTGTGCTTCACCTCTTGTTCACAAAGATTGTTTCAGGTATTTTAAGATTCATTGATGAATAATCTAATATATTTTTATTTGAAATATTAATTTAATATATTTCTATGAAAAATTTCATTTTAGAAACAAATGTGAAACTAGTTGCAACAATTTACAACAGATAGATCCCTGTCCAATAATGCAGGGAGTATGTTTTTCTGGTTGTTTCTGTCCTGATGGAACAGTGCGTAATGGAGATGAGTGTATGCCTCCTACATATTGCAAAGATTGTATTTGCGAATGGCTAGGAAATTCCAAATTTATTAGTTTTGATAGAAAAAATATTAAATTTGATGGAAACTGCACATATATTCTCTCTAGAAATATTGTTGAGAATGCAAAAAGAAATAAAAAATATAATTATCAGATTTTGGTATCAAATAAAATTTGTGACACTGGATCATGTACAGAGGCGATTATAATTCTTTATCAAAATCATGTAATTAAAATTAAAGAAAATATACCTAACCAGGAATTTGAAATAGAAGTGGATGATTCAAAAATATATGAATTACCTTTTAATACATCTTGGTTGATTTTGGAACATACATCTTTAAAAAAACTGCGATTATTAATACCATCTATCCAATTAGAAATCATTAGTTACCAACCCAATTTCGCATTTAGTTTAAGTGTACCTTCACATATCTTTGGAGGTGCTATTGAAGGTCTGTGTGGTAATTGCAATGAAGATCCAGAAGATGATTTAAAACAGCAGGATGGAAAAGTATGATCATTTTACAATAAACAGAAAAAATATATAATTAATAATTATAATTATTATTTATTATTGATTAAATAGGTCATAGAAGACATGCAAGATTTCATTACAAGCTGGTTGGTCACAGAATCTCCAAATATTGATTTAAATACAAATATATGTGTTTTTAATAATCAAAGCAAATGTATTTCACCAGATCAGGATTTATGTCAAAAGTTATTAAATATAGCAGATTTTGGCTTATGTCATAATCTTGTCGATCCAATGCCGTATTTCATGGCTTGTAAAGATAACATGTGTTCTGGAGGAAGCTATTGTAATAGTTTTGAAGCATATTCAAGGAAATGTCAACAAATGGGAGTTTGTTTAACTTGGAGAAGTAGCGAAATATGTCCTTATATTTGTCCTTCACGTAAATATTTTTTTTTTTATTATCCAAATTAAATATTATCATCTAAATCAATGTTTATTTTTCAGATTTAGTATATCAACCTTGTAATTCTACTTGTAAACAGACATGCGATATGATCAATGAAATGAATGATATTATGTGCATAAAGAATTATGAGGAAGGCTGTTTTTGTCCTCAAAATTTCATCTTTCATAATGACACTTGCATTTCAAAAGAAAAATGTTTGTTATGTGATGAAGAAGGCCATATAGAAGGTGATATATGGTTTCTAGATATTTGCACAAAGTGTACTTGCAACAAAAAGACTGTTAAATGCGAAAAAACCGAGTGCCCTGCAGTGGAAACCATTTGCGAAGAAAACATGATACCTATGATCATTAATGGCACAGAGAAAGATTGTTGTGCTAAGTATCTTTGCATTCCAAAAACAGTAACTACTATGACACCCTTCTGCATTGAACCTCAAATTCCTGAGTGTGGCTATGGACAAATTATAAAAGCATTCGTAGATTCGGATGGATGTAAAAAATTCATTTGTGAATGTGTACCATCATCAGAATGTCCTATACTCAATGAAATTTCATTAGAAGTTGATCAACTGCAACCTGGTTTTATACAAGTAACAAACACCTCTGGTTGTTGTCCAAAATTTATGACTATTTGTGATCCTCAGACTTGTCCTTCAGCACCATCTTGTCCAGAATATCACGAATTAAAAATTGATATAAAGAATGCTTGCTGTAATATTTATAAATGTGATCCACCAAAAGATTTGTGTTTATATAATATTGAATTCGAGAATAAAATAGAAATGACAGAACATATAGTGGCAAAAAAACTTGGAGAACAATGGATGGATGGAAAATGTACTTCCTGTATTTGTGAATCTTCTGAGAAAGGTCCTAAACCTACGTGCTTTACAACAGAATGTCTCAGAATTATGGATCATCCAGATATATCTGACTTCGTCATAGAAGAGATCCTTATAGAAGATAAATGTTGTCCTAATTTTAAAAGAACAGCTTGCAAAGATGGAAATAAAATATATAAAGTTGGTGAAATTTGGCAACCAAATTTGGAAAATTCTTGTAGCTTCATAGAATGTCTCAAAGATGAAAATGGTATTCAAAAACAAATTAAGATGCAAGAATGTAACACTACTTGTGATCTTGGCTTTGAGTATCAACCTACAGATAATAAAAGCACTACTTGTTGTGGAAAATGCGTTCCAATAGCTTGTGTGGTTTTCAATGAAGTAATAGATGTGGGAAAAGAATTATTTTCTTCTGATTTTTGTACCAAATACTCTTGCAAATCCAATAATAAAAGTATTTATATAGAATCTTTCACAGAAAAATGTCCAGAGATAGATCCTTGGGAAGAAACTGAATTTGAGATAGAAAAACAATATATACCAGGACAGTGTTGTCCAAAATTTATTAAAACTGGTTGCCGTCATAATGGCATTATATATAAACTTGGAGAAAAATGGAAGTCTATAGATGATAAATGTGCTACAGAAATTTGTGCATTGGAATCTAATATAACGAAATATAAGGAAATAGAAGTTTGTAATAAAAATTGTACTCCTGGTTGGATATATGAGGAAAAAGAGAATGAATGTTGTGGACAGTGTAAACAAGCTTATTGCATGATTGAAGATATGTTTTATAAGCCTAATACAACATGGTATTCAATTGATAACTGTACTATTTTTACTTGTATAAAACAAGGAGAACAATTAATTATTAGCAGCAGTTCTGTAGTATGTCCTGATGTAACTGATTGTCCAGATACTTTACTTTACATGCAAAATTGTTGCAAAATGTGTAATTTAACCTCATACAATCATAAAATTGAGTCTTGCGTTGCTAATGTTTTGGAGGAACAAAATACAATTGGTATGTTTAGTATTAAACATCGAGTACATGGTCTTTGCAAGAATTTGGAACCTATTGATGGAATTACAGAGTGTCATGGCATATGTGAATCTAACAGTTATTTTGACACAGGTGAAAAAAAATAATATACTATCCGAATAAATAATCACGAAACAAATTTATTTGTCATATTTAGAATATTTTTTTTCTTTAAAGAAAAATAATAAAGAAAAAAAAATAAATTATAAATTTTTATAACAAAAAATTTTAATAAGGAAAATGTGATTATTTATTATTGTTATTATTTATTCAAAAACTACTGTAGAATATCATATATACTAAAAAAATTTTTGATAATCATTCGATTTTTTTAATTATAGATAATTGGAGTCAAATAGTTAACTGCCAATGTTGTCAACCAACAGAATATAAATCTCTAATTATTGAATTAATTTGTGAAGATAATAAAAAATTCAAAAAACAAGTTGCTGTGCCAGTTTCTTGTACTTGTTCAACTTGTATGTCTAATGAAAAGATTTACAAGAGAAGAAAAGATGGAGTAAAAGGCTAATTAACAGGTTAAACGACTAAAAATATCATAATTAAGTTAATATATACATTTAAACTTCAAAATAAACTCAAAAATACAAAAATATTATTCGTTGATTTTATTGAATGTACATATTCATGTGTATATATATTATATACATATATTATTTTAATAATATCGGCATTCTCATATTACAATTCTTATTTTCAGAGCCATACTAAGTACAATAAAATCTAATTCAGTCTTTCTTATCAAGACTTATGACCTCGAATTTTTTTTGTTTGTTTGTACTTCAAAATTTGAATATTAAATAAATTTTTAAGAAAAAAAAAAGTTATTTATGGAAATATTTTAGAGCACAATATTAAATTTTTAAATATCAGAAAATATATGTAAATTAAAAATTACAATTTCTCTCATTTTCCACTGGTCATTGAAATCATCAATTATTAAACAGAAAAAATTCAAATTTTTTAGTACCATTTTTACCAAATTGCAAATCTCAAATTGCAAAGTTCTGATTTATTCGATTTGTCACGAATACAAAAATAGGACTTATCAAAAATGTTTTAGACTAGTTTTCAAAAAACCTGAGCTATCGAATTATCATCTTAGAAAACGGTACTAACGAAGAAATACAAATAATTCGTTAATAACATTAAGCCAAAAAGAATAAAAAGCTATATTACATTTTTTATCATCGTATGGCATTAGACTGCAAACATAATCAAACTTATAAATATTATGAATATCTTTCAGTAACAAAAAATTATTGATTTTTTCTTATGTACGTGTATATATGTGATATAATTTATTTTTTAACATTTTCTCTTCTTCAACGAATAATTATTTTGAACAACAACAAACGCACTTCAATATAATATTTCTCTAAGTGCACAGTATTTATAGATAGATATTATTGATTCCAAAAACAGGATAGTAACTATAAATAGTTTTCAAACATTACAAAAAAGAAAGGAAATAACATTTTTGTTATATTGTTTTCATTTGGCGTAACAACGCACTCTCAAAATATACAAATAGTTATATTGATATTGATCTAAATTAATTTACATACATGATTCCTACATTATAATTTTATAGAATTGATTGATTGTATTCGATATATTCAATACAATGAAATTTTTTTCTTTTAATTTAATGTTATATATGAAATTGATATGCAATTTTTCATGCATTTTTAATTTTTTTATATTTTTTTCGTTGCAAAAGAAATTAATGTCAATATATATTTTAAAATAGAATTCTCACGTACAGAAAAATTAGATTTCAATCAATAATGCACAGATTTTGAGCATTTTATGGAAGAAGCGTTTTCGAAAATAAAATTTAATATGAAATACAAATTCTATGTAATGATGAACAACAACAATAATGATAATAATACATCTCCTTATACTAATAGAAATAAACATAACAATCGTTCACCTTCATCATCTTGTATTTATATAGATTTGTAATTATAATGATTATTTTCTATTTTTCTTTTTGTTAAAAGAAGTTGCAAAAAACAATGATCGCATTTTTTTAATAATCATTAAATTCAGAAATGTATTTAATGATATAGAAATGAATATAATGAATTCTTCAAGAGCAACTTATTTCTTATACTATATTTAACAATAATTTTTAATTAGTATAAGCATATTGCTCTAAAGAAATCACAATACTGCATAAAAATTAATAATGAAAAATGATTTCTATCATATCGAAACAAGGGAGATATGAATTTTAAATGTTTAAATTCAAATTAGAATATCAATATTATTGTATATAATAACCGATTAGTGAAAAATTAGATCTATTATAAGTTTTTAAAAATTAAAATCCATTTTTTCCCGTGTTTCGAAGATTTTCGGAAACAATTAAGACGCCTAAAATGAATTTCCCATGATACCTGTTATTACCAATGATAATGTCAATGATTCCATTAACCTGTTAACTAGAAAAAAACAATATCATCAATATTTTTGACTTAAATTTAATTAGTTTAATCATAAAATATACGTTATCAAATTTTAATTTTCAAAAGATAAATCAAATTAATTTGTCTTGAATCAGATTTACTAAAAATAATATAAGTTATTTGTGCAAATTTGTCAAATTATCAAACCATCAAATTAACAAACCAGTTAACAGATTAATAGTAACGAGAAGCTGACATAATCTTACTTTTGGAGCATTCTGAGTCTACGTAATTGACTCATTTAATCCAGCTTCACGATCCTCGCCTCCGTGTATGTGTGTGTGAATGTGTCGACGAAGGTACAGACAGACAGTTTAGGCTGTTCCTCGCGTACGTAGGTACGCTACCTGAAAGGAGGAAGGACTACTTTTTGCTACACTTATAGAGCACACAGCAGCGTACAACGTGCTGTGATACCTATTTTGCTACCTTCGACATGTTCGATTGGACCTGGCCGGCCGGCATGGCCCCAAACTCGGAAATGCGTTCTCTCCCGGCGTATGGACTCTCTCTTGGACGGCGTTGTTGTTCTTATGGTTCATTTTCTTTTTTTCAAAACAGATGCAATTTCAAGACTCGCCGCAGCATGCGAGCTATTTGGCCCTTTACTCAGGGGCCGTGAGTAAGTCCTAGGCCAATTCTCGTTTACTCTTTGGATCTGTATAGAACTTGGACTCGCTTTCATTGTTTATGCTTAAAGATCGTTCGTGAAAGTGCTTGCTTAGCAAATATACCACTGCTTCATACGTAGCCATAATAATTGCTGTATTTGGAATTTGTCTAATTAGATGAGTACCAAGACCACGATATAGACCATGAAATCCTTCTTCAGCGTAGACTGTGCTCAATGTTTGCCAGAAAGTTTGGTATTTCGTACCTTCCTCTCTAAGTCTCGTCCTTGCTACTTCTGAAACAATAAAAATAATTTTAATTAATATAATTTAATTTAATTATGTCAAAATTATTATGACAAGTGAAATTATTGATTTTTGATTAGAATTATTTTAAAGAAATTAAAATTTGAAAATATAAAGAACATAGTGTCGCTAAATAATAAAATTCTTCTCTTAAAAAAGAAGTTATTTCTCCAATCAATTCTTTTCTTTTTTTGATACATTAGTCATTCATATGCGTAATGGAGATGAGTCGTACTAGTGTGCAGGATGTTTGCAAGAATTATAAAGATTTTTGCAAGTAAAGAAGTTTGTGCAAACTGATGCTTTACTCTTGAACCACAGCCAACTCGCTGAGCAATGCCTTAAAAATAGAGCTTAATTGAAGTAGGAAGCAGAAGCCTTGCATTTTGTGATGGCAAAATTGCACAATACAGCCAACCTTACCATGGGGGTAAGCGATGGTGGAGGCAATCGTTTTTGAGAACGAGCCAGCCGCCATGAACTCTAAGAAATCGCGCAATGTTTTTCGATCTGCATTGGGAGCCTTGTATGTTGCTAAAGAGGCCTTCACAGCCTCGTAGATCACAAAATGTATCACAGTCTCGCTTATTCCTATGTAGGAGGCCATAATGCCTTTGTAGAATCCCAGGATACCCTGAAAAAATAACATATAATTTTAATTTGAATTCTATCAATCATTCAAATTGTAACCCTAGATTCCTATGAAAGGATTATAATATTGTTTAATGTCACTAATTGTTAGTTTTGAATAATTCAAAACATCCAACCTACCAAGCTATAATTGAATGATGAAATAATAATTATTTAAATAATAATCTAAAATAATGAATTTGAATGAAAACATGATATTCTTAATACATATATATAATCATATTTTATGATAAATTTGATAAAATAAAATTTTTGTTTTATTATACGCAAGAAATTAAAAAAAATCAGAGTATCACAAATTTAAAAGAAGATATCGATCAAAATATGTATTCGTAATACATATTTTGTTGACAAAAGATTAAGATATGCTTGCCTCCAACAAAGAAATTATCTGAAAAATATATATGGGATATATTTTCAGAGATAAGACATTAAATTTCAAGAATATGCGATATACTGATACAATTTATTATCAAATTATCGCATTGACTTCTCTTAGTAAATACTCATTTATTTTACTTTTGGATTCGCAAACATGCGATAATAAAAGTTTCCGTGATTTAAAACTTATCACTGAATTTATAATAAAAAAAAATTACGATATTGTAATAATTAATTTCTGTACGATAAATATTTCTCAAAATATTGATTTTTTTTATTTGAATGAACAATCCTCTGATTTTCATAAACAATACAGATGAAAATAAGAGTCACAAATAGATGTGATTAAACAATATAAGTGAAAATGAATATAAACATTGGAATGAAAAAAAAAATTATAATGAATGAAAGGTTTTTCTGCAAAAAATTTAATACCTAATAAATCTTATCGCCGTATATATACGCATGTTATGTAATTATATTAATATAATTATTTAAAAATTAATTATAAATTTTGCTATGTAATTCTCTTTTTTCCTTTTTAACTATAATAACTATTTAACTATGTTATATTTAATTTTGCAACTATTATTTACAAGAATTATTTTCTTATTTATTTAAATGAAAAATTAGAAAAATTTGAATTCTACTAAAAATGATAGTAATTTAAATTCATAAATAATTAATAAATATTTGAATTATTTGTTAAAATATATCTCTTATATTTTATTATTTTATCCTATTTTTATATAATATTCTCAATTTCATTGTATTATTTTATCCTATTTTTATATAGTATCTTAATTTCATTCTATTATTTTATTCTATTTTTATATAGTAAAGAAAAACAAAATTAATGTAACCAAGGCACAATTACAAATGTGACAAAATGACGTACAATAATTCAACAAATCAACCGTGAAGAACGATGTTGTTTTCTCATCCACGAGATATTTTCGGCACATTTTGACTATTTGTAGATTGCAGAGACAATTTTAAATCTGGCTCTGCTGCAATTGCGATGCAAATGTCTGAAGAACGTAATCGAATAATAATAAAGAAAAATCTCAATTCGATAACTTAAATAAATTTTATCTATCTTAATAGTTATCCAAAGAATCATTATCCAAATTGTTCAAAGATTAAGAATTATATAAAAATTGTAATTTTATTATTTTGTATGAAATTATATAAAAATTATAGATGTGAATATTTTAATGCACAGTTTCTATATATGTACGATTGTAAAAATATCCTTGGCTGCCAGATTGGCTTGTTCATTGTACATCACAACAATTACAACATTGAATATTGACTTTTGATTGACAAAAGTTCCAAACTTTGTTCTTTTTTAAACTATAAACGATAGTCAGATTTATCAATAAAAAAATTCTCAAAAAATTCTTAAATTAATAATTGAATTATAAAAAAATAAAAAAATAAAAAAAATATTTCGACATTCACTCTATTCTATTTATATTTGTGATCAAACTTTTTCATCCTTATTCTCTCTCAGTTTCAAAAAGGAACTATATCCTCAAACATATTCTGTTTCCTAAAATCAAAATAAGTTCATATAAATATTTTACTATCTAGGATTACAATTTAATCTTATCTCCAGAATATTGTATAAACTACCTAATCAGGTGAATTGATGATTACATATAAAATTCAAAATAATTCAAAATATAACAAAATCTATTTTACTATATAGCTATATATTATACTATATAGCTGTATACCAGCATGTTTAACTTTAAGAGTAGAAAAACTTTCCAATGATATGCTACTGATCATATGCAATGATATAATGGATTAAAAAAATCTTCCAAGATGTTCCAATATGGCATGTTTCATGGAACGAAGAGTTTCTTTCCTCAAAACAGGATTTTCGTACCGATTGTCGATATATCCTTTGCATACATTCCATCGCAGTGATTTTGTTGGTTCGATGGTCCAGTTGCAGCCTGGTCTTCACGAACCAAATAGGATTTGTCAATGTGCATGCGACGAAACCTGAAAAATGAATCTATGTGTTTTTAATCCAAGTAATATGTGAAGGAAAAAGGGAGGGATTGTGTGTGTAGCGTACTGCGACTGTCTGAGCTCTCTCGTCAATTTACTGGTTTTCTAAAGTTGTTTCCGAAAGATGATTTTTGAAGAATCAGATTGACGACTTATCTACCTAAGAAAAATTAATAAAGCTAAGTTAAAAAAATTAAAAATATTTTATATTCCTACTATTAAAAATAACGAAATTTAAAATTGCAATAATTTACATGTTTACAGTATTCTATCAAAAATATGATAGTTGGTTTGAATGTTATGTTTACATTGAAATCTCGAATACTATAAAAACTTTACTAATTAATAAAAAATTCTTGTTTACAAAAAATAAAGCAGTTATAACCATCATTATAACTGATGATTTAACCTTGTACCAACAAATTGTAATTCAATAAGAGTTGCGCCACCAATCTAACAAACAATAAACAGATTCGAGCCAAGAAACCGATTGGTCGAATTCTTTTTCGCGATTCCAAATCTAGTTAACTGTTGGCAAAAATTCTCTGATTGATCCTCCGATTTCTGTAAACATGCCAACTTCTAAATTTATCGTAGTTACCAGACAATCTTGTTGTCAACTAAAATCAACAAAACAAAACTGGATGAAGTCAGAAACAAATTTATATATTCGATATTCATAATTCTTGTTGATGAATAAATGAAGTTATATTCAATTCATATATTTCTAATTTATCTGAAATTAGAAACACGATATAGAAAACTATATTGATTACAGAGATGCCACAAATTAGAAAAGGCGACAAATTACCTAATATAATTTTGTACGAAGCCGTACCGGAAAATGAAATCAATATTTTAGATCTAGTGTCTAATAAGAAAGCTATTATTTTTGGAATTCCTGGAGCATATGTTCCCGGATGTTCTAGAGTCCATTTGAAGGGATTTATTGAAAAGTAAAAATCATTAATTATTTTTTTAAACTTTGTGAAGACTTTTAGAAGAATATAGAGAAAATATTTAAAAATTTTAAATTAAATATGTAATATCAATGATATAATTTAATTTTGGAATGCATAAAAATTGCTTTCATAACCTATTTTTGAATTGGATGATTTAGATCAACAGACCTGAAATGCATGGGCTTTCAAGAAATAATCTGCGTGTCCGTGAATGATCCGTTTGTGATGTCTGCTTGGGGAGATGCCAAAGGAGCAACTGATAAAGTAATAGCAACAATTATAGAAATTTTTAAAAAATTTCTAGAATTATCTTCAAAACAAAAAAAAATCGATTGTTTTTATTTAATAAAGTTAACTAGTAACAAATATAATACATATATAATACAAAATTAATTTAGGTGAGAATGTTAGCAGATCCTATGGGATCTTACACCACAGCTATTGGAATGGATGTAGACATTCCAGAATTGGGAGGAAGAAGAAGTAGAAGATACTCAATGGCTACCGTAAATGGTATTGTAAAGGAATTATTTATAGATGCACCTAACGTAAAGTTTATATGTTTACAGACAGAAGATTTACCTACATATTGTACTTGATTATTTTATTAAAATAAATATGTTTAATTTTTAGATTGATGAAAAATTTTAAATGATCCATTTAAGTATAAGATCCATAAGTATTATACATCACCATAATGAAATTACACATGCATTCAAGGTTAATATAAATGAACAAATGGCAATTATAAGAATTGTCATTGGTTACTAAAATAGACTTTGAACGAGCGTAGCGCATATTGTGTGGGCGGTATGCGTGTACTTCAATGAAGCACGCAAATGGTTTCCCACGTGGGGTACTCGTACACGTCGTTGTAAATGCAACGTGATTCTATCGTAAACACGTTTCATTTATTTTTATCCCACAACATTACAAATCAATAAGATTACGAACGATGAGTATTCGTTACTTCCGTAAATTATTATAGATTTATCTTATCGTAGTAGTATACATGTATATCATGTTGATTTATAAAAAAATAAAATTCTTGCTACGCAATAATTCATCCTCACCTTTATTTCAGTTATATATTTAACATAGATATATAAATAAAATGTACATTTGCAGTGAAATTTATTTTTATTTATTGAATATTTTCTATTAATTAATATTTATGTATTTCAAACAATTAATTATTTCAGAAAATATTAATTTTTAAATAATTTTAAATTGATGACCTGATTTATGAATTCCTGAGTTTATCATTCTTTCGAGCGGATTTAATAAACGGATTCTTAAGTTCAACAGGAACCTGGTGGAGGTATTGACTGTTTCTGTTTGACCTACCTCACTGTGGAAACACTAGAACCGCAGTATATCGATTCCAAGCAAAGGATTCCACGATGACACACTTTAAATCTGCCTCTTAGATTTAAAGATAAAAATATTAATATTAATTTTTCAGAATATCATTATAATAATAGAAATAATAGATTGATATATATTAATTCTGTAATATTTTTAAATTCAAAATTCCAGTATTCAATATATTTCAAATATAATCTCAAATATATCTATTTCATATATCTCAAATATAATCTTTCATATATCTCATATATCTCAAATATAATTGCGACACCACATTGTATGTTTCAAATATTTCTTTAATCTCAATATTATGATTATATATTTTTAATATTTGAAATATCCAAATCTTTGATATTTTTTATTTAAATGCTTAAATAATAGATAATAGATAGATTAATATTAGTATTTTGAAATTTAAAGAATGCGTATGAAATACTTGCGTAATTTTATAAATGTTCACAAGCAATGCACTAGTGATAAACATTGTATATTGTTTATGAATTAAGTCAATACGATGAAATATTTATTGTGAATAAACAATCATATTTTTAATTTACAAATTATTTTTGCTTTTCATTTTAAAATAAATATTGTGAAAAATCCCTGTAAAATAATTTAACCATAATTCGAAATTTTTCGCAATCATTTTTGCTAAAAATTTTCATATTGTATAATTTAAAAATAAATTTACATATATGAAAAATATCAAAAGAATTTATTCAAAAAATATTATTCTTATTTCAAAAAATAGCAAAGAATAAATTGAAAATGAAAAAAGACTGAAAATTGAAGTGAGAAAACAATGCTTTCATTAATCAAGTAGAAGTGATTTTTCATTGAACTCCATTGAAAAGATCCAAGAATCTTTATAGCAGTCTTCTATTTTCAAACATATAATTTCAATGATAATTCTTGTTGATTATTTATAAGCAATGAAATAAACAACTTAAAAACTTGGTTTTCTTCAATGATGATTTATTGTAAAATAGTTGATCTTTATTATTAGATTTGATTAAATTATAATTAAATTTCCGCTGCAATTATTGAAACAGTAAACATAATTTATTTTATGGAAAAAAAGTATAAAATGAGAAAAAATATAATTTAATTTTATATAAAATATAAATTAAAATAATATGAAATATTAAATATAAAAAAGTTGCAAATAAAAAATATTTAATTCAATATATAATAATAATAATTATTATTATTATTGTTATTAGTCTAATCAGGCAGTGGTTAAAAACATTTCTTTTTTTATCTTTCATTCATAAAATTGTATAATAAAATCGTGAACTAAAGACATATTGTTTTCAAAAGATTCAGATGAAAATAACACGCAGAAGATATTAATCTCTTATATGTTTCTTGCTGCATACAACGTTGATGTAAGTATAAATAAGCCATAATTGTCCTAATAGCGAGTGTCTCAAGGTTAGTGGTACTTGAATACAATTCTACGTATAAAATAGATCTTCAAGAATTGAGAATAATAGGATCTTTTGCATAGTTGAAAGCAAAATTAAAATGAGAATGATTTAAAATTTTGAAGAAATGTAAAATATTCACTTTTTGAGAATAATATACAATAAGAAAATAAGCTCCATAATTTTAAATCGTTAATATATTGTTAAACTTCTCATTTAACAAAATCCTATTTATTAAAATAATTTAAATGACAAAAAATAGATTTGTTTAATCTAAACAAAATAATATTGTAAAGAAATATTATATCATATCATATTATATAATATAATATTAATGTTTCTTAGAAAGGAAAATTAAAATTAAGATAATAGAGAGTTTAAAGAATAAAATACCGTTTTCAAATTGTGAGAAAAAGTAGGTCACTAGTCAAGATAACCAAAAAGCCGTTGGACAACTACATGATCGAACATGTTTAATCTAAAGAAAGAAAGAAAGAAGAAATGTGGACCACTTGATGTGATCAATCGAAATATATTTTAGTGTATTTTATTTTTTTTTGATCTATTTAAATTATTTTTCTTTAGAATTAATGTCTAGATCATTTCTTTACATATTACTGACCTCATACAATGCGTTTATTGAATGCTTCGAATATTTAAGAGCACCCCTGCAGAGAAATCAGTATCTACAATAATATGCAATATACGTATATATAATCCAGAGGTTGAAGTTCAGCCCTCTTCTGATAAGCACTATCCATTTAACAGACTATGTAAACACTTCAATTAATTTGAATTACATATACATCATAATCTCTGAGAACTAAAAAAAAAAAACCGCTCGATACATCATTCAATATCAAACAAGCAATTTTCATTAAGACAGTTAATTTTTCATTACGTAAAAATTTATAAAATAAATTAACGATAAAAACACCAGTGGAAATGTTACAAGGAATTTTAAATACAAATTAATATAAGTATTTTTAATATGATATTTAAATGTATGCAAATTATTAAAAATACAGAATCAAATTAAATCAAGTTAATCAAGTTAAATTGAGTTATCATATTACAAAAGATCAGAAATAATGAAGATTAAAAATATTTGTGGCAATCCATTCAACCAGATAACAGCGAATGACACGAGATGTGACCCTACTAAGTTCCTTATCAATGGTCAATTTGATTGTTCCGGGAGAAAAGAAACGAACAACGCTATTCAGCGCTTTGACTAAATAATGCTTTGCTTAGATCTTTATATATTTATGTATTGTCTTTTCATAGTCCATATTCAATAATGTTATGTTCAATAGTACAATTTTATATTGTACTTATTTTTTTAATTTTCGTTAATCATCAGAAAGTTTTTTAATTCATATTAAATCAATAATAATTGTTAATTTAAATAATATTAAATATTTGAAAAATATAATATAATTGAAAAAATATAATGTAATTGATTTTATTTGCATTGATATAGTAATATTTTTATACTTTATGTATTAAATTAACATTCATATAATCACTTTTACACAATAAACATTAGTATATTTTTCTATTATTTCTTTTGCTTCTTTACTTTAAGAGACACACGTCATACCATAGCAGTGGCTAAAATTATTCACATTCAAATGCGGTACAAGAACCGATGAAAATACGAGTTTAATCGATAAAAGCGGAAGTAAAATGTTCGACTTACCGGCGCAGAATGCGGAGAATACGTGTACAAGAGCGGTATCCGGGGCAAAGATCGCGTTAAATGCGACTTTGCTTTTTGAGTAGGCGCAGAAATAGATTGCTCTGGATGGTGCAACACCTACAAGGTTAGGACCCAATCCTTTGAACAGGGCACGAATACCCTCGTTTTGAACGATATATCTGATACATTGATATACACCTGGCGCAGAATGACTGTGAGGAGAAGAACCTCCTGAAGAAGCAAACGCGCCAAAGTGAGAGAGAGCAATCAAAGCATGCCTGAAACACAAACAAATTATTGTAAAAATTAAGTTCAATTAATTTTAATTTTATTTCATTATATATAATTATCATTTTTTTATTTTATAATTATTAAAAATTATAAAAAATTGATATAAAAGATTTACAAATTATAATTAAAATATTGCATACTTTAAAGTATATATTGATTATTGTACATGAGATATATGAATATATGAGATTATTTGAACTAAATAAAAGCTTCAAAGTAATCATTTAAAACTCTGTATTGTAATAAACTTTAATTAATAGCTAAAACAAAAAATAAAGTTAATGTAAAAATAGATTTTATAATTTTTAATCGAGAAGAATAGCTAAGATTTCTAGAATCGACAATGGAAGGTAAGCGCTTCGTTAAAACTTTATTTTTAACCAGCTATGTCATGAATACGGGAATTAGTTGAGAATCAATGTTGGATTCTGAGATTTCAGAAATATATTTGAATATTATATATATCATAATATTTATTTATCATCATATACTATATATCAAATAAGTAAAAAATTACCTCGTATAGCCACCAGTGCAAAGCCTTCTCCTCTGTTCCGGTTTTGGAAAACTTTTACATGTGACATGACCGGAAGTAAGTTCCTTGTTCACCGGAGGTGGATAAAATCCAGAAGAAGAAGATTGTAAACGTGTTTTAACCACTTCTAAGGGACAAGTAACTATAGCACCAGTAGTTCCAGCCACTCTATAAAACACAAAATACATCCAATGTGAGAATCTTCTTCAAAAAATTGAATTTTTTACTTAATCGATTAAAAAATTACTATTATATATTTGAAGATTAATTTTATCAAAAATCGATAAAAGATTCCGATAATAGATATTTTAAATGTTAAGATTTAAAATAAAACATAACAAAATAAAATGAACAAATCATATAAAGAAAAACTTACATTATTTGATATGCTATTCAATATGATTAATTATTTAATAATTAATAATTAAGCAATATCTAAAATTTGGTTAGACATAAAAAGAAATTTTTTTAAATTTTAAATGGTATAAAATATTTTAATTCAATATATTCTTTTTAAAATTAAAAATTATCGCTTATTTTGATAAATTATGTTCAAATTTTTAAAAACATATTTGCATTGTTCACACATCAGGATAAATTTTATTCTTAGAATAAAAAATATAAATAAACATATTATCTTTTTCATTACAAATAAATAATATTTTTTTCAATAGTTTTCATAATAAAGTAAATGAATTTTGTTAATCATTAAAATTTCGAAACATATAATTAATTAAAAATTTAAAATATTTAAAAAAAATATTAATTCTTTAACATTATATTCTAAAAATTTTTTATGCTTAATGTTTCAAAGAATAAATATATATAAAAAATGCAAAAATGCAATTTAAAAAGAAATGTATTTGCATTATTTATGCGTATCATTGCACTTACGAAAAAATGATGTAGTGACGTAGTAAAAAAATAGACATTTTTATACTAATCTATTTTTCTCTTGTATACATACCTATATAATACTAGAATGTTATTAATTTATCAAATTAATAATTTGAATATTATACACTAAATAAAAAATAATATATTTTTTTATGATATAAAAATTCTTTCAATAGATAATCAAACTTGGTTACGATAAAATCTAATCGATTTATGTACGTTTCAGAAACGACGAAGAAACTCGTATATTATACATTCATTATGAAAACATATATCTTCCTGTTGGAAAGCCGGTTATGGCGCGTATTATACGATATATGATATTATTTCGATTTATATAAAGTTATCGATCATCGAAGATTGAATAATCGAAGTAATAATGAAAAATTATCACTGACATAAGTCAAAAATACATCGCAGTTTCTAAATTGGGACGATAAGTTATATACATGCAACATACGCACGAAAGCTGTAAGAATGATGTAACACATGAACCGGTAACTATGTCGCAGTATTAAACACTAGAATTCACCTATGTTATGATACTATAAAATTTTTTTAGAAAATATATTTATTGTATAATATTTTTATAAATTAGAAGCATTATGCAAAATGCAGATTTATTAATGAATCATTTTGATATTTCGATCAAAATCACCGACATAAATTTATGACGCACATTTTTTAATCTGATTATTTTAATAAATATAAATTGCAATTAATCAAAAATTTAATAAAATAAAAAAAAAATAAGAAACCCACCCTCCAGCAATGAGATGTATCGCGGTATCGCGATCCAACATTCTTCCACTCGACCCTGTTATCCTGGGAGCATGAACTTTAAGAAGAAACAAAACTAAAAATCACAGATTCACACGCGTGAAATACACAAAACCTACATTCAATCGCAATGCTTTACTTTTTCGACAGTATAACTCGATTCTTCTTTTGAAAATCGAATTGTATGAGAAAACACAAATAACGAATATCACCTTCACCTTCAAGAACTCGACAACAACTGGTCGCATTGATCGTAATCGTAACAAGTAACAAACGTACGGCGCACCGCACGCCATAGACTAATTCAAGACTAGAGAAGTCGCAGCATTTCGACAATCGGTACAAGAGCGGGAAATTGATTATGATTTTAAATATTATTAAACAAAATATTTGCAAGGAATTTAAATAGAAGGGAAAATAGAATATTAGGGAAATTTGAACAAAACATACACGTATTTTAGAAAAGGATTAAATAAATATAATACTGAATCTTACATTGAAATAAATTCAATTACAATAAAAAAACTAAAAAACGAATTTAAAAATTTTGGAGCAAATACCTTTTAGAATTCCAAATGTTGCAATACTTGAGATACATCTTCAGTGTTATCTTCTTTTTCTCTTTTAAGAGCTAAATGCATAGCTCTTAAAAATCGTGTTAAAGTACACTTTTTTGTTCTTAAATAAAAAGCATGAGCTAAAAACGGTATTTTTCTTAAAATACGTCCACTAAAACCCAAACTTTCTTGACTTAATTCCATCAACTTAAGACTATTTTTTGTTTGAAATGTTTCTTCATAGCCCATTCTTTTTAAATATGATAAATCATATATTTCTTCTGGTTCCATTAGTTTTGTCTGAAATAAATAAACATATATTTTATAATATGTTTTATAAAATACAAAAAGAATATTTTTTTACCCTCATTAATTCTTTCAGACATGAAGTATATATTTTGTATATAGCTTGATGCGTAGGATGTCCAATATATTGTTTTATATCTGCTCTATCAATAAATGCTAAATCAATAGCTTCTGATAAATTACTAGTCGTTAAAATCAAAACATTTGGATATTGTTTTATTTGATCTAGTTGTGTTAATAAAGCATTTACTACTCTTATAGAATCAGTAGGTTCCATTCCATTACTACAAGACTTCCGAGCGTGCGCTAAAGATTCCACTTCGTCAATTAAAATGCAAACTAATGCGTGCGAATTTTCTAGAAGATTTTTTATTTCATTGAATAGTTTCATAACTAATTTACCACTCTGTAAATAATATTAATTTTTTTAATTTTATTATTATTTAATTCAATATTTTTTCTAATATTACCTCTGAAAACCATTTTGAAAATAAACTATGACTATTTATTTCAATGAATTCTGCATGAGTAAATCTTTTGCCTAAACGAATAATAATTTTTTGAGCAAGAGCTTTGCATAAACTAGTTTTTCCTGTGCCTGGTGGTCCATGTAATAACACTACTTTATTCCAACTTATAATGTTTGTATCAACACTATGGTCTGCAAATATCATTGCTGTTTCTACAAAATGAAGTAGCTAAAAAAATATACAGATTTTTAAATTTCTCACTGATAATTAATATATAATTATAATTATAATTAATAAAGAATAAATTAATTAAAATAATATTATAAAACATTAATATTTTATAATCATAATTATAATTTAAAAGATTCAATATTTTCAACTAACATAATCTTTTATGCTAGAATCAAAATAAAGACTTTCCCATAGATAATGAAATTCTTTTGTTGGTAATATCCAATGAGAAGAAACTGCAAGATCTTCTCCATCATTTTCCATTGTTTCTGTAGCTGCAGATTCTGTAGTTAACCTATATACATGAAACTTTAGAGTAGCATTTTGTATTTTCATATGACTTCTCTGTAACAATAAATTTTATATTGCTAATATATTTTGTACAATTAAATTTACTTTTGAATTATTACCTCTCCATGACTAGACGTACATATTATGGAATCAATATGAGTCTGTAAAATGCAATTTTTTAAATCCTTTGCATAAATAATAGTGTTTAACATAATATCCTCTAATGTATTTATTTCAGCATATATTAAATTTTCTATTTTTTCAATAGAAAGTGTGCTGAAAATTAAATATTTTAAATTATAATAAATCATATAAAAAATATTAAAAATTTGTTATAAAATATTAAATTATAACTTATTAAATAATAGAAAAATTAGATTTTAATTCGATTGAAAATTTGAGACAAATTATTATTTAAAAAAACTATATATAATTTGTAATACCTATCAATATTTTGACAGATTTCCACGTGCAAAACTTCGGATGCTTCCATTTTAATTCAATTTTCTGAACTTTAATATATTTTTAAAACCAAAAACTGATTTAAAACTTTTCTTATATCGATATATAACAATTTTAAGAAGAATATGAAATTGTGTATTTTGGAACATTCAAGAATTTAAAATACAATTTGAAATTAATTACGCAAGTGTTTTTAATAAGTTTTATAATATACATACATAGATATATATTAGGAAAAGAAAGGAAAAAAACTTTAAAAAACTTCAAGGTAGTTTTCAATAATTGAATGATTGAAAATTGAATATAAAATTCGTGAAGTGTTTTTGATCAGTTAGATCACGATCTATCTCATGAAAAATTTATGGTAATATATTATAATATCAGACGCTATAGTAATTCGTATTTTTATAAGTCGACAACGGTCGAACATTTGTAGTAAATGATTTGAGTACATGGGTTTGAAATGTAGTGTATATTGAATAAACTTGTAGATTGTCCAACAATTAATAATCGATTTGTTTTTTATCGTCAATTACTAAACAGCTAATTGTTGGTCAGATTTTAATGAAATGAGTAAAGCAATAGAAGATGATGAGCGCAGAAGACGCTCTTTGGAGGCGGGTAGAGAAATGGTAGGTCTTTTTTCTTAAGATTAATTATTTCTCTTATGACATCAAGTCTCAAGTATTTTTTAATTATTTATAAGTTATTCCTATGTTATATACGACAGAAACTTTATTTAATATAATGAATTTGAAAAATGAATAAAATATTTAAAAAAATTTTAATTCCTTCAATAAAAAATTATATGAAAATTTATTTTGTATATAAAACATGATTTTGATTTAATTTAGTTGGAAAAATATAAGGCAGAAAAGGCTAGCAAAGTTCAAGGTACAAGTTATAATCAGATGGATGAGATATCTGACGAAGAATCTTTCCGAAATGACAAATCTATTGGACATAGAGAATCTTACGTAAGAATAAAAATTTATTTATTTGTTTGAAATTCTAGTTTTATTAATTATAGGTACATGAAGGAGTTTCTTCAAGAGATGTGACGCAAAGCAGTGTCAGTATGAGTGAAGGAGAAGCAGATGGAGATTTAGAAGGTCTTGCAGGAAGAGTGGCTCAATTAGAAGAATTATTACAAGGAAAAGAAGCCATAGTGGAAGCTTTAAATGCAGAAATAGATCATTTGAGAGCAGAAGCATCATCTCCAAATTCTTCTCAAAGCCAGAATAGTAGTATACCTAGCAGAGATGTTATACCTTTGTATCATACAAAAGTAAATGAAATATTTTTTTTCTTTTTTTGACATAGTATATGTAGATAGTTATGTCTTTTGTTTTATGAAACAGTTACAAGAGTTTGAAAAAGCAGTGAATCAAAGAGATAACCTAATAGAAGAATTAATGTGGTCTTTACAACAAGCAATATCTGCAAGAGATAATTTTGCTAGTCAATTGAATGCTTTGAATGCAATGGAAATACCTTGTAAGGATAATACTAGTACTATGAATAATAAAAGCTTACAAGAAAAGGTAAGAACTGTTCAGATCAAAAAAATAATTGGAAAAATTTTTATTTTTTGAATTTTTTTTTAGATTGATACTTTAGAAAAAACTTTAAATGATCAAAGATCAATGATACAGAAATTAAATAGTCAGTTGGCTCAAAACTTAGAACATGTACAAACACTTGAAATGGAGAAAGAAACTAGAGTTGCAGAGATCAATGATTATAAGTTACAAATTAATAATTTAAATGAACAAATTCGTGTAAGTGCTGCTGATAAAAATTTAAATATCACTGAGACTTTAGAGCAACAGAAACAATATGAAGCACGCGTAGATAAAATAAAACAAGATATGCAACATATATTAAAGAAATTCACAACTGAAACAAATATAAATACTACACGTCATCAGCAGGAATTGAAAGATTTAGCTGCTAAACATGAAAAGGAAATAATAAATATTCAAGATAAGTATGAAGAAGAAATAAAACAATTGAAGGAAGAGAATAAGATTCTAGCTGATCGTTTAAACAAGGAGCTGCCAGATTTGGATACTAGACATGCCAAAGAACTTTCCATTTTTCAAACACAGTTGACTCATTATAAAAAAACTGTAGAAGCTTTGAAACTTGAATTAATGAATCGCTCAGAATCTCAACAAATTGCCCAAACTGAATTAAATGAATATAAATCGAAGTTTAATGAGTTTAAAGTACAGTCAGAAAGAGCTAGACATATTCTAAATTTAGAAAATCAAAAAGAAAAAGAGATGCTAAGCGAACAGATTAAGTTACATAAACTTCAATTAGAAGAAATTACTTCAAAATACATTGCAGTGACTGCAATTCTTGAATCAAAAGAAAGTATTGAACGTTCTTTGGAACAGGCTTTATCAAATGCTGCTATATTAAAAGAAGAAAATGAAAGTTTAAAATTTAAGCTTGATGATCTCTCATCAAGATATTCAGCAGCACAATCATTAATAGAAAACAGCCAAATTCATGAAAAAACTTTGAGTAATAGGATATATGATTTAGAAAAATCATTATCTAGACTTAGTGGTATAAATATGAGTACTTTGAGTGAATTAAATGAAACTACGTATCAGACTTTTGATGAAGTGGCAATTCAATATCAATTAACAAAACAAAAACTCGAGGAGAAAGCAGAATTAGAAAAACTTCTAATTCAGAGAATTGAAGGTCTTGAAGAAGATATTCGTAAGTCAAAAGAGGAATTGGAGCAAACAGATTTAATTAAGAAATCGTATGAGAAACAACTTAAAGATATGAAAAATGTGTGCGACAAATATAAATCTGAATTAATTTCCTTGAAAAAGAATGATTTAGATGATCAGAGTTCCTTACTATTAGAAGAGGAATTGAAATTATCTAATCAGAATATGAAAGATACTGTTAATGATTTATTACATAAAATTGAAGAGGATCAACAAGAAATTAAGAAATTTAAGATAATCCTTGAACAAAAAGAAACAGAGTTTGCAGAGTGTATAAAGAAAATGTATGATTTAACAGATAAATTGAAAAAATCTGAACAAGAACGTGAACAATTGAAAAATGGATTGGCCACAGCATGGGCTCAATGTGCAGAGGTAGAGGAGAAATTGAATCAAACCTTAGCTTTAAATGACAGTAAATTAGATATTTCTATGCCATCATCCAGTTACAATAGTGCCTTAATGAAGCAATATAAATTAGATAGAATTGTTGATGATTCTGTTAGTATGATGCATGATCAAAGTTTAGATAAAAATAAAACTTTATCCGAGAAAAATGAAAATCTTGATAATAATAATAAAAGAGTATCATTGCAAGGAAAATTAACATTTGTAGTAGAAGAAAATGAACGATTACGAAAAGAATTAGAACATTTAAGCCAACAAACAGACTATGAAGAAATTAAAAGCAAATTGAAATATTATATTAGTCTCTCAGAAAATCTTACTACAGAAAAGGAACAAAAAATGGAAGAAAATAGAGTTTTGAAAAAGAAATTAGACAATATATATTTATTAAAAGAATCTATAAATCAATTAAGATCAGAAAAGGAAACTTTACGCAAAGAAATTGAAACATTAATTCACGTTCATGACGAGCAAATAAATGCTATAAAAACTGAAACTACATCTGAAATTAGAAAAGTACAATCATTGATATTAGGCTTAAAAGAAGGTACAACAGAATTAAATGATCTTAAAATCGAATTGGAAAAGCGACACGCAAAAGAGATGGAAGAATTGCGCATGTATTTCGAACAAAAATGTTTATTGATGGAAAAACAATATTCTGAAGAAATATTTAGTCAGCAATCAAAAAAAATGTCAGATAATGATAGTGAAATTGCTGATATAACTGAAGATTTATATTTTGGTGGTGCAGGCGATTGTTTAAATGTTTCTAATATATCTGAACATAATTCAAGACTTGGTTCTCCAATTGGAGATGAACAACAATCTAAGTATTCTAGTAGAAATTTTAATACTTATAATAAATCTGAACTAGAATATGAAATAAAAACTTTACAACAAGAATTGCAAAACAAAATAATAGAGGGACAGGAAATGAAATTAAATTATGAAAAAGCTTTGGAAGACCAGAAAAATATATATGAAAAAGAATTATACAATAATAAAGAAAGGAAACATGGATTTTTAAGAAATATGGTGAATCAGGCAAGTAAATTCTCAAACATTTTATGCACTTCTTTTTTGTATATTTTATGCACTTTATTTGTTATTTGTTATATTAAATGTTGGACATCATTTTTGTGCAATACAATTGCTTTTTTTTTTTAGAAATATGTGTTACATACTAATGAAAATCAAATTTTTTGATTTACTTCTTTATGTATATTAGATTGCACTTTAAATGTTTTATTTTAATTTAAATGGTATGTTTTTTCGTATAGTAGCATTTATATATTTTTTTTAAAAAATGCATGATTTTTTAATTTGAATGTATTTTATGTTTTTCTTTTTGATTTTTTTTTTAAATTCTAAAAACATTTTTTAATAAATTTTACCAATTAATAAAAATTATAATAGGAGTTTTGGATTATGAATTATCAATTGGAAAATAGAAGTATTAGCCCAAACTAAATAGATTCACAATGTACAGTTTCTCTTGTAACTAACAGCTATTGTGTGATCGTGTGCATGCAGCATTGTCAAACAGAATGGGATGCGGGTGCGTTGGAAAACGGTGAATTAACGCAACTGCGAGCAGCCTACAACCATCAATTGGAAGAACAAGTTGCGCTAGCTAAATTGGATATTATTAATGCACTTCAAGAACAAATTCAGGTAGCTTTAGATTTAGCTACACCAATTTATAATATATTATAAAACTTGTAATAATTATTAGAACATTTATTTAATTTAATTTTGTATTAAAATATCATTTTCAATTTATTATTTTCATATTATTGTAATTTAATGAATAGGTACTTTTAACGATCGAGTCGGACGTAGAAGACAATTGGCCAATAGAATTGCTAGAATTACGAGATAAACTAACTGGTAATGCAAAAAAAGAAATGCAACTGCTCAAAAATACACATATTGAAGAGATGCAACATTTAAAAGAAGAACATTCTCGAACTGTGACTAAGATGATTGATTGTCATCGAGAAGAACTTAATAAAATTAAGTCAGAATATTTTCAAAATTATTGTGGTGATAGAAACTTGTTAATAGATAATAAGATTTTTGAAGAAAGGTATTTACATTTCGATAAAATTAAAAATTATTTTTATTGATATTTATTTTAAAAAAATATATTTTATTTTTATTAAATAGAAATAATTTAACTAAAACGTGCGCTACTCTTAAAATTTTAATTGAAGAATTGATAAAATACTTTATTGTTTGTGAAGAAGAAATTAATAACACTCTTTTTACTGAAATTACTAAAAGGCAATTGTCTGATAGTGTTAATAATGAAAAAATCATGCAATTTGATGAAATTGAAGGATTGAAATATAACGAATTAAAAATAAGTTCAAAAAAGGACTCATTGAATTTACCTGAGATGATTGTTCGAAAGGTGCATTTTGCTCCAAAAACTACAGAGATAGTTTCAATAATAAATAGCAATGTTGAAACTTTACCAACTATTCTAGAAGAAGATGATAACATAACGGAAAAATTAAAACAAGAATTAAACAATTGCATACTTCGTTTGAAATCTGAGAGTGCTGAAATTCTTAATACTTCGTCGATTGAAGGAAAATTATCTTCAAAAGATACTCTTTGGTTGAATAAAATGAATGAAGAACTAAATTTGAAGCTCCATCATGCTGAAACTTTAATTATGGGTTACCAAGAAGAAATTGATCATCAAAAAATGACTATTTTCGATCTTCAAAGAAAGTTGGTTAATGCAGAGAATAAAAAAGAAACAATCACAGAAGGTTATGGGGAAAATTATGATGTGGGTATTGATACTACATTACAAGACTTTTCACAATTACAAGAGAAAGGTATGAAAAATGAAATAATTTTTCAGTATATATTTTTATATTTATATTTTATTTTTTAGTCAGACATATATTATCAAATGGAGGAGGAGATTGTACAGAATTATTACAATTGATAGATGAATTGTCTAGACAGAGTGATAAATTGATGGAAGAAGCTAAAAAAGAAAAGGAAGACTTACAACAACAGGTAAACTAAAAATTTTTTTTTTAAAGAATGCACAGATTGCATGTATTTTTATTATATAGAGTTGGTATGCTATATACGAAATATTTGTGGTGTATTGCATATTGAAAATGAGAGTTTAGTATTTGGTAGTTCATATTTTAATTTTTCTATGTACCTAGCTTAATTATTTATATATATATTCTACAAAATTTTTTTTTAATTCATAAATAGATAGTGTTTATTTCTATATATTAATATTTTTATTGAAATTTAATTTTGAATTGATTTTCCTATTATTTAATATTTAAATATTAAATTGAAATCAAAAGAAACAAATTTTCAAAAAGAAGTATATGGAATAAAAAAAAAAATGAAAAAACAGAACGACAGATAAAAATGTATAGTTTTATAATGCAGTTTTAAAACGATTGATTAGCGTTCTGTTATCTGCAGCAGGTGCCTTTAGAACCCACTCCTACCCCATACATTCACAAGGTTTGCCACCGAAAGGTAAATTATAGACTTACTAATACTATTATAAAAATCTGCTCCGTAAGTTAATTTTAGCGCTAAATTTTAAAACTGCACAATATTTTATAATAAATTAATAATAATTTTATAAATTTTTTGCAATTCTAACAAAATTTACAAGTGGTATTACAAATGATTAAATTTTATGCTAATATACGTAAATAACAATAATATCTGATGAATATTGAAGACATATATTATATTAAAAATGTATTTCTTTCTAATGCTAGTTTATATGCATGTAATTAACTTTTTCTTATCCTTTCAGATTGCTTTATTAAGTATCTGAAAACAGAATTAAATATGCTTGAAAAGAAGTAATGAATATTTTTTACAAATTGTAGACACATTTTATTTTATTAGATTAATGTTTGTTTTGTATAAAGATATTTTTTTTTACATATAATGTGTTTATAATTTCATTTTCTATAATATAATTTATTATTGAATGTGTATTAATATAAATATGATTAAAATTTTTAATTTTAGTTATTAAAAAATATATTCTATTGATTTTTTAATTCAAGATTTTTATGTTAACCTATTTTAATACATCTTAAAATCTTTATTTATATTAATTGAAAGAAAATATGTGTAGATCGAGGCAGCAGATAAACAATTAAAAGCAACTCGTAAATTCTTGGATGAACAAGCAAGTGAAAGAGAAGCAGAGAGAGATGAAGCTGCAAAACAAATTCATATTCTGCAGGAACAACTTAAGGAGCGTGAACGAGAGAAGGAAAGAGATCAACGTATCACATCTGAAGTGAGTTTCAAGAAATTTTATATTGTTTAAAAAAATGATCAACAAATTCGAAAAATGAAATACTTGTTTGCATTTAAGGCATATGGCTTTTTTGAAAACTCTTCTTGTGTAATAATTTCAATCAAATACAGAAACTTTTTCAGATACAGAAATAATTAATTTTATTTGTTTTGGATTGGGATATTTTCACAATTTTTACTGATCTCATATAAATTCATGAAACTAATAAAAAAATTTTAAGATATCATATATAATTTAAATCTATTTTTTATAATTGTCATTAGCTATATTGCAGTAATTAAGCAGCTTATTATTAACACGCATTTTTACTAATCTTTTAACACGAGTTTTTCTGCACTTTGGTTTTGGTTTTCTGTTTGTCGCACAAAGCAGTCCACATTATCACCTGAAGCAACATCAGACATCCCTACGCTTCAAGCATCTGACATCGATGCAACTGTGAGTGGTTACTTACTTATAAGAATTATAAGAATATACTTAATAATATTTCAAATTTGAACTATATTGAATAAAAAATAAATTAAAATAATATATATTTTATTTTAACAAATGTATTATAATGCATGTAACTTTTAATTCATTTGAACAAATATTATATATCTTTGTGTGCTTTACATATTGATGGTGCTTTCTAGCAGCTAATTATGGTTATGGTAATTAATTAAACTTAAAAAACAAAGAATTTATTAAACGATTAAATGTAATCTAGGTAGAAGTTCTGGAATCTCAAATGAGAGAAATGTCCTCTCTTATGTCTGACACAGAAGCAAAAAAAAATGAAACTGAAAGTGAACTCAAAGCAGCTATTGATAAGATCTGGGTACTTAGAGAGATAATCACAGATTTAGAACAACAGTTACAAATTAAAACTGAGAAAGAAGAATCTCTGCAATTACAAATCAATCAATTAGAAACTGTGATTGCTGCACAGACTAAAAATCAGCATGAATTAGTTCAAGAATTGGATGCCGTTAAGATGGGTAGTGAAAGCAAACAATTGAATGAACACATTATTCATTTACAGGTAAGTTTAAATTTATTATCGAAAATTGTATAGAATATTTATTTCTAAAATACGATTTTATAGGAGGAATTAAGAAAACATAAATTAAGTTCTGAACAATTCAATGTAAATTCTGCTGCATTGAAGCAAATGAAAACGGAACTTCGTGATATGCAAAATCAATTAGATAAAAGAATTAAAGAACTGGAATCTGCGCACATGTGCAGTTCCAATTTAAGTTTAAGCCAACCAAGCGAAGATGTGTCTATCAGAGATCAAATAGATGCTACACGGTGTCCCACACCAGATGATCCCACTGCTCCACCTATGTTACCTCTTGATCAACTTTTAAAACTTAAAGAGAAAATGTTAAAACACGCTAGAGCCGAAGAAGTAGCTTTTAAAAGAATCAAAGATTTAGAATTGCAAGTGACAGCATTTAGAAATCAGAATGAAGTAAAGAAAAAAAATTAAATAAAAAAAGTTTAATTCTTATGTAATTTTTTAAAAATTCTTTTTTTTTTACAGGAATTACAAGCAGAACAAGAAATTCTTCAACAAACAGCTTCTGAACAATTATTCCAAATACAATCAATGCGCGGTAGATTGGAACAGCATAAGCAAAGTGCTCCATTTGCTCAAAGACAAGCAACATCTCGCTTAGAATTACAACTTCATGAAGCTAATACGAAATTTCAATCTTTGGAACGAACTATTGCTGATAAAGATTTAGAAGTAAATATTGAAAAGTATATATTTTTTATCGTCACTTTTTATAAAATATTTTTTATTTTTTAGTTAAAGGATATGAAGAATCAATTAGATAGAGTTAATCAATTATTACAAGAGAAACAAGCAGAGATTGCAAATGTGGTACAAGTAGAAAGTGTTACAATTCAAAAATTGAAAGAACATCTGGAAGTAGTAGAAGAAGAAAAAAAAATTCTCCAGGTATATAATTTAAATTAAATATTTATAAATATTGTATTTAACTAAATAAAATTATTATTAGGCAAAAGTTGGCGTTCAAGAGCATGCTCAATTGGAATTACCAAAACTAATAGATAGTATGTTAGCAGATAAAAACGAGGAAATAGATCATTTGAAAGAACAATTATCCAAAAAAGAAAAACAACTTGAAATGTATTCTTCGCTAAATTTAGATGAAACGCAATTAAGAGAGTTAGCACGTCAAACAGAGGCAAAGAATAGTGCACGTACATTAAGTGATATATTATCAATTCACTCGGAATGCGAAGAGACTACAGAAGCTATTAGAGGAATTAATACAACTCAAAACTTACCTAATGTATCTACTTTCAAAGTTCCATTTACTCTCAAAAATATAGACGATTCAATTGTGCCTTTGATGGACAGTGCTAACATGGTTCATCCTCAAGTTCCTCCTTTGGATCTTGGTTCTCAGAGCTTATCTGCAACTTCTAGTCAACAATCTGGAATGTTAGATTTGTTACACAGTGGCCTAGAATTAAAGACTTCTTCATCAGAAAATAATCTATCCAATGACAAAACCGATCATGTTATCCAGTCAAGACAACAATGCATTCAAGTGCTGAAATCTCCTGAAAAACATATTAATGAGAAAAATGACAGTAATAGTAATAAATCTTGTGTTACATCAATAAAATATACTCAAACTTCCATTAATGAAAGTTTAAATGAAATGGAGAAGCTAGAGAATCAATTGCAGATAGTGAAAGAGGAATTAAATACAAAATCAGTAATTTTAAATAAAAAAGAAAATGATTTAATTACTTTACAGAAACATTATGATGAATTACAAACAGAATTCAAAGAGGTAATAGAAACACTTTCTAGAGACAAATATTTCTATCAAAATCAATATGAGTTATCACGAGTATCAGAAAATAAAATAAAGAAAGATCTTCAAGAAGTAGAAAATGTTTTGAAATTAAAAGATGAAGAAATACAAGATCATAAGAACAAAATGCAAATGAATGAAAGAATTATAATGGAGCTGAATTCAGAAAATATTAAATTGAAGAAAAATATAGAAGAGAAGGAACAAGAATTAGAACAGGCACAGAAATATACTACTTTGCTTCATGAGAAGATAAAAGAAATGCAAAATTTTAGAGATATAATTCTCGACAAAGATATTACCATTGAAACAATTCAAACCCGCAATATTGAGATCGAAAATGAAAACAAACAATTATACGAATTTAAAACCAAATATCAATCGATTAAACAAGAATTATTAGAATGTCAAACTGAAATTCAGAGACTGACTGAAGGTTTAAACAATAGAGATCAGATCATTAGAAGATTAGAAGAAATGGCTAGACGCACTAGCGTATCGGAAACATCATCACCTTCTAATGAAAAGGATCAAGAAATTCATCATTTGCAGGAATACTTAAAAGAAAAAGATAAAATGATAAGACAAATGAATGATGATGGTAAGAATCTACACAAAGCTTTAGAAATTATACAAAATAAAATGAAAGAATCTGGAAATGTAGTGGAATTGAGAAAAAAATTAAAGGATGAAAAGAAATTAACTGCTGAGTTAAGAGATATGGTGGAGAAAATGAGTAAAGAGTTATCTGATTTAAAATTAATTGCGCGTAAGTATTTTTTTTTATATAAGATATATAAAATAAAATATTATTTATTTTAATAATCATATATCATGTATTTGCAGAACGATCACAGGATGATACTGATATTGAAGACATGGTACAAAGAGAATTAAATTTATCAGTTCATTTAGATAAACAGATCATGAACGCCATAGAAAGTGACACAAAGTCACATAAAACTGAATGCGAAAAACAACATAATTCTGCTCCTTATCAGGATATGGAATTAAAATTAAAACTAATTCAAGCTAACAAGATTAATGAAGAATTGAAAAAATTGAAAGACGATTTAGAGATTGAAAAAGAAATGCTTAAATGTCAGATAGCGGAATATGAAAATCGTATCTTCCAGCTTAAATCAGATTTGACAGAAGAATCAAAGAAAGTTGTGAAATTAGATGATGAATTATCTTCTGAGAAAAAAATAATGAGAATGTTAAAAATTGAAATTGAAAAAGAACATAGAACAATGCAAATTGAACATATCCGGAATTCAGAATTAATAGATTTTCTTCAAAATAAACAAAAAAATTCTTTAGATAATGAGGCAAAACTTAAAAATGAATTGAACTTGTTACAAGAGGAATACAAAAATTTAGAGATGCAATTGAGTTTGATGAAAGAACATGTACAATCCCAAAAAGCCGATGATTTACCGAAATTAACAGATCTTTTGGAAAATGAAAGAAAGAAATATCTATTATTAATGGAAAACTTTGAAAAAGAAGAAAAAAGTAATGTAGAGCTCAAAGATACTTTGAAAAAATTACAGATGGAGAAAAATCGCATTGAGAAACAACTTGAAGTGGAAGAAGAAAAAAGAGAGAATTTAATAAGTAATTTGATTTTAATAGAGGGAACCAAAGATCATTTGCAAACTGATCTCAGGCGTACCAAAGAAGAACTAAAAGCAAAAGAAGAAGAATGTGAATGGTTACAGAAAAGAATCAAGACCATGTCTGATGCAGAAACTAGAAGACAGGAAAGAAGTACTTCTGAACACAATGATCTTAAAGCTTCAAGAAGAGAAATTAATAATGCTAGAGAAGTAATAGTTAGTATAAAGATATATATATTTTTATAATGATTGATTTCTATCATCTTTTAGTAAATAATTAATTGTTCTTCTAGATGGATCTAGAAGCTGATATGAAGCAGTTAAAAAGAGAATTGACAGAATCCCTTGAACGTGAAGTAAAATTAACTGAAACTGTGGAAACTCTTAAAGAAAGAGAAAGTGATCTAATTAAAAAACTGACTACTGCCAAAGATGAGGAAAAGAACTTAAAAGATGTGATCACAGAATTACAACAAGACATAAAAACATACACGATAAGAGAATTAGAACTAACGAAAGAATTGAAAAATAGATTCTCAAATGAAAATGTCCCTGCTAAATTCTTACAGAAGATTGAAGTAATGAGTTTAATAATAAATTCTTAATCATTTTATAAATCATTGCATTTTATAACTATAATATTATATTTATAGGATCTTACGAATATCAACGAAAAATATTTGACAGAGAAAACTATTCTTCAGGAAAAATTAATGAAAGCAAGGGAAGAAAAAGAGCAATTGAATCAACGAATTAAATTATTTGAAGTTCAAGTGAAACGAAGTAAAGTACCTCAAGATTTGAACACTCGAGAACATACAGAAAAAGTAATTTCTATTTTTTTTTTTTTTTTTATATTTATTTCATATTTAATGATATAATGATATATATTTTTTCACAGTTGCAACATTTTTATGGGAAATTTCTGCGAGCAGATAGTAGACGAAAAGCTCTAGCTTATCAAAAACGCTATTTACTATCTATTGTTGGCGGCTATCAATTGTCTGAAGAAAATACTTTATCTGTACTTGCTCAATTGACTAAAGTGCAACGATCTTATGCAGTAATAGGTCGCAACAAAAAATCGCCAAAAGTGCGTTTTAGAAGTACAGTACTTGTTGTGATCAGTATTTGTAGAATGAAATGGTTAATTGTGAGATGGAACACTGGCAAACGAATAGGTGTAAAAACATTATTATGGAATATAGATCAATCTTTTTTACCAATTCAGAAAACTACTATAAATCATTCACCTCCTGTCCGAGATAAAAACACTTCAAAGTAAGTAAATTAATGAATTATTTCGAATTTAATTTTAATTATTTTAAATTGTATTAATTATTATTTATTAATTTTCAGCGGGGATGGTGGTTTCGACGGGTTTACACTTGAACAGTATTATCAACGTTTGAAAAATATTCAACAGAAATTGGGTTTAGCCATGGCAGAAACTGGAAATCTTCAAATTATTCCAGAATAGTATTATGTTTTGTATCTAATTTTTCTAATTATTGTAGACTGTGATTTAAATATCACGTCACTATTTTGAATGCGGTTATTATTGTATAAACCGCATGGGATTGCTGTTTTCGGTTGTATTATCAACCAAAAACATTCAAAACTGGGCATTTTTATTGGAAAACATGTTGTTGAAAGTTTAACTGTATTTTTTCTACAAAATGTATATAGAACTGTAGTATAGGAATTATCATTTGTCGAACATGCGTTAAGATTCTTTATTAATTATTAGATAATGATATATTCTGTGCTATAATTTCAATACTATTAATATTTCTAACAAATTGAACAAAATTATGTTATGTTTATATATTGTGTTTTACCAAAGTTACTGATAATAGATAATAGATAAAGAAATATTGTTCTTATACATACATTATTATTATAAGAATACAAACTTGTGCCTTGTACATTGTAATAAGTATTCTATTTATTTATTAAAAATCTGTACGTTTTTGTATTGTGAATAAAATATAAAATGTCTTTTTTTTGCTGATTGTTATTCAGTGATAGGAATTAATAAATCATCCTTCAATAATATAATTTATGATAAATATGTATTTTAACAAAAAATGTATCTATAATTTAATTTAACATTGTTTTGTATATCTTTTGGATAAATACTGATTTGTACAACTTTGCAATAAATTTGAACCGTGCAATTTTTTTCTAAATAAATACATAAATTTAACAGCACTTGAGTGTGATGATTATTCTTATACAAGGATTTTGGTCCATTTTAAGTATAATGAGAATTAATTTTAATAAGGAAAATAATTATTTAATTGTAGCAAAGATGGAGAACTACATAGGATTTTAATTTTTTTAACAATTTTAAAAACAATAAACACAATTTCCGTTTGATAAAAATTATTTACATATATACATTAAGACATGTGATAAAATATATATGGCGATCATTTAGCTTTGTATGTATATTTAAAGCTATATTCGATTTTGTAAGATGTAATCTAAGAATATAAGGCTTTCTTTTTCTTATTCATTCGAAGACAGTATCTAAACAGTGCAAATTTTACTATCATTTTTTATATTTTATACTTTGAGATTTCCATAATAAAGCTTTAATAATAAAAGAAATTTGCTGAGATTCTTTGTAATATATTTTTAATACTTTCTTTGTAAAATATTAGAATATTAAGACCTATTATTTTATTTGAGTTTATGAAGATTTGAATTTGCACCGATTATATTTCACTTCTAGTTTGTGAGAGCTTATAGAATATTCAATTTTTAATTTTTGGTTATTTTTCATTTCATTAATTTCACAAAAAAATTAAATAAATTATTATACAATTGATAATTTATATCATTTTAATAAATTTGCCGCGTTTACACTATCCATACTTATGATTAGTGCATGCATCTTTGAAATTAGTTGCATTAAATGGTCCGAAATAATCATCGTGAAGTTGTCTGATGATTGTCTCGATTGGGCACAATTTTGAATCTTTGCGTTTTTCCATTTCATTACGTTCAATATAACTGATACTATAAAAATTTGCATTCCTGCAAAATGGAATTTTCTGAGTAAAATCTTTACCATTGATCACTACTCGAAAATAGAAATCGCTAGCTACGTGATTTTCATTTTTCGGATTTATTCGATAAACTTCGATCACGAAACGAGAAGCATAATGCGGCATTGTCAATTTGTCAGAAAATATACCGAGAGCAGTTGCGAGGTATTCTAATGTTTTATCATGACCAGAATATAAAACTATTTTCGGTTTAGCTTCAGAGATAATCCGTAACATATAGAAAACGATATTTCGAAGTAACCCATAAGCCCTTAGCAATCCATATTTTCTGCGACTGTTATTTTTTGCCACTTGCTTAGATTCCCATTCTGTATAAGTGAACAAACTTGTTACATGTTCAGTTTTCACGCAAATTCTTTGAGTGTTAAAGTCTATGCAGGGCAGAGAAGCACCATGGCAGATATAAGTTAACAATGCATCCTTTAACGTATTAGGATCTGTCATCTGGGCTTGATCAGGAATTTCGAAGACTGCATTGGAAGCTTGTCGTATAAGATCAGCCACTGCTGGATGAGATTTCAAATGATCTGACATTTCCTGTAAGAAAATTTCAAAAAATTCAATATCAAATTCATAAAAAAGATTAAAATGTAATTACCTTTAGATATTGCTTATAAAATTTTTCAGCAGCAGGACATGCACAATCTGTATTACAAAAAGCATAGCTTTGACTTTCTTGCATAGTAATTTTAGCTAAATTTTGGAAACCATCTGTTTCTAATAGAGCATATAATAATGCAACTGCACTTTGGACTGTCCTTCGATACCTAGTGCTATATACAATAATATCCTTATTGGATATAGAATTATTTCCCAGATTCAATTTATGATAATAAGCATTTTTAAGTATGATTCCAGTTTTTAATAATTGTCCAATGCCAAGGGTTGTCAATTGGCCAATTTTGCAATCTTTAGAATTGCTGGGCAACATTGGAAAACCATGAAATGGTCCTAAAAATTGTGCCCAAGCAGTTCTGGAATAGCTGGAAACATTTTGCAAAAAATTTACATAATTATGATATAAATTTTCTAATTCAGGTATGGAACTAAAATCTCCACCGCAATTCACTAAACTTATATTTCGAATATGTGCTAAAGGACCTCTGTCTCCATGTCGAATAAACACTAAAATTCCTCCTAATGTTAAATTTCCATCTAATTTTCCTAAAAATGAGAATTATTAATTATTTTATTAATTTAAAATAATTTAATAATATTATAATTATTTATAATATATAATATATAATATAATATATAATAATAATATAATATATAAACATTTTATTTACCTTCTGTTTCTGTTGTAATTTCACTAGGAGGATTACAAAATCGAAATATTCTTTTGGTTTTCAGATCAGCTTTTAAATTTCTTGGGAATTCTTTTATGGAAATGTCATTTTCTATAACTCTAGCTTGTATAGAATTTTTTTCATCTATACCAATATATTTGTACATACCTATAAAATTTAACAATGCAATTTTATTAATTATATTTTAGAATTTTACATATATATTTGTAATGAATAAATTCATATTCAATTTTTTGCTCAGAAAAAAGTAGAAAAAAAAAAAAACAGATGAAAAAAAGAATTTTAAACGTGTTTATATATATGCCTAACACCAAGTTAACGAAGTCGATAACATGAAATCGTGTATGCACCAGTTAATTGCATTGTCTCGCATATTTCCTTTTTTCCTAGCGCTTATGTTAAGATAAAATAGCGCATTAATATATAAAAAGGATTTTCTAAAAAAATCTATTATGTTATTACATAAAATAATATAAAAAATAAAAAAAATATAATAAGTAATCAGTTTTAATCAAAATTAAATATACAATTAATAAAATTATAAATAATGTATAAAAAAATTAGAATATATATAAAAAATAAAAAAAATAACTGCCGAGATTTCCTTCAATTACCAGCAACAAGAAGAAAAATCCATATACTCAGAATCACATAGCAATAAAATGCTCGATGCTGGTACGAAAGACGGACCATTTCCGCCAACATTCTGTGGCTGACCTTGAATCCAGCCAAATCTTTCTTGAATTTCACGACCTCGACGACGAGGACGTTGATAATAACACCGAATCAAATAACCAGAATAAATCCGGTTCAACGACACTTCTCCAAACTGCATCCTTTCTGTTCAGCGATCCTGTATAATTTTATCTCAATAATTTTTGAAAAATCTAGAGGAATTAAAATCCTATAAATGATATTATAAAGCAAATTTTTTATGACTTTCCACGATAACGGTTCCAACCAGAACACATTAGTGAATGCAAATTGCCTATCTTCTGACATTTCTTTATACTTTTAATCTTTAATTTTATTTTATTATTAATTATTCGTTTATTTTTTTGATTTATTGCTGTTAAAGATGTTGAACAGCTAAACTAATTATTGTTTCTCATCACGGTTGGTCAGAAGAATAGTAACTATATATAATATTGACAAATTCTTGTTGGATTTTTTTTTAATTTTGTTGATGAATCTTTTTTAGTATTTTAGGAATTAATGTTTATATCTTATATCTTAAGAATTTCTAAATATGAAAAGCATATCAGGTATTTCAATACTCGCATTCTGTTGAGATAGGTTAATATCGAATGCAAGAACCCTTTTTTTCTCTCACAAAGCTATTTATTCATATTTTAATTTTATACTTTCAGGTTCGTTGTCTGTATTTTGTAAACAATTGTGAAAGAAAAAATTGACAGGATCAATGAACAATTTTTTTCTTAAAAATTTTTTTATCGCGAAAATGATTCCATATAAATCTTCTCTTTTCTTTAGAGATCATTTATCCTTCTTCAATTGTTATTGTCAAGTTTTTATATTTACAATTATCCATTTTTACAATAATATTAATTAAATTGATTGAATTGATAAATTGAAGTTCAATAAACATATGAGAAATGTGGATTGACGGAGATGCACTTCGATGACATTTTAGAAATCATACAAATTATCACTTTTCACATCTTTATTATTTTACTTCATAAAATAAGATTTGAAAAAAATCAATCACAACTAACTGAAGCTATGATCTTACTAAAATATTTTCCTGTGTCTACGACAGATATGCGTTCCTTGTTACAAGAGTAGATATCAAAATACGCATGCGTGCAAGATATGCAATTTGATTGGTCTGTCCTTCTGGTTTTAAATCCATTTCGATCCGCAGTTGGAAAAGCTGTGAAGAAGTTTCAATGAAAGTGCGCGATATCCAATGATTCATAAGTGAATATAGAATAAAATAAGATTATCCCAGGATAGAAAATTGATCATCAAAAATAAATAAAACTTTTTTAATTATTCAATATTTTCAATTATGATATTTGTATAAAATTTAATTTAAAAAAATTTTTAATTAACATAACGTAATATCGTCTTTTTACATAAATATATATACAAATTTAAATTTTAGGATTAATTGCGATAGTGTTTATTAGTGTAAATGTTTATCAAACCCAAGTTTACCTCATAAAAAAGATGAAAATAATAGGTGAGTTAAGAGCGCAAGCGCTATCATATCTATTTCCAATTTCAGATGTACATCTGAATTTCATCTTATCCATTTTAAAAACTATTCCATTGATGTTTTCAAATTAATTTTAATAATTTGAAAAAAATTTTACTTTGATATTTATTAACTAAGGAAATAGATAATAAACGAATCAAATAAGTAAAATGCATAGAAGACAATTCTACAATATATATTTTAGACTAACATTGATTTGTTTTTTATTATTTTTAGTTTTTAAACATCCACCTATAGAGAAAAGGAATCTCTAGATATATGTATGACAATTAGGCAGACAATGTAAATACATCTTAGATTTCATGAGGCGAACTACAAGGATAACTCGAGCTGAATGGTATAATGATATAAGAGTTCTAAACTAACCGTCAATTATATTAGTCTTAAATAGAATGTATTTACATTAAACACGTGTGTTCTTTTTAAAGCTACAAAGTTACGTCAACATCCGTTTTCTTATCGCTGCTTGATACATTCAAAATATGACTACCAAGATTTTTTTAAATATAGAAAAATGAAATTTTATGTATTATGTTGTTAGATCATTGAAAAAAAATGCAATTAATAATCGAAAAAATATGTTAATCAAATAAAACATAGAGTATTTTTTATGTAGCTCTATCTACGAAGTCTAGTATAATGTTTGAAAAATTGATATCAAGTACGAAATTTATCTTTTGTAGAAATTTATTATAAAGAAATAATGATAATATAAAAATTTTTATTTTTTATTATTTAATTTATTATTATTTTTATATAAGAGAAATAAGAGTATTGATTATTGAGAAAATAGCACGTATTGCGAAACAATAAATAAATCAAGATTTTTTTTGTTGAATTGAATTTTAAATTGATACAAAGACACGAAAATTTTGATTAAAAAATTTCTTAATCATGAATATAGAAATCTTTGAACTTTTTCAAGGATATATGCAGAATATTTGAATGGGATAATAAAAAAAAATTAAATTAAAAAAAATAAAAATTAAATGTGAAAAAATACTATAAAATCAAATATAATACTAATAATAAAGTGATAACTAAGATAATGATCATGAGATCTCGTAATATGATAATCCTTGACCGATCATTTTGTAAAACATATCAAATCCATTTGATCTGGCACATTCATATAAATAGTTATTAAATACAATTAAATGCAGGGAATTCCATAATAGAGACGCAGATAATCACTGATTGTTTCTTATGCCATTGCCACGGTGGCAATGATCTTGTCGAGGCATATCTTGTTACATATCAAGCATAACCATTATGATTATTGTGATGGATAATCAACAGAGTTACATCATCATGAAATTAAATTTCATAGTATGATAATAATTTATGACAATAAAAAATTATTTTATTTTATTTTTTTTGTGAATGAATTGAGTGAATGTTTTATATTATGAAGATTTTGCAAAAGAATTTGATTCGAAAAAGCAAAAAATCATTATAAATTTTTGTGATATCGAAAAAAATGAAGAAAATCATTATATGAAAATGTCCTGATTTATTCTTGTCACAGATACAAATTATTGTTGATTTTTAATTAATTTCTCGATGCTTTACAATCTTTGAGAACAAGCATTTCAATAAAATTCATTTAAGTAAAATATGAATTAAAATAATAATATGTTTTGAGCACTATCTAAATTGCAATCAGCGAATATTTATATTAAATATTCGTTTATATGTGAAATATAAACGAAAATAAAATGAAATTAATAAAATACACTTGTAAATAAATAAATAAAGTTAACATGAATTTTTGGAATTTCATGATTAAGATATGGATACTTAAAATGAAATTTTATTTAATAGAGAATGTTAAAATTATTTTATCACTATTATTTTACAACATTAAAAAGATATAAAAAGATATAATAATTTTTCTTTTTAAAAAAATGTTTTAAGTGTTTAAGTAAATAAAAAATGTGGAAATATTAATTTTTATTCTAAATATCTGTTAATCATAAGAACTTATGATTATCATGTGTGACTATGTATTATCTTTTTCTTTCAAAATGTAATGTAATTTAAAAAATAATCTTTTAATATTTCAGATGCAACTTCAGATATAGATCATATATTCTATAAATATTGGAAAATAACATAATGAATAATAAAATTGATGTTAACATTATATTATTACGATTACACGAGAATTTGAAATTTCGATTAGGATCACATAAAAATTATATTAACGATGCTGCCTATAGATCGAATCGATTATAGATCATTATAATGATGTTAGCAGAAATTATATATTGAAATGATTATTCAATAATAAAAAGGAAACCTCACAGAAATTATCATGATTTAATGTAAGTTAAGAATTTAGTTACTTGTAAAAAATAATTATTTTTGTTATGTATAAATTTGTATTATATCATTTGAATATATTATTCTTATTTTTTTTTTTGAAAAACATTTTTTATTTTCAATAAAAAATGCAGCGTTTTTCATTTCATTAATAATAATAAATATTTTACAAAATAATAATATTTTATAAAACATATTCAAGATTATCAGTTGTATAATATAATTAATATTATTCGATAATTTATTAAAAATGAAATATAATGTAATATAAATAATATAACGTAATATAATATAAAATTATATTTTAGAATAAGAAAAATGATAAATGCTTAGAGATATTAATTGAATTAAATGATGATAGTAATTACGATGATATCCATAGAAAGTCTGCCTACGCTCTTGTATAAATGCTTGTAAGCTGGAAGGAAGTATCAAACTAGATAAGCGTAGTAACATTCATTACTTCCGTCTAGTGTGGATGTTGTGCGTTTTATTCGTTCGTCCGCTGCGAGATTCGTGAATTGGTCCTTTTCTACCGCATTCATGCAATCATTCTCATGAATGAACATACATTCTTAACATTTTCTACACTGTTATTTTCTTTCTTATTTTTACAGAATTAAATAGCTTCAAATTTGCAAGTATTTTTACAAAACAAAATATATATTAAAAGACAAAGAGGAAAAAAAAAAGAGGATTGAAAGAAAAAAGCTATTTTTTAAAATGATGAAAAAATTAAAAAATGGAAATATAAAATAAAACAAAAGGTAGAAATGTCTATATGATATTTGGTATTTTCTTATTTTTTTATTCCTAAAAAAGTAACAAAATTAATGAAATTTTAATTATTTAAAATTGATAAAAAAATAAAGAGAGTAACGAAAAGAATTATATCTTATCTTTCTTCATTGATAATATCTATAATTATCCAAAAGAGAACCATATATAATTGGAAGAAGAAATTCACAGACAAGGAAAGTGAGAAATTATGGTGGAAACTTACAAAGTGGGGCGAATGGTTTCAAGACCGAACGAAAGTCGACGATCGCTGCGCACTCATAGTTAGTAGTAGGAGAACTTGAAGCGCGCGGTGATCAGTTCGAATTTAGCGTTTCGCGGCGAAACAAGTCGAATAGTCGCGTTTCGATTTTTTTGTGTGGTGTTCGTTTCTGATTGTTTGCGTCGTCGACGATGACACGCCAGTGCCAGAAAACGTGCAGGTGAAACATTATTATAAGAGGAAATATTCTGTTAACTATACTTCCGGTGTTCTTCGTACTTAGTGTTCTTCGAAGGTAATCAACAATTCACGTGGAACGACGATTTTTGAGTAACAGGATTCTGATCATTGTGAAATAAGGTTTGTAATATTTTTTTTTTAAAATATTGAAAAAAATCATATGGAATATGAGTATTTTATTTAATATTTAAGAAATTTTTAATTTTTATTTTTAATATTTTAATTATACTTTATGCTATATGTGAATAAATGTGATTCTCTAAATATTTTTTTAAATGTAATTCTTTTTATTATATAATTAGATAATATCTGTATATTTAAATTGTTTAAAACAATAATTTGAAAATGATTCTGCAAAAGTTGAATAATCTGCAAAATAATGAAGATGCTCCGATATATTATGTATATGAAATTTTTTAATATTTTTGTAAAAAAAATTATAGTAAAAATACTATATGATGATAAATTAATGAGATTTTAACTGCGAGAAGATATCTTGATTGACTAGAAATCAAAGTAAAGTAAAATTAAAGTTAAAGTTAAAAACTAAAGTTAACTATTAAATATTTTTAAATAAATATTATTTTAATCAAACTCGAATTTTTAAATTGTATTTATATAAAAAACTAAATATAAATTAAAAAATTACAAATGAAATGAATCTATTTAGAATAAACTATCATTATTATCTAAATGTTTGATTTGTTCATATTGATATTTTTTTTTTTTTTTGATAATAGATTATTTATTAAGTATTGGATTTCTATTTCAATCTCGTTAAGAGAATGTAGACTTTTACTATTTAAAAACAAACCACATCGTTTCTAACTCTGTAACTAATAATTTAACAGGTTTGCCGTTATCAAGCATAAACAGGAAACTTCCTTATTGCTACGAGAACTTTATGTTGAATTTATTCCACGTTACCCTTTCTATTATGTAATATTGAGTTCTCTCCATTTCCTGAGATCTTAAGTTTCTTAGAGATTACTTAAAAAATTTATTATATTTATTTAATACATTTTTAAAGTTTTAAAATAATTTTTATAATGATTTATAAAACATAATTGATTTTCAAAACATTCTATAATATTCTAAAATTATATATTAATTATTAATAATTTTAACTATTAATAAAATGAATGAAGAATGTAATATATTATATGTTTTTTTCAAGAATATGTTTTCTAGAATTTTTTAGAATTTTTTAGAATCTCAGAATTTTTTACTATAATTTAAAATTTTTTAAAATTCTTTATAAATATTAGAATTGTTTTTTTAGAATTGTTTGAAATCTAAAAATTTTTCAGATTCATTTTCTATAGTAATTTAAAAATTTTATTTTTTAAAGTTTTTCCTGAATCTTCTCTCTTAAAGCTTTTTAAAATTATTTTTAAGTTTTTTAAAAAATTTCAAAAATCTGAGAATTTTTTAAAAAATCCATCTCGTATAATTCAAATGTTCTCAAAATTTTGTATTTTTCAAAACTTTTCTAAAATTTTTTATATCTCAAAACTTTATATAATTTTTCAAGTCTTTATTTCAATTCAATATTTATGAATTTCCTATTTTGTTATCAATTATATATACTGTTTTTCTATAGAAGATGGTTAGTGAATCGTATCTGAACTATCATCAAGTTGCCATTACATTTAATGCACTCGATTGTTCTTGTTACGCGGCGAAGGTATGCAGCTGTTGAATGTGCGTCGCGGCGACGGGTCAATCAACCGCGGGTGTTTATATCCCCTTGAGGGACGATCCCTGTAACAAACTGTTGACCTCGGTTCAGAGGGGAACTTGCGAATCACTAAGTCGAGGGGGCTCTATTTTTATATCGTTTTTAACCTATGTCGTTGTTCGATTGGCATAAATCTCAACATTAATCGACAAAATGAGAAAAATGGAAAAATAGTAAAAAAATCATGTTTTGGTAATTCTTGAAGATATTCTTTACTAATATTAATTGAGAAAGTAAGAAAATTATTATAAATAATAGATTAAGCTATTTTTTTTTATAATTTTATTTTAGTTTTATATGTATATATATATATATATATACATATAATGTATATGTATATATGTATATACATATGTATATACATGTATATATATATATATATATATATATATATATATATGTATATATATAGTAGAGTTGTTATTTTCTACTTATTTCAAAATTTTATTTTATTTTGCATTATGAAATAGGAAGCGTGTGATCAATGTTGTTTCTCTGGAGAAAAGTCTATTACGTCGTGAACATTTAATGGCTTGCAATGGATTATGGACAATTTCATTTTTAACATCGGTTGAATGAGTTAAACGGTTCTGCGCTTGTTTTTCTAGAATGTAATTTAGCCTAAGATCTTGGATGATGAATTATACGTTTTTTTATTACTTTTGGAAGAAATATAAGTACTTCCTAAATATATTCTTTAAATCTAAATAGATTTAGAATAAATTTTCCAGAGTTTTTCAGATTAGTTAATATTATACTATAAATATTTTATATATGTTCTCATTATTAGTAAATTGATTTGTAAAATTTGCAATTATTATTTCAAAAATTCTGTAGATTATAAAAAAATTACATGATATTATAATTTATTTTTAATAAAATTTAATACTTTATAAAGATTAAAAATAAATTTTTATGAATTTAAAAAAAAGTAAATTATAAGTTTATTAATTTTATAAGTTTTCTTCCTATCTCATGTCAAAATTCTAATTATTGGTAATATTCAAGATAATCAAGTTAATCAAGTTGAATCAAGTTAAAATTAAGTTGAATTAAATTAAAATCCTGAAATTAAATTTTGTATTTAAATTCTGATTTTGTTTAAAAAGATTTTATTTCTCAAAGATCTTTTTCTATTTCATTGTAATCAAAATATAGAAGCCTAAAAAACATGAGTAATACTATTTTCTTAAGAAATAATTACAATATTCGGAAATACAGAAGAGTTTTCACAATACAAATCACTTTCACAATAAAGTATTCTCATAATCGCAACTATCGCGATTGGTTGTAAAAGACTATGGAAACAGGTGGTTAATGGCGCATAAATTTTATTCGATCGCATAAATCACTGGCAAATGACCAAAATCGGTAGAAAGTCTCCATGGTTATTGTTCCGATATTGAAATTGGAAATCATGTCGAACTTAAATAATAGCTGTACAATCTTCTGGAATTTTCTAAAAAATTCTAAAGTTTAAGCATTTATTTATACGAATAATTAATCTTATTTAGATGAATTATTATTATTTGAAAAGATTTTTTATGATATTACATGCATATATGATATTTAGTCTCATATTTCTATTTAAATCGCTTTAGATTTTTATATCTTCATTCTTATTTTTATATTTATATTTATCATTTATTAATTTTTATTTTTTAATTACAATCTATAACATGTGCTATTTTTTAAAATTATTCTAATTAATTCTTTTTACCTAGAAAAATAAATTAAAATAAAATATAAAAAAAAATAAAAGAATAAACCTATAGAAAAATATGTTTTCTTATTATGTCTTAATTCTACTCATAGACATTTGCAAAAAGGAATAAAATTCCTGGAAAGCCAAGAAAAGGGAAAAAAGGATGAAAGGAAATGAATGGTTTCTCCATTGTTACGAAAAATGAATCTCACCATTTCCCTTCATTGGAGCATGCTTTCGAACCGGAAGAGATATCAAAGAGTTTAATTTATCGATTGCAAAGAATCATCTTGATACGATATATAGTTGTTTATGATACTAGAAATAAAAAAATAAACTCAGTATAAAAAAATTCGAAAGGAAAGAGAAAAATTTGTATCTTCTATTTCTTTAATTTAAATAAGATAGTACATTTCTATTGGCTTTTGTATAATATCTATAACATGTAACACACCTGATTAGACATGAGTCATATGCTGATGATTTTAGAAACTACATTATATCAAACTGTAAGATATTTTGCACGAGCAGGATCAAAAATATGATTCTGGAAGGTTTGAGTTTTAATTAAATATAATTCATATTAAACTCTCAAGGATGAATATTACATACATCAACATATAATTTCATTTGCAATTTTTTAATTTATATTTAATTTTATTTTTTTAAGAATCTTATTATGAGAGAAAATTTTAGAATAAAAAAGATTTATAATATTTTATTCATCGATATTTTTATTTTCATTTAGATCTCATAATTCATTTCAAAGTTTGAAAAGTTATAATATATTATAATTATTTAATTTTTATTTTAATTTATGGAAATTTTTTTTATGTTCTTGATTTTTGTAGACAACTCGCGTAAAGTATTTATTACAGTAATAAATATTATTATAAATTTACAATATTAACTTATTAAAATAATTAAAAATGGAAATTATATATAAAAATTATTTAAAATAGTCAACTAATATACAAAAAGTTAAGTTGTAAGGATTAATTAATTTTTTTATTTACTATACACTAAGCAAAGTAATAACAGTATGAATACCACACGAAGCATGAAATCGATTACATCAATTATATCGATTACATCGATTATATCGATTATATCGAATAATCGATATTTTCTTTACATTCTCTTGCAGTGAAGTTCAGGTTATTAGGTGGTTATAATTAGTGACAAATGAGATTTCATTTAATCAAAAAACTTCAAGTTTCTGATTTTTAAACTATTACAACTTATTATTTTATATTGAAATAAAATACAATATTTTTTGAATACGATTACGAATTTGTTTGGTCGTACAAACTTATTTTTATCATCCTGGCTGGCTGTAGCATGCTTTGTTATCTTTATACATGTTGATCACGAGGATAACTGATTTCATGATGAAGTTCCTCCAATTAGCATGTGTGACTATTCTAAGCTATTCATACTAACATATTGATATTTTAATACTTTCTGCATAACATAAGTAAATGACTTATGAAAAGACAGGTGAAATTATTAATTATTTTTAATATATTTAATATTTTTTACATTTAATGCAAAATAATATAATTTGTATAAGCTGTAAAAACTATAAATAACATTATTTTAATTTGTCTCAACAAACGTTTAATGAAATATAGACTAATAATCAATAATTAAATATTGGCTGTGATATAGAGTAAAATATTTTATTAGTGACTCATGGAAATCTTTAATTTTTATCTTTTATTATTTAGATAAAAGAGAATAAAAAAATAGTGATTTAATATAAATAAATATCTTTAATAAATTATTATTTAATATAATTAAATATTTTTAATAATTATTTCTAATGTAAATATTTAATATTCTAATATTTTTTAGGAGATATTGAATAAATTTTAAGAAAAAAATCTATTAGTCAACTATTTAATTAGTTACATTAACATACGTCGATTTCACGTGTATATTATATCTCATTTTATAATTGAGGATTTACAAAAGGATTTTAAAAACCTCGATAGAATATGATTAATTAGAAAATATAAGAAAAAATACTAAAAATTTCTCAAACTTAAGAAAAGAAATGAGTAAAAGAAAAATTGACTTCTGAGTCAAAAAAGCAAGTGTTAAAAGAGATTTATTACTACTAACTTGTCTAACAAATCTAAATCCATCTAATCAATTTCTACAAATGTTGTACACACGCGTCTAGTTTGCATAATCGGGTTATGTCGCGAGTGTTTTAACGATCAATCCGGATATTCGATTAATGCATGCTTCTAGAAGTGTAAATTGTGAGAAAGCACGATTTTAAAGAAAGATCGATGGATTTTAATTAATTTTAATATATTATTTGTTTATATGAGTGATTGGTTTGATTTTAACTATAAAATAAGAATTTAATGATTCGAGCATGCAAATATAAATATTATATATATATATATATATATATATATACACAGATTTCATATTGAAATTATGTAACATGCACTTGAATATTATAAAAATAGAGAGATATAAATGCAATTATAATGAAACTTTCTTGAATTATTATTTATGAATGATAAATTTGATTTTTGTTGAAAGAGACATATGATTTGTAAAATGTATGTATTATATCAGAATGATATTTAATCATTAATGATAATCAATTGTGACAAAAAAATTCTTTAGAATTAAATAATTGCAAATATTTATTGTTGAAATACTATTTGAAAACCATGAATTTTATAAATAAAACTACTACTTTTATAGTAGTATAAGATGTTAAATAAATGTTAAATAAAACTTAATATAGTATATATTTAAATAAACTAAAAAAAATTATGAATGCAGAAATTAAGAAGAATGAGATAATTACACAAGTGCACTGGCCCAACTAAATACTTGCACAAAGAAATTGCTCTAATTAGGTTTAATTAACACTTATTCTTTCACAATAGACAATTCAATTGTTTGATATACTTTAAAAGTATTTTATTATTTCTTTTTTTATGATTTCTTAATAAATCTAACTTATATATGATATAAATATAAAATTATTATGGCCATAGAAGTCTAATAAAATATACACATAGATCATAATAATAAAAAAAAAGATTATCTATTGAATAATTTATTGATAATAAGAGAATATAATTGCATGTAGTCTCTAGTAAAGAGGCATGGAATTCACGCATACGGCCTTGTTCTGATTTTTTCACGATTGACCCGTAGATTTTGCAACGCATAACGGATGATGCGAAAAAAAGGGCACGTAACTGCATAATTTTGCAGCGTAAATGTAAGAAGCATGCTTTCGAGGTCGACCTGTTCCCTTTGTATCACTATTTCTATGTATCTAATTTGAATGATATTTTTTCTTTTTTATATGGTATAAGTCGAATCAAAATTAATTTATTAAAGTATTAAAATTTAATTAAATTATATTCGAATTAAAGTCAGTGTTTAAATCTGATTAATCTAAATCTAATAGATCTAAAAATTTAGAAATAGTCTATAAATGTAAATTATATTTAAAGTTAAACCTGAATTAAATCTAAACTTTAATTTAGATTTGATTTTAAGGATCAGGAGAGAATTTAAGTTTAACAATAAATTAAATTTTGTTAGATCTAAATTTGTTTTTGATTTAGATCTATGTTGAATTTGAATTATATAATTATATATATTGATCATATAACATTAGTATTCTAATTAGTTTTTTTATAATTCTTTTGGGAATCAAAATGCATAATATTTATGGATTCAATAAATAAATTTTTTCATTTATTCTGAACGTATTCTGTCTTTCTAATTTTGAATGAATATTAAAGATCTAAATGTTATTATTAAATATTGTCGTTCATTTTGTGACACCTCATTTCGCGATCGGCTATAGATCGTAGTTTCATACTGCTTTGACGTCACGATGAATAGAGCAACGTGACTGTCATTGATAATCGAGCAGGGAAACTGTGTGCTAACAATTTTGTGTGATTAATAGCCCTTCTTCCATCAAATGTTCCATCACACAGATGGATTGTTTGGCGAAATAAAAATTTCAAGGTCTGATCAACTAATGATTAGTTTTCTTGAACATTGATCATTTATTAAAATACAATGAATTATCATTTTAATCAATAAATAAAATTAAGAAGAATTATCTCTTGAAAACAATTTTAGCAGAAAAAAAAATAAGATTTATATAATAATAATAATAACAAGATATAATATATAATAAATAATTATTATAATATGGAATATATTATATGCAGTTTTGTTCCCTTATATTTCTTTTAGAAAATCTTTCAAATCAATTTGTTTGCTTCCATGATTCCTTAAATCTACATATTTTCCATAAAAAATTCTTGTAATTATATAGATATAATCATTTTTGTTTCTAGGAATAAGAAATATATTCACCATAAAAATAAAAAAAAAAAGGAAAGAAAGTGATAGAAATAAAAATTAATTTTTCTCTTAAAATATAAAATACATAAAATATTTTATCAGAATCTATGATTTTGGCGATTTTCTAATTTGACTTGAAAATTTGACTTGAAAATGAAAATTTGACTTAGGTAAATTTCCAGATCATATAAAATATATTTAATTTTTATTTATTTCATGTTTAAAAACTATTTTTCAATTTTTAAAATATCATTTTTTCATTTTAAAAATACAATGCATTGATTTTTTTAAAGAAAACTAATTTATAAATATAAATATAAATATAAATTAATATATAACACAACATAATTCTTTTATTTCGATTCATTTATTATTCTATGAATTTTTTTTACAGGAGTTTATAATAAACACAAAGATTAAGAAAGAAAAAGAGAATTGTCAAGAATTGCAAAAGCAATTTAATTAAGATTCTTAGAAGACGTGATTTTTGCATAGTTTCAACAGTGAACAATAAAAGTAACAATTATTATTTTGTTACGCAAAACTAATGCTCCATAAAACTAAAATCTGTCATTTCCTTATCGATTTCTCATAACATTCAATGAAATTTTCTTCAATCAAACAAGAATGAAATTCAGATAGAATAAATGATATAAGAAGAAAAAATCAATGATATATTAATTGCTCTAAATCTTTCACGTAAATATTATCTTTATTTCCGACCATTAATATGATTTAGAAAAAATAAAAAATGCGAGGAAATTTCTTCGAATAATTACTTTGAAATACAGCATGTTCGTGAAATATTATTTTGTATTCCTTATGTAATATTGGATTATGTTAATGATAGATTTATATGTACATGCTGTTTGAAAGTACTTGAAAGCTTTTTAAAGTTCACAGCTATGAAGATTTTTGAATATTTTTGATCTCAAATTTTGAAAAAAATTTTTGTTGTGTTCTCGGAAAATTTAAAATACTGAAAATCCACAGAAGATTTAAAATACTAAAATTCTTCAAATATCAATGTAAGTCTTTAAAAAATTATAATGTAAGTCTTTAAAAATTCGCAGAAATTTTTAAAAAGTTATATATATTCTAAAAGATTATAAAAATCTTTTAATTTTAATGATCTTTGAAAAATTTTAAAAGCTTTTAAAAGATATTGAAAAAGATATTCAAAAAATTCTAAAAGTCTCAAAGAATTTTCATATAAATTCTAAACTAAATAAGTTTTTTTTGTTAGGATGAAGAATTGGTCACTTTTCTTCTTATTTCCTGGTCATAATTTTCTTCTTCGTTGTTTTGAAAGAATTGTTTCGTCACTGGTTGATCAACGAAATTGCGACTAGGGACGATTGTGTAACATTCATCGCACTTACTTTCGTTTCACGTAACATCCATCCATATTTGTACACGCACGAAATTGACCTAAAATCAGGTTTTAATACTTTCGCGGTCAATTAACAAACAAGTCCGCGTGGAAAACCGGTATAACGTGACGTAAATACTAGCTTGTGAAACTTACCCTCCAGGGAATTCGTTTTTTTGAATTCACCATTATTTATGAATATTTTAGAGTTAATTAAATGTTAGCGTGAGAAATTTACTTGTAAAAGATATTTTCATGAAATCTTAATTACATCAAAAGTATTTCATGTCACAAATTTAAGTGAAACAATTTTTATAATTATCATCAAAATTATTTAATACAATGATTTAATGCTTTCAAAATATATTTAAAATCAACTTGCAATATTATAATAATATTTATATATCATTAAAAAATATATTATTTAACATATTATAAAAATCACTAAATCAAAGTATTAAATAAATCTAGTTTTTACTCACTCTATTCAATATTGGACTGTCAGTAATCTTAATATTTATGAAAATTAACATTATAGGTGTTTGAATCTATACAAGAATCTTAAAAATTACATACACAATAATACTTAACAGATTGTGAAAATGTCGAGGACATTGTGCAAAATAATTTATTATCGGCCAAGGGATAGAAAAAGAATAACTACGACGTCAAAACATGAATTTCGCAAGAGAATGCGGCAAAAATCCTATATAGCTTTCCACTAGTTGTTTTCTTGCAATCTGCGTCAGCATTTTAAGTATTAGGTACGGTTTTTTCCGTAATTTTCCTCCTCTTTCCTCGAATAGTACACGCGCTGTTTATTAATTTTCCTTTATTTTTTATTCCCCTCATGTGGAAATGAGTTGTAAAGTCGAATCCAGAGAAGCAAGAAAACAGAGAGGCATCGCCGCAGTGAAGTGGCTCTTATACCTCGAAGCAAGCAACCACCGTGTCGACGAGAAAGCATAAGCCTGAGAATTTTCCATTTTTTTTTTTTTATTTATAAATGTTACTTTCGTTCTCGGCCACGTGCCAACCTGAATTTAGAATCAATTTTAATATTATAGTTTCTGGTATCTAATTTAGATAATATTTAGATCGATTGTTAACATATCATTATAAATTATTTTGCATGTACTTTCTCTGAAGATGTGAAATTGAGTTAAATATTATTTTGACAATTAAATTTATTCTCGTTACTTCAATTAAAAGAATGTAAGATCTAAAGTTTGAAGAATACTTTAAAATATGAATTAACCATTTCAAGAATACTGAATGAAATAATAGAAAAATAATAAAAAATAAAAAATGAAATAGTAGATTAATTTTTCATGATTATTTATAAAATATAAAAATATTATATTTAAGAGATAAAAATTTTAAAAGATTTGATACAAGATAATTTTATAATAATTTTATATAATTCATTAAAAATAATTTTCGAAGAAGAAAGGATAATTTGAATACGTTACAATAACGTGATCGCAATTTTCTTGTCTTGTGATGATATAATGATGATATGTTAACCCGACATTGATTCTCGAGCAAAATAATCGTCCCCTAGATGTAATCTTCACGTCGTTTCATAATTTATCAATTCATAAGTGAAGGTATATCAGGTCTAGGTAACTCTTTATCGGTTTACGTTTACCGTTACATGATACGGTTATGATTTCACAGACCTATTTTGAACTTGTTTGATTTCAATTTTAATCGATTGAAAGTTTTAGAATAAAGTTCCGGTTAATAAAATTAAGATCATAATTAATTGTGTTAACCATTATGTTAAGATTTACTATAAGAAGTTTAAACAGAATCAATCACAATTAGATAAAATTATGTCTATAAAATTTTACAAGACAATGGCATTTAGTTTTTAAATTGTAGAGTTTATTCTCTGAATTTTAATATAATTAAATTTTTAAATACATATTTAACTTTATTATTTTACTATTTTTTTTATTATATTATTTATAGATTTAATCAATAATTAGCTAAGGGATGATTATTTTAATTTTATTATATTTTGTTATATTTAATTCAAATTATCTTAATTAATTATATATAATAATTAATTAATTATCTTAACATTAAGTTACTTTATTCTACTGAATTTATTCACATTTATATAGTGTAATTTTTTCGCTAGGATCCAAAGAAAACACATATAAGATAATTTCAAAAGTTGATACCGAATGTTTTGTCGTCAGTATCACGTAACATGCAGGAATTATCGACGAATAAGATAATAATTCTCAAATATTTATAAACTGAGACTCATTTTCAATCAATGATTATTTTATAAATAAAGAATTGCGATCCATAAATATTTGGGGATTAAGAATCTTTAAATTATCTCATCGATATTTCCTTTTGTTCCACACGAGAAAATTATCTTGTATATATTCTACTATAATTAAAATAATCACCAATATTTTTTTAGGTTCCAAATTTCAATCCTCCAACCAATAATTCTTCAGATATGTTCAATGATAACAGCTCTTTGAAAGGGCAGTCATGATTACGAAGGGATATGACACAAATTTCGAGCACAAGGTCCATGGAGCGAAATCGAGTTGATATTCTCAATGCAAACTCGCGTGACCTGCGTCTCAGATGAAACAGCGTTACGAGAGATCGTTCGCATTATTTCGGTCATTTTTCAAGATATCTTTTATAATGATGGGATTTAGAATGAATATTGTACATCAAACGAAAAAAAAATTCAAGTTTAAATCATTTTCAACTGATTCTTTTAAAATAAATTTTTAATTAAAATTCTTGCGAGTTATTCTGTCTCGCATTACCTTTTATTTTTGTCCTTGAATCGGAATACGATAATGTTGGTCAATTCTTGAAAATAGGTAAAAATGGAAAGTAGGTAATGCAAGTGAAATAATTCTTAAGAATTTCGAATTGATCAAGAATTTTTTTTCAAGAATTTTTAAACTTTGAATCAGTTTTAAGATGATTTGATTTTTCTCTTTTATAAATTAAAAATAATTCGAAACATTCTAAATCTCATTCGTTTATCATTCGTTGTTATGAAGTTTTAGTGTTCCGTTCAAAGGTATTAAGGGATCGCTTAATTCTAGAAAAACAATATTTTTTTTTTATTACTTTCTTATAAAACTTACGTAAATTGATTCTACGTAACTTGTACTATCGATAGTTTCGCCAAAAAATATCAAAAAATTAGTGAAAGTATCGCAAATATGTGTTTAAATATTGGTTACGCATTTTCTACGTAATATAAATACAGTTTCTCATTTCCTTCTTACTTATCAAAAGTTATTTCTGGCGTTAGGGGTTATCTATTTAAATTTCCGTCTGGTCATTAGAGCGATTTAGTCAATTCATCGAATTGAAAGTTGAGTATCCGCTAGTAGATATCACTGCTATTTCATTGCTATCGACATTGTGATTTAATCTGATGATTATTATTCAATATATTATGTTACCACATCGGTTGACCAATCTACATTCTAATCAATTAGGCAATCCGGTGCATGTGTATCATACTATTTCACATGTGTAAATCNCACCATAAAGTTATTGATCAAACTTCTAATGAAATCTAGATTAACTTCATAATTTCATAAGGAGATAATTTTTCAAAATTATTTAAGAATGTTGAAAAATTTTAAGAAACTATTTCTTCATGCCATTTTACTTTTTTTTTTATCTATATGATGTAAATTTACTTTTAATCCAAACTCGAATATCATGAATTATTTATTATCTTCTTTCATTTATTTTGTAATATTAAATAAAGTTAATATTAATCTAAACAAAATTGAATATTATGAAATCAGTCCATTAATCTAAATCAATTAAATAAAACCGATTAACACAAATATAATTTCAAAAAAATCACTTTTCTAAAATTCTATATTTCTTTGATTGTATCAAAAGAGAAAGATGTTACATAACATTGTGAAGATTACTTTCCAAATAATACAAAATTATACAACTAGTGAAACTTGCGTAACGGCTGTTAATTAATCTGATTAAATTGGTTATGTACGCGAAGTTACTATTCCGTTGGACAACTCGAACAAAAGGTTGGATCGATTGTTATGCGATTGGTTATTCAATCGAGCGATCGAATAAGGAGCGAGTTCTGTTACCCAATGACTGGTAGGATCGGCTACTTTCTCCGTGATGAGAAGAGAAAGATGGCCATCTCAAAGATCTGTATGTTTACTATGTTGGAAACCACGTCATCGGCACCAGCCACCGTTCGAGAAGCAAGTTGGAATCGAGTGCAAGTGGTTTTAGAAAGTCGTTCACGCTCGATTCTGCCATGTCCGGAGCCAATGTCCTTCCGTTTCTACGGATAACCGCGTCTACGCTTTCGAATTTTATCGATAGTATCTTATATTTTTTCTTTGATCTTATTCTAATTTTCTTGAAAATTTTGTCGAATGAAATAATAATTTTTTTTTAAATATTCTTTTAGAAGATATTCTTTTAAAATGTTCTGAGATCACGTCAAATTATAGACATTTAGATTGAATTTTATTGATAGTATTTTGTATTTTTTCTCAATCTTATTGTAATTTTCTTTTGAAATTTTCTAGAATAAAATAACATTTCTAATATTTTTTTAGGAGGAATCCTTTCATAATTTTTTAGAATAATATTGAATTATACGAGATATTGAATTATATGAGGGAAGATATATGGGTAGCAGAAGGATGTGTGAATTAAATACAAAGTAGATCTTCCTTCAAAAATGTGAAATATGAAACGCTATTTAGATGAGATGCTGGGAAAGAATCCAAACTATTATATATGCACACGAGCTACCAAGGAAGAGTGGGAGGCACTAGACATGTGAGAATGATGAGACGCTAAGGAAGAATGTACGGTGTACTGTTACTTTATTCTGTATGCGGGTTGATGATCCAGAAAGAACAAGTTTTTTCCCGAACAAACAATGAACGTAGGACATTGATCCAGGGTATGAAATAGGAAACTTTGATCTAGAGCTACCGGTCTATTCAAGTGTATAGTATACATGTTTTTTTTTATATAAGTATTGAAAAAATTTCATCCAAATTCAATATTTATGTTAATGTAGTATATTTACATATTTGAACTGAATATTGCAAAAAATATTGTGAATGTGTGAAAAATGTTTTCCTTATCAAGTAATCGGAATTATTCCATTTCTTCGAGGTACTTGTTCTCATGTATTATGCTTTTATGTACGTATTTGCTTTTATATACGTTTTTCAACGGAATCTGAGGTAACGAGAATTGCAAGTCAATGAGTTCTCTAGAAAAGAATTGTGGATCGTTCCTTATAAGTATCTGCAACGATTTGCAATCCCTACTTGAATCCGAGGAATCGACACACAATGATGATTTCGCTATGCTAAACGCGTATTGTCATTATCTGGGTCAAGTTTTCGTCACTTTTACTCCCCGTTTTTCAATGACATTTTATTTGAATTCGTTTAACCCATTTTTCGTTTGGAATTTTTAATATCCTTTTTTTTTTCTTGATTAGGATACAGAAGAAAGATAATGATCTTGGTGTATAGCGAAAGTGGATTTCATGATAGTATGATTGGTCCGAAGAGGACGGATGTGTGCGATTTTCATCGTTAAAATTGAACACGAATTTCAGCGTGAAGACGCGGATGATTACTTAAGAAGAGGGACGGATGTCTGTGTTATTAGACTAAGTATGTTTTTCCATTGTGACATAACTACAATATCGTCATACAACTCTTGATGCACTTTGGAAAATGTTTGGTCTGTTGTCGTTGTTTAGAAATTGTGCATTCAGTTGAGTCTAGATTAAGTATAGATATGAGTATATATACATACACGAGCATTTCACTTAATTTTATTATTTAAAATCATTGATATAATCAAGATTGCATAAAAATATTTCAAAAGATAGATTATTTATTATAAATTAAATATTCCATTTGAAAAATTATCTAGATCAGTTGTTTTCCTTTACGATATTAGAAGGTATATTATAGTAATTTCGATATTAAGATTTGCAAGTGGTTGACTTTATTAATTTTATAATTCTATATTCTTATGTTCAATTTACTGTGTTTGGATATTGTGATAAGGAATTGTTTGTGGGAAATTACAATTACTGTGTATACTTTTGCGCGCATTATTTATTTATACAAGCAGGAAAAAAAAATTGATAAAATCTTGAATTCTAAAATCTTTCGTTACGCATCAAACGGACCGTGCGATGAATTTCACATATTTTATGCTTTAAATATGTGGAAAACATAAGTACTTTATTGTTTAATTTTTTTGATTTTTATTGTTATCGCCGTAAAAAAATAATATTCAAAAATAATTGGAAATATTTTATATTAAAACATTACAATTACAAATTAGAAAATTAAAAAATTAATTAAATTAAATCTTTTAAATTATATCTTTTTTAAATAATAATCTTAAATTATATCTATTTTAAATTATATCTTTTAAATTATTAAAATTAATTAAATTAAATTTTTTAAATTAATGAAAATTTCTTTTATATTGAATTTTATTTAAATTTTTGATATTTTAGAAAATGAGATGATATTTTAGAATTTTATTTAAGTTTTTGATATTTTAGAAAATGTAAATGAATTTTTCATTTAATGAAAATATATGTATATAATTATTATAATTATTGATACAAATTTTTGCACAATAGGACAGTTAAAATTAACATTATATTAATCCCAAATAATCGTTGTTCGTAATTATAGTTTTGAATTCTGAAAAACTTAATTATAATATTATTGTTCGCTTTATTTCTCTGTAATTTCTTGCGCTGTATTGTGATATAGTCTATCTTTAACATTTGAATTCATTATTTGTTTGGAAATGAATAGTACGTTTTCTATTATTTTCCCCATTTTTTAAATAATATTATGTTGAAATTATAATAATCAGCAAGTCGTATTTTAATTTCAAACAATTGATCAATATCTTCACGTATGTTTCGCGAACTAATTTTCTTTCGAATTACTGTTAGTCATCATAGAATCTTCAACTATATCTATATGGAACGAATTCAGTTATAATGTCATAGAATAGACAGACAAAGATTCATCTTTTTTTCATTTTTATTATTTATAAATAAAGTTATAAGCATTTTGTGCTTTGATAATTATAAATATCAAATAGAATTTCATCTTTCATTACATATATTTCTAATAATAAGAAATATAAATAAAATTAGATAAAAAAATTTGGAAGCATCTTCATTATCTTTTTGCAAATAATATTATAAGCATTGTATTCTCCTGATAAATATAAATATGAAATAAAATTATGATTGTATCAATAATATTTTTAGATGTGGAACAATCTGACTTGTGTGGACGATTTCTTGAACCGAGCCTTTCACAAATTAGGTCTAGTAGTTGGCCATCATCCCGGTTATTTCGTCATAGTTCCAGTTCTCCTGGCCTGCATCTGCTTTACCGGATATCAGAGGATCCATTACGAGATAGATCCGGAATACCTCTTTTCTCCGATTAATGGACCAAGCAAAACGGAAAGGGCGATTGTCGAACAGTACTTTAAAGTCAATTATAGTCACAGATTCAATCTAGGTCGCATCACTAGGCCAGGTAAGTTGGATTTGAGAAAAAGGAAGTTCCATCGAGAAACTAAAAAAATTTCATACTTTCAGTTTTAGATTTGTCAATCAGTTTTGACCTTTTTTACTCTATAATTCTTACTTCCATATTCTTCCATTCTTCTTCAATATAAAAAATTCTTTTATAATTCTTTAACTTATCAAGACTAATGACGCAATATATGCATTATGGAAATTTTCTATTTTATAGCGATCGATGCTGAAAAAAAGTTTTCTAGATATTCAATTTTTTGTTTTTGTTTTTTGTAAAACGAAAATTGATATTTGCAATCAATTTTCAGTGCGATCTCGAATATATTAAAAATATTCATTAAAAATTTTTAAGTTCCAATTGAAATATATTCGAATGATTTATATTATGATTTAATGATATATTATTACATGATCCCACGAGGAGAACAATAATGGTGATGGCGAAGTTCAAGGAGAAAGTGCTCGCTTACATCAATTACTCTGACAGTGTTTCCTTGTTTGCATTATGTGTAATTTTGTGCTGTAGAGCGATTGAACATGCAAACTGTGATTTGCTATTAGTTTGAGAACTTTCATGTTTCATTGAGCCATTGCTAATTAATCTTGATTACAAGAACATAATTAATGTAGTTTCTTATGTATATTTTACTTTTTTTTTTCCATATCAATATTTTCTTCAAGAATCTGTCTACTCGTTTGTAATTGAATATTATTTTTGGACATGATATTAGGTCGATTCGGGCATGTGATTATCACATCTAAGGATGGAAATGAAAATCTATTGAGAACAGTGGTATTCAACGAGCTCAGAGAACTGGATAAGACTATAAGAAATACGAAAGCGATGTACGAAGGAGAAGAATTTAATTATAGTCAAATTTGTGCTAGATGGTTAGACACATGCTTCAACAACGATATTCTAGATCTACATCATATTATAGAGTAAGTATCATTATAATTATAAATTGAGAAAAAATTTAAAAGCAAAGAATAATAATGGCATATTTATTGTCTTATATGTTAAAAAAGACTAGGCATTTTTAATTATGAGTGAACACTAATTTAACTGAAACTCTATTTAATCACTAAAAATCTATTTTATATTAAACAAATTAAATGGAAATTTTCTTTATTTATATATGATGCATATATGATTTTGCCAATTACTTGCAGGTATCATCCATGAGTTTGAATAGCTACCAAATATGCTCATAAGTAAGCGTCATCACGCGATTGTTTATCATAAAACATGACACATGACTTTCTAAGCAATATCTTATTTTATTTTATTTTTATAAAAATATATATATTTTAAATATTGTAAATATATTGTAAATATATATATATTTTTAAATAAATTTTTAATACATAAATATTTTTAATAATTTTATTTATATTATTATAATTTATTATGATTGATGACTAAAGCATTAAAAAAAAATACCGTGCATAAAACATATTTCATAAGGTTTCATCGTACATAGAAGATCATTATAAAATATCACTTATTTTTGTTCATGTGTCATGGCTAAAAACAAATATAAAAATATCCATTGTTCTTTTATGCAAATTGAATAAAAAATATAATAGTAGTAGGGGTCTAAGTACTCGGTAGCATTTTGCAGGTTTGTGGAGAAGAAAGAGCTCAATCTGACGTTTCCTGTCACGCTGAATCCTGTCACCTGGGATTTTTACATATTGCCGGTCTATTTTGGAGGAAGTGTGATCGACAAAGATTTAATGATCGAGTCTGTACCCTCTATGCAATTGGCCTACTTTCTCACAGCTGACAATGCTCGTCAAGATGCGATGTAAGTCGATCTCTAAAATTCTTACATCCTTTATTTTACATTTTCTATCTTATTTTTGAAATAGAGGAGCAGCCTGGGAAGAAGCATTCCTGGAGACATTGAGAAAAGTGGAAGAGGAGAACATTTTCAAACACATTACCACTGCCAGGTTTGCGTCTAGGACTTTGGAACTAGAACTGGAAGAGAACACCAAAACCATAGTGCCTTATTTTTCGAGCACATTCATATTGATGGCTCTGTTCTCTGTGGTCACTTGCATGATGACCGATTGGGTGCGCAGCAAACCATGGCTGGGACTTCTTGGCAATGTTTCCGCTGCGATGGCAACGGTGGCAGCTTTTGGTCTTTGTATATACCTAGGTGTCGATTTCATTGGTCTCAATTTAGCTGCACCTTTTCTCATGATTGGTGAGTGAAATATTATTAAACGAGATTTGTAAGCGTCAATAAGATTTGAATATAGAATTTTATTGAAAAACTGAAGAAGAATTGTAATATGATAATTAATTAGTATTCTTTGGACATAAATTCAATAGCATGCGTGTCTGTAGGATTCTGACAAAAGAATGATGTACTGCTTTTCACTAAAGTTTAGTGCACCTGCACTTTCTTTTTCCATATAATATAATCTTTATCATGCAGGAATGCTATTTAGGTTAAATAGATTCTGTAACATTATGGTTAACGAAATATTAAAAAAATAACAATGGTATTTAAAACATCAGCCATTTATTTTTAAACGTGGAATTCCCAATTAAATACGAAAGAAAAAATAAAACTGAATCATGCTAATTTCAATTTACATTTCTTAGATTACAAAAAAAACCTGTGACGCATATTTCTGCATGGAGTGAATGATTGATGAGAGGAATTATTATGTGAATTCTGAGAATGAGGTGAATAAAACCACAAATCAATATGATTCGCGTGTCTTTTTGAAGATACTTTTTTTTATCAGAGAGATTTAAAATTAAAAGGAATAAGTTCAAAATGAAAAAGAAAAATTTCACAATGATCTAACGTGTGCAATAATGAACAGTCACATTGCTTGATGATTGATACACGCAAATGCAACAGCAAAAGGGAAAAGTTGCAGCGAAATTTCCGCTTTTCACGTAAATCACTCGATGTTTGTCCTATTGCTTGACTCGTGATCATTCATTCGAACAGAGCTAGTAAACACAATTTCGCAAAAGACTTTCGTCAATGGCTATTGCGTTATGAATCATTTTCTCTAATACATATATTTTAATTGGATTATTATGTTTTTTTTAAAATAGTCATACATATGAAGGTTAACTAGAGAATAGTGTTATACACTTATATTTCGAAAATGAAAAGAGATATTTAAAAATCTAAAAATAGAAATAGAAATAGAATTCATTAATTTCAGAAATGTATGTTTATTTTTTAATATCTTTTACTATTCGTTCAAGAATAGTATATAAATTTTTTTCCAAAACAAGTTTTTTCGTTTCATGAAATATACTAAAATATTCTCGTAGTTGATTTTGAATTAAATTTTATTATTTTTGTATCACTTAATTATTTGTAATGAACATCTTTAAAATTCTTATTGATATGTAAAAGAAAATCATAAAGTGTCAAATTAGAGTTGTAGTTATTGATTATCGATATTTTATCGATACATATTAATAATAGTTTTCGATATATTTATGATATTCGATATATCTATGCAAAATATTATTAACGGATAAAAATGATTGGATTCCTATTTTTTTAATTAAAAATTATTATTAATAAGTTATTAAAAATAAATAAATTTTAATGAAAAATTATGTTGTAATTAAATTAAGTCACTTCGTATTATTGATATTTTAACAATATTTTCAATATGTAACTCAAAAAATTAATTAAATATCGTTTATTTATAAATGATCGTTAATAATATTAATATTAATAATAATTTTGAATAAAAAAAATAAAAATTCTAATTCTTCATTTTTATTTGTAATCGATGTTCTAATAATATCGATGTATCGAATTAATAACATAGCAATATTATCGATATTTATCGATATATAAAAATATCGATAATCACATTTGAATTAGATGAAAATGGCGGATGAAATTTTTAATTTTCTTTAGAATATCAAGTATTGCATGTGACGATATGATGTGCTTATCAATTTACACTGTAAAATGTATAACTTGTAAACGATTAAAATAATGAAAATGAAATTTGTATATTTGTAAAGAAAAAATATAATTATATTTTGATAACGTACGATGCTTTCTACGTTTTTTAAAATTAGAATTATGCAGAGTACATTACTTTTTCTCGAATCGAGAAATTATTAGAATACTGTGAATTTAAAATTTATTCGATCGTTAGGTGAAAAAGCATAGTTGAACTCGAACAATAACGCGGGAAAGGGTTCTGAAAATCGGTCGTCCTTGCTTGAAATTGAATAAATGCGTTTATTAGCGGTTATAAATCGCCATCCAAATGTAGACAGGCTGAATCACGAATAAGCCGGCCATTCTGATTCACTCGACGTATTAACTGCCGCCTTGTTATCACGATAATGATACCGTGGTCGTTTTTATACCGACATAAGGGGTGTTTGCGCCGACAATTCGTTCTTCGTATGATTCATCGGTGTCATGATTTATTTATTTTTTATCCCAAATAATTTATGACAAAGCGATTTAATACTCTCAATTAAGTCAATCCTTTAATTGTTCGCAGGTATTGGAATAGATGACACGTTTGTGATGCTAGCTGCTTGGAGACGAACCAGTATAATGAAACCGGTACCTGAAAGAATGGCTGCGACTCTTAGCGAAGCTGCTGTCTCGATTACCATTACTTCCTTGACTGACATGATATCGTTCTTCATTGGCATTCTCTCACCCTTTCCCTCTGTTCAAATTTTCTGTATTTATTCAGGTGTGTAAAAGATATATCGGCTAAAGAGAATTGAAAGCTAAACTTGGAAACTGATTAAGTGACATATTTTTTTTTTGTCTCAGGATTCGCCGTAGTCTTCACCTTCGTGTTTCACCTGACCTTCTTCACAGGCTGTGTAGCCATCAGTGGCTATTGCGAGCAAAAGAATCTTCATAGTGTAGTATGTTGCAAGGTGCAACCTCTCTCCAAGTCTTGTGAGTTTTTTTTATTACTCTGTTTCTTTTTTCTTAGTTAGTTTCTTAAGTTCATAATCATATCCTTTAGTAGTATTAGATCTAATATATCTTTAACGAAACTAATTAATAAATATTCACGATAAATATTCTTAAATTATCTACATGTATATATCTATCTAACATATATATATATTTTCAAATTATATATATTTAAATTTTGTTATATTTCAAATCAGTTTAACAAAATTATTTATATCTAAATAATTTATATAATACAATCTTTGAAGAAGTATATAAAAAAAATAAGAATTTTTGAATAAAGAAGGTGAAAAAGAATAAGGAAGTAGATACATGTTTTCTCGTTACATAATTGTCCAAGAACTCACGTGGTAAAAGTAAGAGTTTGGCGATCGGAGAATTCCTTTAGGTTACTACATCCAATGTAACCATTTTACACTTAAATATACTGCATATATGTATAGGTAACAAAAAATATCCCAAGAAGACGTTATCCGGAATACTTTCACGGACAGAGAATACGTATTGAACGTATCATTTGCCAGTATCTGTTTAAACTTTCATGTATTCTCTACACGACACAAAACTTTCTACATTATAGAATTTACAATTAAATCTTCGAGTTTTGGAATCATAATTGTTTATTTATTTTTAATATAATTAAAATGATGTCATTTTAAAAATCACAGAACAGATTTTTTTTTGTTAAAATTTTTTAACAATATTGCTTTATTTCTAGAAATCGATGTATGATTATTAGAAGGGAAAAGTTGTTACGAATGGTTTGCCATTTCGATCATGAAAGCCGGAAGATTCTGACTAACCGTTGTTAAGTCTCTAAAATGATTTGTAAATTGTAGTTTGATCGCATCAGGAAGTCTTTTATTATGAATGGTTATACATCAATGAAACTCTTTGATAATATTGTTATAATTGGTAAATGGCTCCCGTTAAAATTGATTATTGTGAGATTTAAATTCGGTTACTTTCTTTGTACACACATTTGCCACATGTATCTCGTTAATTTAATAAAAATTCAAGATATATCGCTTGTGGTATACCACCAGTTACGTGAGAAAAGCTAGGTTATGTTCGAGCCTCGCTAATTTGTTAGATCACCGTTCTATTACATAAACATGTCACTTTCTCTCGAGACATTGTAAACAGTTATGAACAATGTCATCTTAGTCACATTTTTACGTAATTTCTTCCTGTCACCGAAAAAAATTAGCAAATGCATCAATTTCCATTTTATTATCTATGAACCGGAATTGTCTTGCAATATTATTAAAAAATGACAAAATCAGTTCATTTGATTTTGACACAAAAATGATATATATACATATATATGCATTTATTATCCTTTGAAGTTTTTAGAAAAATCAATGCTGATTCGCCATAACTTATTACTATTGATATTACTCATTATTACAAAAGGACGTGGATTGAAAAAATTTTTTTTTATCAAGATTCATTCGAAAAAACTGTCCCAATTTTGGAAGATGATTCATCTATTTGTTTGACCGGAAATTTGGAGAACAAATTCTCGAAATTGACGGCAGAAAATTGCCTATGGAAATCACCGGCTTTACGCTGTTGTTATATAATATTGTTACATAAAAATTTTTGGTAAAGTTTTTTCTTTCAGAGAAAGGAAGTAAAAGGTGTACAGGTTCCAAGAGATCTGTGTTGCCCAATTTAATCTGATCTAACCTGATTTAACGTAATCTTAGAGAGATGGTTTTAAGAATTTTTTATTTAATACAGGTGAAACTAGATAAGTTATTCGAATTTATCAATAAAAATTGATTTGATGGAAAAGAATTGTAATTAACAATCGATAAAGGTGAACGCATCTTGGAAATTGATTATCCTCATCACGAATGCGTACTTGGAATCTTAATGTAATTAACATTGTCGGTTGGCGCGTGACATTGTACCGATGCCTTTGTTCTCACCACACAATGGCTTCATCATTCTTTTTCCCACAATGCTTAGAAGTTTCAAAGTCAATGATAATGGCTTCTTTATGAAAACACTGATTGTCCCGTATATAAACTATACATCGATTGATTTATGAATTAACAAATATCTTTCTTCTATTTTTCAGCAAACAGATCTTGGTTCTATAGAGCATTATGCACCGGGGGCGTGGATCCAGACGATCCTTATAATCCTACCGACAACCCGGAACACGGATGCATGAGTTGGTTCCGGGATTATCTGGCCGCCGCGTTGAATTGCAGACCCATCAAAATCATTGTAATTCTGATATTCGGCTGCTATCTAGCCGGCGCTCTTTACGGGCTGACAACTCTTCGGGAGGGCTTGGATCGACGCAAGCTCTCCAAGAATGACTCTTATTCGATTGTTTTCTATGACCGTCAAGATTACTATTTTCGAGAATTCCCATATAGAATACAGGTACAGAATCAGGATTTTAATCGGATTTTGTGTTAGATATTTTTGAAAGAAATTTGTGATAAGTAATGCTTGAGAAAAATATATATATATTAAAAAATATTTTAATGTAAAATTTATAAAATTTTACTTGGAATGTAAGAAATTTTTAATCGAAGAATGACAATTTTCCATTCAAATCGTTCAGGGATCGTAATCAATTTTCGAAGATTTGTCGTTCTAATAATAATTTTTTACTCGCAATTATGTCACGTGAGTGACTTTCTCTTAGAGTCCAGTCGAAGAAAAGTGACTGGCATTGCGTCAGACAGCACTATCACGATTCAGGCTACACAACGTTCGTTTAAACATTCGAAAATACCGCATTTTTTACAATCTCGATGATTACATATAATTTAATATATTTGAGGACGAGTTTTTATCGAGTCATAGAAAGATCTTAAACTCGTTAATTTCGTTTAAGTTGATTTTAAAAAAAATATCACGATTTCAGGTGGTAGTAAGCGGAGAATATAATTACAGCGACCCAGTGATTCAGGAACAGATGGAGAATTTAACTCGATCCTTGGAGGCCAGCAAATACATCAGCAGCGCTCCTATCTACACGGAGAGCTGGCTGAGAAATTTTCTCAGCTACGCCAACAACAGTGCGACCGACGTAGATATCGAAGACGAGAAAAGTTTCATCAAAGAATTAAAAGACACTTGGTTGTCCCCTAAAAGTAGCTTTTCCTTGGATGTGAAGTTCGACCCGAGCGAAGAACACATTATAGCCAGCAGATTTCTCATTCAAGCGGTGAATGTAAGCGGGACCAATCAGGAGAAAGACATGGTGAAAGAGCTCCGTCAGATTTGCGCTCAATCTCCATTGAACGCCAGCGTGTTCCATCCCTACTTTGTGTTCTTCGACCAATTCGAACTTGTTAAACCCACTAGTATTCAATGTATGGTGTTTGGTGCCCTTGTCATGATGCTCATCAGCTTCATCTTTATCCCCAATGTAATGTGTTGCCTCTGGGTTGCTTTTTGTATCATTTCAATCGAATTGGGAGTCGCTGGTTACATGGCTCTGTGGGATGTAAGCCTAGACAGCATATCCATGATTAATCTTATCATGTGTATAGGTTTCAGCGTCGATTTCACTGCTCACATTTGCTACGCCTATATGAGCTCCAAACAGAAGACACCGGAGGACAGAGTGAAAGAAAGTTTGTACAGTCTTGGCCTTCCCATAGTACAAGGGGCCACCTCTACGATCCTTGGATTAATAGCCTTGGTCCTTGCTGGAACGTACATTTTTATGGTATTCTTCAAGATGGTGTTCCTGGTGATATTTATCGGAGCCATGCACGGAATGTTCCTACTTCCTGTCTTGTTATCATTATTCGGCCCTTCATCTTATCACGATGACAAAACGGACAAAACGGATAAAACTCAACAGAGGAAGATTTCAGAGAAGGATCTAAATTGCGAACTCCAACATCCTTACGTGATTCCACATCCAACTTTGACTTATTATCATCATTCTTCCGATAAGAATTTTCAAGGCAGCCCCGCAACCAGTTTAGCTGCGTTCGACGATAGGGATCCTGGATTGGGGACCAGCGAGGACAGCAATTCCACGGAAAGTGGATCGTCCCAAAGCAGAAGAAAGGAGGGTCAGTTGGAACAAGAAAATCAAAGGCGGCACGATGTCTGCAGAAAATCCATAGGTGTCCTCTATGGAATGTCTCAGTTTCAAACCGCTTCATCACCAGCTGCACCACCTCCGGATTATTCTGGAACACTTCCAGAACCAGTTCCAAATGAGCAGGAGCGACGAGCGGTTAGGACAGTATCTTATGTAGGACCATATCCGGCTCAAAGGCCCGCGAATCAATTACACAGAGATCATAGAAGAAGTAGATCGTACCATAATCTTCATTACTCGTCGAGGTACCTGAGTGATTCGCGTTATCCTTAATGATATCTTTCAATGAAGAGTAATAAGTGTTAAACAGCCTTTGTACGGTTTGCGCAGAGAAGTAACAAATTTAAAGTTTTTCTTGGAAGGAAGTCAATATCTTGAATTTTCCTTTCTGCTCTTAGGATAATTATTGGAGATATGATTTATATATATATTTTTTTTTTTTTTTGACTATTGATTCTCTTTATGGTTGTAAATATAAATTGGTGTCTGAAAGATCAGTGAATCATTTGGTTTTTTCTTTTGTTGAAGAAAGGATCTTTTCTCGTGGAGAAAATTCCACGAGTCGTGTTCTATTTTGGAAAGAGACTTGAGTGAGTTTGGAAGAGACTATTTTTCAAGTGTAAGTTTTAAAAAAACTGTCGGAGGAACTATATCATAAAAAGTTAGAACATAATAGATAAAATTACATCAGCCTGTATTTTTAAAATCTTTTAAATCTGTTTCTTTGTGGTTAAATTAAAGAAAAGAAAAAAAAAAAAAAAGAGAAAGAATGAAAATAGATTGTAGTCGTGGAATTTTAAAAATTTAGGCTGACGCGATTAAAACTGTGAATTTGATACATTTTTACTTTGAGCTGTATGCATGATAATGAATTTTTTCTCCATTAGTTTCGTGAAAATTTTAGGATAGTAGAAATCTAACTATATCAGCAGGCAAGTGCAGTTATCGCGCACAAGTTAGTCAAAGATCGTGGAAAATAACAAGAATGATTCTTCACGATCTATGGATAGTGTGTAAGAATTAATCTGCTCAATAGAAATCAAAACCAAAACGCAACAGCAGGGAGAGCCAATTTTTTAAACACAAAATTTGAAGAATCTGTCGTGCCTTATTATGAAATATGTTCTTGATGAAAAAGAAGAAGAAAATAAAATTTTTGTGAAATAAGATAATAATTTTAATTGCACAAAAGAGAAATGAAATCAAATGGTGTCATCAAAAATTTTTACAAGCACACGTGAATCAAGTTCAATTCTCCACCAGTGTTTCTCTTCTTCGTTATTTGATCGTCCATTTGTGTTAAAATATCGTGACACATGGATGTATAGTATGATTGCAGGTCAATTTGTACGCGCAAAGGAAATAATGTTTGCTCATCTATTTTGAAAATTTTTTAACAATAGTTTGAGAAATTAGAAACTCGCATAAAAGTTTCTATTCAGAAAACAATAGTAAAGTAAAATGTAAATTACATATATTAAATGTTGGAAGAATTGCATGCTATTCTTTATACAATAGACAAGAGGATTTCAGTCTTGGTAAAAGCTTTTAATTGCATAGTATTAAAACGAATTCGATTAATTGTTAAAAAAAAAAATTGTATGCATATTTATCTATAATTTTTAAATGGATGAAATAAACGATGTATCCTGAGCGTTCAGCACAATTTTTTCTGTATAGCACTTATGCGTGGGTGTGGATGAATGAGAGGAATGTAATAAATATTAAGTATTATCAAACTGGCAGTTGCCATTGAAAAATTCTTGTAAACGAAATATATTCTGGTGACGATTTCCTCGTGACTATTTTCCAAATACATTATCATCCCATGTTTCCTATGCAAAATAATTATAAGGAAGTTTATCTAAGGCAGGAAAGCATAATTAACCATTTGAAACAAAACAATTTTATGCATACAAGTTTTTTTATTTTTGGAAGAAGAAATAATAGCAAAAGAAATGTGCAAACAAGTTGAATATTAATATAATATAATAAAATGCTTAAAATCACCAGATGAATTTGAAGAAAATTAAAAATTTTATAAAATATTGTGTTCATTATTATAAAACAAAAAAATTTAATAGTTTATAAGAATTCTTTCTATTTTTATATATTTTTGTATTTTTAGTATAAAATTAATACAAATTAGTGTAAATTTAGTACAAATTAAAATGTTTTTGTTTCCGTCTTATAATTATTCTCATAAAATCATATTTTGGATATTTTAATACAATTATAAATCAAAAATTAATATTGTAAGAAGTATAAATCTAATTATAACAATATATCAATTATTACATTTATTATTGTCATAAAATGCTAAAAATAATACAATTAAAAATAAAAACTTAAAAAGTTATAATGTATATTATATTTTAAAAATCATTTTTCGTCGGCAGAGATCACGTATTTTCGTTAAATTTTATAACCATTGCTGAATTTTTATTATACATTAAACTTTCCAAGCTTTAAATATGCCAATTGTTCATTTAAAAAATTAAACAAAAATTATAATTAAAATTTAAATAAAAATAAATCATTAAAATTGAATTATCAACTGTAATATTTTCTTTTACATGAAAAATATTTCTAGAACGATAAATTTTGATAAATATTTCGTATCTGTAATTTTAGCGTGTTAAAATCAAAGAAAATCAATTAGATAATGACAGAAATAAAGAAAAGAATAAGAATAATAAAGAAAAGGACAGAGATAGAATAAAAATATTGAAATCAGCGCCATCTCCAGAGTGCCGCAAATGAAACTCATTGTAGAAGGACAGAAAATAATATGAGAAAGATAAAGATAAAATAAGAATTGACTATTAGCGCCATCTCTTAAGAGTCAAGAAAAACTTTTTGAAGAGCTAATTTTGATACTCGGGAGATGGCGCTGGTAGTTACTTGTTTGCTATTTCTGTCTTTGTTTCATTATTTGTTCTCTTCGTCTACATGTAGTTTCATCTACTCCAGAGATGGCGCCACTTGTACAATTTGTTCTCTTTCTCTATATGTAGTTTCATCTAGAGATGGCGCCACTTGTACAGTTTGTTCTCTTTGTCTATATGTAGTTTCATTTAGAGATGGCGCCACTTGTACAATTTTTGTCATATCTCTATCTTTCTCTTACTATTTATCCTTTATTTAAATTTGCTCTGCGCGGAAGAAACGAATTTGATTATTTTCATTATTTTTTTTGCTTAAATTTCTTGATTAAAAATTTTAATAGTCTATTTGATACATATTATGTATTTTTCATATTATGTATTTTATATATTATAGATAGAAATCAATACAATATTATCAAAAGATTTTTGCGAATATTTTGAAAACTAATATTGACTGTCTATTATAACTAAAACAAAAAATTATTTAAAAAAATTATTAATTTTATATAAATTTTAATATCTGTAGTCCAGTTTATAATAATTGAAAATAATTAAGTCGAATTATGGAATGTTTAAACTGGACTATAGATACTGCGTAGTTCTTAGCTTGGTATCGATTTTCCAAAAATTAATTTTCCAAAAATTAATCTTTAAAATCTAAAAAATATTTAAAAAATAATCGATACGAAAATTGATACCAATTACCGGGTCTCACCACTGGGAGGTGACTACGCGTCGAGACCCGTCCTGAAAAAAAGAGAGAAAAAAAAAAAAAATATACAAGCATAAAATATCGAAATAAATTTATAACGTTAAATAAAAATCTGAAATAAAGAAAAAATTAAACGAATTAAACAAATTGGAAACATAAATTAAATTAGAACATAGATAATAAAACGTTAACATAAAACATGAATAATATAAAAAAAGAAATTAATATAAAATTAAAGTTATAAATACTGTGTAGAAAAAATCTGAAACATAAAAAGACAAAATTAACATAACAATTATTTACAATAAATTTTTACAATGATCATTACAATTTATCACTTACACTAAATACAATAAATCACAATAAATTTTTACAATGATCCCTTATACTATAAATAAATTACAATAAAAGATTAAAATCTAAAAAATTCCCACGTCGTCCATCGATGAAATCTTAAACTAACTTAATCTAAATCTTAATACTAACTATAATACTAACTACTTTAAAATCTACAATCGTATCCCTATCAAGAATACCCTCCTCTTAACTTAAAGCGAAAGAAGAAAACATTAAGAAATATTTGCCATTAGCAATTTAATTTAAAAATAATAAACTATAATCCTCGAAATGGGGAAAAAACGAAAAAACCAGCTTAATATCACCGAAACAGAAATAATATCGAAGACCAAGACACGACGGAAAAAGAAGAAGAAGAAGAAACTCAAAAAACTACTCTCCTCTGAACAACTATGATCCTCGTATCACGACTTACATCAGCGGGCTTACGAGGATCGTTGGACGGATGATACTCGCCAGTCGTGACCAACCGAGGGTTACGACAGCGGTCTTCTAATGGTTGAACGCTTTCCCAACGACACAGGAAGGAGCAAGGGATGTAGATCCCCGACCACCGGAGCCGAATTACGAAGACTACGTTCCACCATGAGACCTAACTCCGATCGAGTACTCGAGGGTACCAATCGATCGGAGCGCGGACCATCGATCGGCCACCGGAAGTAGAGCACCCATCCGACGACTCTTGCCACCGTTGCGCGACGCGTGGTTCACAGTTGCTTGGAATAAGCGATGAAAGAGCGTAAAAATGAGGATAAGAAATGAGGAAGAAACGTAGGAAACGATGATTCGAGAATAAGCATGAAGAATGGAAACGAAGGGAGTGAAGGAATTGAGAATTTTAATTTTCGCTTAAGTTAGAGAGAGAGAGAGAGAGAGAGAGTATTTTGATATGGAATATGGCGGTTAAATTAATGTTAATTTATTAATCGATTAATAAATTGATCTGTGCCAAGGATATTTTATTTATTAATATTATTAATATAAATATAAAATACGAGAGGGAGAATATCCTTGTACAGATTTTACTATAGTACCTGCAGTCTAGTTTATCAATTATAAAAAATTAATAAATATGTAATTAATAAATAATAATTTTGGACTAGAGTGCAGGTGTGCGTAGCTCTTGGCTTGCCATCGCTTTTCGAAAATTATTATCGATGAAATATATATCTTATATTTCTTAAAATTAAAAATTTTAAATTTAAAATATTTGAATAAAATATTTTAAAAGCGATGCCAATTACCGGGTCTCACCGACGAGGAGGTGACTACGCATCGAGACCCGTTTATAAAAAATATAACAAAATATATGTAACAGAATAATTGATAAATTAAAATGACACGATATATATTGTAAATAATAAATAATTAATATTCTTTCTATAATTATAATGTTTTTAAATAATGCTACAAGAATTAAAAAATATTTGCGTAAATAATATTTTCATTAATAAGTGTTTCAATAATAAGGACCGTTGAAAAAGAAAAGATAGGCAGAAAAGGCTGAAAGAAAATTTTCTTTCTATTAAGCTAATAAAAAATTAATAAAAATTGAAATTTTAATATAAAGGTAGAAAATTTAAAAATTAAAAATCTAAATGATTTTATATGGATAGAGGAGTAAAAATTTAAATGAAATTAAAAATAGTTACCTCTTCGCGTGATAAAAAATCGTTTCATCCTCTTGAGAAATGGTACTGACTCTAATTTGTACACGAAACGAATATTTAAAAAGATAAAGATCACCGCGACCGATAAAATTATTATTAATCGGCGAATAAACACTGATTCTAATTTCGCGTTATCCATTAAAGGATTTAAAAAAACTTTTACGAAACAAACACTGACTCTATCGACCGCATTGCGCGCAGTCACAAAATATTGCTGAAAATAAAATTGTATTAATAATATAATAAGAGAAAAGAATAGAAATAGAAAAAGAAGGAAAAATATCAAACGAATATTTATATTATATTATAAAATATTAAACGAATATTTTTCCTTCTTTTTCTTATCAAATATTTCATTATACAATTATAAGAAATGTTTATAATTTCTACTATCTATTATATTTAAGAATTATAAATAAATAAATAAATGCACAAGAAATAAATAAAAATATAAGTAAATAAAAGAATAAATGAACAAATAAATAAATAAAAATAAAAATTAAGAAATAAAAGTACAAATAAATAAGAAATTAAATAAGGAAATAATTAAATGAAAATAAAAATTGAGAAATAATTTAAAAAATAAAAGTATAAATAAATGAAAATAAAAAGTAAGAAATAAATTAATTAAAATATAAATCAATAAAAAATTAAATAAAGAAATGATTAAATAAAAATAAAAATTAAGAAACAAAAGTATAAATAAATAAGAAGTTAAATAAGGAAATAATTAAATAAAAATAAAAATTGAGAAATAATTTAAAAAACAAAAGTATAAATAAATAAAAAAATTAAATGAAGAAATGAATAAATGAAAATAAAAATTAAGAAATAAATCAAGAAATAAAAGTATAAATAAATAAAAAATTAAATGGAGAAATATTTAAATTAAAATAAAAATTAAAAAATAAATTAAAAAACAAAAGTATTAATAAATGAAAATAAAAATTAAGAAATAAATTAAGGAATTAAAATATAAATCAATAAAAAAGTAAATAATGAAATGATTAAATAAAAATAAAAATTAAGAAATAAATTAAGAAATAAAAGTATAAATAAATGAAAAATTAAATGAAAATAAAAATTGAAAAATAATTTAAAAAACAAAAGTTTAAATAAATAAAAAATTAAATGAAAAAATGAATAAATGAAAATAAAAATTAAGAAATAAATCAAGAAATAAAACTATAAATAAATAAAAAGTAAGTGGAGAAAAATTTAAATTAAAATAAAAATTAAAAAATAAATTAAAAAACAAAAGTATTAATAAGTGAAAATAAAAATTAAGAAATAAATTAAGAAATAAAAGTATAAATAAATGAAAAATTAAATGAAAATAAAAATTGAGAAATAATTTAAAAAACAAAAGTTTAAATAAATAAAAAATTAAATGAAGAAATGAATAAATGAAAATAAAAATTAAGAAATAAATCAAGAAATAAAAGTATAAATAAATAAAAAGTAAATGGAGAAAAATTTAAATTAAAATAAAAATTAAAAAATAAATTAAAAAACAAAAGTATTAATAAATGAAAATAAAAATTAAGAAATAAATTAAGAAATAAAAGTATAAATAAATGAAAAATTAAATGAAAATAAAAATTGAGAAATAATTTAAAAAACAAAAGTATAAATAAATAAAAAATTAAATGAAGAAATATTTAAATTAAAATAAAAATTGAAAAATAAATTAAAAAACAAAAGTATAATTAAATAAAAAATTAAAGGAAAAAAAAATTAAATGAAAATAAAAATTGATAAATAAATTAAAAAATATAAGTACAAGTAATATTAAATGTTATTTAAAAAATGATTAAAAATTATTCTCTATGTTATAAAAATTTAATCAATGCTATAGTATCGATATTTCTCTTAGCTAAGTTCGTTAAGAAATGACATCGCTCGAGCCGTCTCGTATTCTTATAAGGTCGCAACAATTACGAAATTCCACGAGAATATACGTACTTTGCCGAAAGTATCAAAATCGGTTTTTTGAATATAATGATCAATAATTTGTTAATTTTTAGATTTTTATTGTTAATTTATGCATTAAATAATCTATTATGATAATAAAAATTCAATAATTAATACACAATCTTCGGTAATAATATAAAAAATGATTTTTTATAAATTTTAAGGGAATAAAATAATAATTTTAATAATAATTTAGAATCATTTTATACAATAATTTTATACAATAACTTTATAATTATGAATGTTGATTATATTTGAATATTTGATTAAAATTAAATTCTATATATTGAACAAAACTACTTTTAAATTTAATTTTTTATCTTTTAGTTTTATTAATTTATATTATAAATTAAAAAGTTATATTTTATATTTCTTTTCTATATTACAATTTTTTTCAGATTTAATTAATTTTTATTTTAAAGTTTTTAATTATTATTTTAATTATTCTTATAACTTTTTTATAATTTATTTAACTTTTACGTCAAATTAATTTTAATGATTAATTCCTATTATATTTTTTATTATAAATAGATTTTTATATTAGGATTTGAATGTTATAAAAAGTTATAATTTATATATAATACTTTAATTTTCGCGCGGGTTAAATGAATAAGGTATTGTATCGCTTTAACCAATTAGAAACGTCCTAGGCGAATCTCTAATTCGTGGTTTCATTCTTTAGTCGAAAATCATCGTGGTAGAGTGTCTCGCGTCATGTTTGTGAATTTCAACTACGCAGTAAGTAATTCTTTTATTCTATTACTTAATTTATAGATTATTATTAACTTTATCTAATAATCTATTATTTATGGAGATAACAAAATTAATTAGTTTTTTAATTAATTAATTTTTTGTACTTTTATCTTCGATTTTTTGATTCGATTATTGAGGTTATCGGTAGCTTGTATTTTATCTTTCGGTTGAATTTTAACTTAAATTATTTTAATATCTTATTATTTGAATATTATTATTATTTTATTATTATAATTTAAATATTTATTTTTCATTGTTACAATCTTCATTTGTTCAGATTATTGTTTGAGTGCTGACATGCATGATGACAGCATGACATCGAAGAAATTTATAGCATGTACGTTTATATGTATTATATTATATGACGATAATTTTTTATGAAATTTTCATAATATATCAGGTAAGATTTTTTTTCTCCTAAAAATAGATGTATTATATGTATTATATATAATTAAAATAAATTTTTATTAAATTTTTATTCATACTAAAATAAATATATAATATATAATTTCATATAGTCAATTTTACTTTGTCAAACATTACATTTTACATTATTAAAAAAAATATAACGAAAAAATAAATATATTTTAAAATAGATTTTTATTGAATTTTTATTCGTAGTAAAACGAGTATATAATAATTTCCATACGATTAATTTTATTTTATCAAACATTATGTTTTATGTTATTTCAGAAATGTATATTTCTTTTAAATATTTTATTTGCGTATTCGTTTCTTTCGTTCATTTATGTTAGAATCGAGATTAAAAATATTTTTATATTATATTGTGTATATAATATTATGTATATTATGTAAATGTATATTAATGTATATAACCTTTTCCAAAATATTATTAGTTCCATATTCGATGCGTGTTTCGACCTGTCGAGCATATCCTCTCTCTCAATAATTCGATAATCGAAATTGTAGCGCGAGCTGTCATGTACTATCGATAGTTGTAGAGTGTAGTTACTTCTTGAGGTGTGTGATTTATCTGTTAGTTTTCTGCATAGTTTTTTACTTCCATAATTATATTTTGTTATTTTTACATTAATATTCAATTACGTGTTTAATATTTGTGCGTCAATTAGTATTTTTTATTATAATTCGAAATTTTTTGACGATTAAATTATTCTTCTTTCTTCGTTCATCGATCTTTTAGAGTTACAGGTTAGTGTTACATATCTTATATTATGACTTTTTAAGATAGAATTCTATGCTTGATTATTATTTTGTATTATTATAATTGATTAATTCAGTATATTTTATACGTTTATTTGAAAATTTTGATTTCTTTGTGCAGATTATTAGTCGACAGTTGAAGTTATAAAATGATGAAAAGGCGGGAAAAATTTCAATATGGCCGCCATAAGGATCGATGATTTGAACGAATGGTGAATTTGATATGTGTATTTATGTATTAAAAAATTTTTTAATAATTAATGCTAAGTTTTCAAGAAAAAAGAGATAAATTTAATATTTTATTTTTTATTAAAGATGCTAATATACTTTATAAAAATTTCTTTTGGTGTTTAGTGTAAAAAATTTATTTGCGATTGCGTGCAATGCAGTCGAAATAGAATCAGTGTTTGTTTCGTAATAATACTTTTAATATTTTTTTTAAAGCACAATAACTCTTAATTAAATTTAATAGTTTTTCGCGATTTAATATTAATGTTTGTACGCGAATTAATAGTCTTTTATTTATTATTTTTTTTTTTAATATTCATTTCTGGTATTAGAGTCAGTGATTCAAGAAAATAAGACAATCATTCATCATATAAAGAAGGTAATTATTTTATTCTTCAGTTAAAATAGAATTATTAAATATTTCCATTTTTTAACTTTTAAATATTTATATTAAGATTTAAATTACTATTATTATTATAATTTAGTAAAATGTAAATTTTATTATTTTAATATGAGTTTCATTATTTTAATACAAATCTATTTTATACTTTATATATCTTTCTTTATTTCAATTTTTTTATACTAATTTTATTAATAAATTATATTTTAAATTATAGTATTCTATATTTTGTTGCAGATATTTCTTTATTTGAACAATGAGTTTCTGATGGACAACATATACAGAATGGCAATGTTCTTCGCATCTAATGGTGAGTCGCATGCTTTTTTATTCCTCTGGTCATTCAATCATGTCGTAGGATGAAAGTTCCGAATCGACACGAATGATTAGTTGTATACGTAGATTTTTTTTTACGAGCACAGTGACGGCAGGTATTCTTTATATCTGTGAATAATAACATTTCATATTTTATTTATTAGATCAGGATAGGTCTTCTTGCATATCGCGTTTTTTAAATATTGATAAAATTTTTTTGTTCAAATATTCTTTTGTTTTTTAATTTTTATCTTTTTCTTTTTTTTTATGTTAAAAATATTAGTAATGTTTTTTTCATTATTCAATTTTCTTATTATAATCATCAGTTATAATTGTAAAGATAAATTCTATTATTTTTATTCATTCAAAATATATAAAATTTTATGTAAGAAGACATTTCGCGACAGATAGATCTTAAAATCAAAGCATCATGTTTTGAATATTGCTTTTGTATTGTATCGAAATTATGCTTTGATTGAGAGATCGTCTGAGGTTATTTTCATTAATAAACATTAATAGAATTAATTGCTTATTATTATCATTATTATTAAATAAAATAAAACCAATATCTTCATTCACATTTTTTATATAAACTTTTCTTTAATATTAAAGTTACTAATAGTTTACTATATAAAATAGATTTATTAAAATTTAAAATAAAATAAGATATAGAATTGAAAAACATTAGCCCGTTAGATATGAAATAAATGCACTAATACTCTTTTTAGCTCAGGATTTTCAGATTTAATCCCTTCCATGTTCCTTGCCAGGATCTCACTCACGTGCCCAGGTGCTACTTGGGTGAGAGAGAGGCGATGGGCATGATGAGCATAGTTTATAAACTTATAACAATTTTTCAGCGACCGATGATGCGTTAGTGTATCGTGCACGACGTATTTTCCACATTGTGTGTGTACGATTAGGCTGTGGAATTGCGTCGTTTCGTACATCATTCTACATAATTCAAAATACTTGATTAAATATTCACAATTATTAATTTCATTACAATCTTTGATAACAACTTGTATATCACTATTATCCTTGAATTACAATGGTATTGAATCTCATCTATCATTCTAATTTAATTTAATCTTCCTTGAAAAGATATATCTTTTTATCAATAAATATTCACATATAATTAATAAAATTAAATTGTACGCGTGTTTTTATCGCGTTTCAACGCAATGGTCACTAGCCATCGTCGGTCGATTTCAGGAAAATGGTACGTAAACTTAGAGTATGCGAGTGTGTGTGCCAAGCTCGGGTGTCGGAGGTGTCCCGGGACGCTTTCCCTAGTGTAGGCTTTTTTGCGCCCGGGTGTAATGCGTGAGAATCGTGGAATGAGTGTGTTGGTATGCCTGTTTTGCTATTTTTTAAATATAGGGTTAGGTAGGATAGGTAGTATACTTCTGGTGCGAATGTTAATTGTATAAGTAGGTAGGGCCGGGCAGGTTGTCACAGTCTCTCTCTGATCGGGTAGGCGCGTTCTCGCGTGACAACCTGTTTCTGGAAATATAATTTGAAAAATCGAGAGATGGAACGAGTGGAGGATGCCACTCATTTCTGACTATTCGATTTTTCGAATTTCCGTGGTCGCGATCTCGAAACGAACGTTGCGCTCGAGATTCTTCCTTTGTTATTATTTTTTTTTTTTTGTTTGAGAATTAGGAAATCTCGAGCCTAGTTAATAAGTTTCAGCGGGCATCGCGCCCGAAGGAGGAAGACCGAAGAGGCCCGACAAACTGTCACGAAGAGGGCTGCAACGAATGACTTCTCATTTTTTGGATCTTGTTTCGGCCCAAAGAATGGGAAGCCATTATTATTATTTTGTCACTGTGCTCGTTTTAGAATACAGTAGTAGTAGTATTAATAGTAGTAGTAATAGTAGTAGTAGTAGTAGTAGTAGTAGTAGAGTAGTAGTAGTAATAGTAGTAGTAGTAGTAATAATTATATTTACTGATGTACATTTCCATCGTCATCATCATGGGCAAATCGCGTTTTTTTAGTGTTGCGATAAATAAATTACGGTTTGAATTAGAGTTGCGAAAAAATAATAATCGTGTTTGTTTTAGAGATATATTTTTTTTTAATAGTTTTGATAAAGTATAATTTTTTGAAAAAAATATCAATTATTAATATTAAAATTTGTTTCAGTTTGAATTTTAGAGATATTAGATTTCAATTTGTTAAATTATGTAATATTACATATATTAATATTTTGTTAAATTATTTATTTTGTTAAATTCATTTTAAAAATAGTGTTGCGTTTAAACATGATCGCGTTTTTTAAAGTAGCGTTACGTTTATAACATGCCCAATAACAGCTCAACAAGTTTTCCACTGAAATTGTGGATGTTCCTGGTTCCTGAATCACTTACTGCAGCTAAATAAGCTGTAAAAGAGTGGTTTAACGTAGCAGCTTTTCATATGGTTGAATCTATGGAAGGGTAGGTATTTTATATGGTAAGATCAGTAGATGGCGTAAGAAATACTTTTTTGAGGTCGGTATTTCAGGACACGTGTCCAAAAATCTCGCAAGATGTCACATCTATCTTCATATGATCGATAATTTAGAATATACAGACAATCCCATAAGATCATAGGTTTATTCTATGCATTATTATATTCTATGTTTCATTGATTTTTATACCTTATCGATATTACAGATTTCTATAATCTTAAAATAAGGTTATAATAGATTTTGATAGATATATCTCTTTAGATATTTAGACTCAATTTTAGAATTTCTTATGAAAAAGAAAGAGAAATATATGGGATAACATATATATATATATATATATGTATAAGATAGAAAGTTGCAGAATGAAAGAAGAATCGTATTCTAAGAAATTCTTTTATTTCCTCTTACAAATCCAACCATGCATGAAACACCGAGCTTTAAGTCGACCTGCCTCTTTTAGGATATTGCATCCTTCACGTTCTAGATAGCAGACCATTTTCAAAGGCTTCCATCGAAACAGAGATTATCATGAAATTCTTGTATACGTGTAGAAACGTTATCAAGACGTAGTATATCTTTTATATCGAGAAAATAACCACGTTTACGAGTTTGTGAAAATTTTCCACGACTTCGAACGGTCTTGAAATTTTCATAATATTCAAGGCGGAACGTTTAATCGTGCATTGTTCTCTGAAATTTAAAATAGTTCCCAATTTCGAGCGAATTTCTCTCCCTTTATTTATTTATTTTTTTATCACAACTATCCTATCATCTCTCTCGAAATTGTTGTTTAGATCTTTTATTTTCGTTTTCGAATGGAATCCTTCCATTGTTCGAACGCGGAACCGTTTTAAGCCGGTTTATCCCGTTATTTCGTCAAGATAACAATTCCACCTATCGAACGCAACGCGCCTCGATAGAACAATTCGCTTGTCGAGAGAAAATAGGAACACGGACAGAAAAAGTCTTGCCAAACTTGTTACCATTGTTATCTTTTCCCTTTCTTATTAATCATTTTCCATTCAACACGATTATGCCCCCCATTAATTAAAGACCTTATATAACTTCAACAACTTATATAAATGAATGAAAATTATAAAATTTTATAAATTATAATTTTCATAATTTTCGAGTTTATATATATATAAGAAACGGAAGTTAATTGATTCCAGTAAGCGCAATTCGATGCCATCACGAACTATGCGTGTTAAACGTAATTGCTACAATTATTATCCGTGCCATGTAGTTTCACGTGATTCCCGTGTAGCCCGAGCCATTGATCGGACAAATTGATTTGCTTCCACCTGGAGGAGGATGAGCATCCTCGTAATCCATTCCTATTCGACCCGTCTCCTGATATCATCGAATGAACATCATTCTGCGAGGGTAGCACCGCGACAACATCACGCGAACGTCGACAACGTTATTGGACATGGGACGTCCAATCAAACCTGTATTCACACGTAGAATGTTGTTGGCCCCCTTCCCTGCACGTTTTACGACCTCGCTATCTCGCCTAGCCGCGCTCCCTCGCTTCCCCTCCACCCTCCTTCTTTTTTCCCGCCTGAACTCTAAATTTTAAACCATTCTCTCTCCGTGCTCGGTCTCGTTTCCTCTTCTTAATTCCCCGTTTCCTGTGCTATGATGTGTGTATAATTTCGTTCTTTTTTTTTTTTTTTTTTTCTTTTTACGAGAGAATCTCAAAACAGAGAAAGAGAAAGAGAGAGAAAATATTCATCAAATTCCTAGAAAAGAAATTCTTCTTCCGCTTCTTCCACCTTGGATGGAAATATTGAATAAATTAGCATATCGATTAGGTGAAGGTGTATATACAACTAACTCGTCTATACGGATGAAGATGGAACCAAATTTTACCTTCGTGAGATATCTCTCACGCTGAATTCCACCGTCTTAGGTTAACTCGATCGCGATTCGAACCTCACTCGTTCCTCTCCTCGAATCTCTCCTCCTTTGAGACGGATGTCTGGGTTCAAAGGTATTCGACTATTGTCATCAAAGCGGGAAGGGAACTATTTCCCCCCCCCCCGCTTAGATCGAATTATCTCGGTTGAGAAAATACTTACGTTTGGATTATGGGTTAAGTTTGAGTATAATACTGCTTATAATTATTTCCACTCTTTAATCGATATAATATTTCCTCGTTACTATAGTAATACCGCGTTACTTCAACTACGATACATATCGGCGTGATAATATTATTACAGTATTACACTACATTATTTCAATATGCTATACTATACACACATATGTACATCGATATCATAATAATACATTATTACATTATACACTACTTCAAGTGTATTACATCACTCCATTACGTCACATTCTATATGCATTATCTATATTACCACACAACGAGTACTCCCTGCGCACAATATTTATCCATTACTCCATTATCTCGCTGTATACATCAAACGGTACAACGATACACTCCCTATCACAATATTTGCTTCAACGCGTTATTCCATTTCTTACATTTCTCATCGCTATCTATCTATGTATCGAGTACACATACATAGCTCCATTCTCCGCTATGTAATCCATCGCTCTAAATACGTGGAACGAAAGATCAATGAGTATTCGTCATTATCAATACTTTTCACTCGGTCACAAAAGATTATTTGAATCTGTCGGCAGGTTATGGGGGTTCTCTCCTCCCTCCACACAAGTGGGGAATCCTTAGTCGAGTTTCTAGCCGGGGAGAGGAACCTGACGAGTATCCTGACAAGCAGCCTGTTGCGTGACCTGCCCGATCAATATCTGTACAGGCGCAACACCCGCAACCGTTCTTCCCATCTTCCCAAAGCGCGTCCCGTTTCATCCCTCTCCGAGGCAACTCGCCCTCCTTTTTTTTTCCTCCCTCCCTTCCCTTCTTCCTTCCTTCGCCCTTTGTCGTCGAACGAGGCTTCTGGCTTCCAGAAGGGGAAGATACCTAGCCCGTCCTCGGTGAATTAATCTCGGAGACACGAAGGAGGGTATTACCTTGAGACTCTGTGCAAGAGGAGGAGAAAATCAAAATTGTGAGATTGTTTATTATATTGGATTGGATGGATAGGAAAGAATGGTTTTTTAAATCGGTGGTTTTTTTTTTTTTTTTTTGATTCTCGTCTTGATTTCTTGAGGATATTTTCTTTGGATTAACGAACGATGTTGTAGATCTAGATTAAATATCGGGGATAGAGAAAATTAGGTATTTATTTTTTGATTGAAGATGTTGGAAAATGTTAATGTTTTATTTGTACGATTTATATCTCGTCGTTTCGATATTTAGGATGAGCAATAGGTGGTGGTTGATTCGATCGATTGAGTGCAAAAATGATATCGGTGCAAAATTAATTGTGCTTCAAATATTAAACGATATTTTGAAACATTCTGAGTAGCACGTTTTTCTAAATCCTGGAAACAAGATTTTTCAGATATTTCGAGTGAAACATATATCTATAACAAATTACGAAATTAAATTACTAAATTATTTATTTAAACGAATAGGATAATAGCAACGAAGCGTAACAATTTTTCCTTACAAGCTTCATCATTATCCCAAAGAAATATGGTTTCATAGGATCCGTATAGACACAAGACACATTTTATTCTCTCGAAGGAAGATTTGTTCCTGAAAGGTTTAATTTCGAAAACGGGTTATCAATTGTTATTGATTTCACGACAGCGTTTCAATTATCGGTACAGCTATATTAATCGCGTTATTTCCAGCCGGTGTGGTTGGCAACACTTCCGGCTAGCAATTTGCAATAATTATCACTAGCTTGTCGAACGGACCAATTAAAACCAATCGATGGTTTTGGATATTCCTTTCGAGGAATCGCGTTGTGTGCATTCTATCTTTATCCTGTTTATTTGGTAGAGAAAATATCGAGCGTTCTCTCGATTCGGGAAGGGAAGAAGAGAGAGAGAGAAAAAATAATTAACGCGGCTTTAAAGAGCTTGACCCGCTTTTTCCACGTTTGACGTCAAAACTCGTGCACAAGTTTCGACGACGAGCCGTGCCGGTAATAATTTCCATTCCTTCGTGCATTGAAAGCATTACAATTTCATCATCCTTTTCTTTCTAACGGTGGAAAATGAGGATTGGAAAAGAATGATGCGAATAAAACTCGATCGAATTCGATTCAAATTGTTCCGAGTGGAAAATCGTGCATTTTATGAAGGAGGGAGAATTAAGGATTAATTAGTGATTTGAAGGGAATTTGTTTCTCTTTTGTCAATAATTTCGTATCGATGGATGCATTGGGAGTGTTCGTATTAATTGGATAGATTAAGTAGATTGATAAATTTCCTTCGTTTTAATTGAGTAAATATTAAGATAATGTTGATACGATGTTATGTGGAAAGAAATGAATCACAAAGTTTGAAGCGTTATATGTATAAATCATAATATGTCTTTCTTTCGTTTTATTTATTACATATTTATTACATATTTATTACATAAAAATCCACGTTAACAGAAAGCACGTATTTACAGATCTATATTAAATAAAATGTTTCGTTAATTTGAGAAAAGAAAATTAAAGGCAAAAGTAGATTTCAATAATCATGAAATTCGAAATACTAAGCTTGGAAAAAATTAATAAAAATTTTTTTCCTCTCCTCCATTCATAAATTCACGATTATTAAAAATCCACGATTATTAGTAGAAAATACTCGTATAAAATAATCGTACAATTAAATAAAATAATCGTAAAAATATCTCGTTAATTTGAAAAAAGAAAATTAGAGGCAATAATAGATTTCAATAATCACGAAATTCGAAATAGCCCTTTTTTCGATTTCCTTTAAATTTCATTAAATTTTCAGCTTGGAATTTCCAGGTTAGATTTGAGGTTAGAATCCATCGAGTTCCTCCATCATTATTTTAATCACATGATCTCTTTCCTTTAAATTTCATTAGATTTATTTCATTATATTTTAAGCTTGGAAAAGATTAATAAAATTTCTCTCCTCTTCTCCATTCACATAAAAATCCACGATTATTAATAGAGAATACTCGTGTAAAAGTTAGATTTGAGGTTAGAATCCATCGAGTTCCACCATCATTATTTTGATCACATGATCTCTTTCCTTTAAATTTCATTAGATTTATTTCATTATATTTTAAGCTTGGAAAAGATTAATAAAATTTCTCTCCTCTTCTCCATTCACATAAAAATCCACGATTATTAATAGAGAATACTCGTGTAAAAGTTAGATTTGAGGTTAGAATCCATCGAGTTCCTCCATCATTATTTTGATCACATGATCTCTTTCCTTTAAATTTCATTAGATTTATTTCATTATATTTTAAGCTTGGAAAAGATTAATAAAATTTCTCTCCTCTTCTCCATTCACATAAAAATTCCACGATTATTAATAGAGAATATTTGTATAAAAATTGTACGGAATTCATTCTCTTTAATTCCTTTTTGAATTTAGAATTTCCAGGTTTAGGTTTGAGGTTAGAATTCATCGAGTTCCTCCACGGTACGCCATTATTTTGATCACATGATCTCATTGTTATCGCGTTGACTGCATATATACACACACGAAGTTCTCGATGTGGGGTGGAAAGAGGGGTGTGGGAGGAGGCGTTGTTGGCGCCAAGAAGGCGTCGTTTACCGAGGGTTGGGTCGTTCACGAAGACGCAACTCGACCCACGAAAATCCCACGAATTCAAACGCGAGCCTTCCACAGCTTCGACGTGCAATTTAACTAGCTACTTGTTGAGAGATGAACCCAACCCCAACCGGACACCCATCTCTTCTCCTCTCTGCTTTATGCCTTTATTCATCGATGGAACCAATTATCCTGATCGAGTAATTTATTTCGGAAAAAAATTTTCTTTTTTCACGAATCGAAACGAACAATTTCGATCAAATTAAAGGTAAAGGAAAAGCAATCGTTCACGGGATAGAGGCGTAATACTTTAATTACAATTATGCTTCTCGTTGTTTAAATTGCAATTTTAATTCTCCACGCCTTGTCTCTCCCACCCCTCTCCTGATATTTTTGCACAAAATTACCGTTGGAATTATTACGGTCCTCGCTTGTTTATTTTATTTCTGAGTTTTATTTCAAAAAATACAATATTCCAATTCCAATTATACACCCTGCTCCTCATTTTCGGCGACAATTTTAACTTCGAATTTAAATCAGATTTATGTATTTTTAATTTTCAATTGTAATCACACGTAATATATATATATAGAAAGAGATCTTTAATTATTAGAATTAGATTCTCGTCGTGGAATCCGTTCGGGTCCGGGAACTTTGTTCCAATTCGGGATAAATAAGAAAGATGGAAGGTTGGAATTAATCATTTTAGTATTCACGGGTCGTTCTACTCCGCCGAGCCTCCTCCGTTTCCTCCAGGATGGCTCACGTGTTTCCCTCTGAATCGATCAGGGAGGCGCGCCGCTCCCTGAGCTTCCATTTTTGCTTCCACTTCTCCGCATCGCGTGTGCCTCGACATTGCCTTCCAACTACGCCGCTAACGACGTCGACCCGCTTTGCGAACGTTCGAATTTCCCGGACATCGTTAAATTGTATGAAAAATTTCCATTCCCCCTCTCCTCCCCCTTTTCTCTTTCTTTCTCGAAACCCGGTTTCAAATTCGAATTGGTCGGAAAATCCAAGGATCGTGTATGTCGTTTGGCCACTTGGAAAGTAAATGCTTTCTCGTCGATGTTTCGTTGATTTGAACGTTGCTTTGATGCACTATTTTTTTTTTTTTTTTTTTTTTTTGAAATTCTTTCTTTTGATAAAAATAAAATAAACGAGAAAGGGGGTGATATGAATTGAGAAATATATTATTAATATATATAAATATAATATGTATTGAGTGTAAAAGATTGAGGTTTCTCCATTTACGAAATTTTCGTCGATGCTTTCGTGTATAATTGTCGAGAAATTGTTTCTTTTGATAAAAATAAAATAAAATAAAATAAAACGAGAATGGATAAAACGATATGAGCAGAGGTAAGGAACGAAATAAATTGATTAACGTAAAGGATTAAGGGAACAGGTCGACATTTACTTGGATGAAATAGTGATTTAATCTTTTGAGGCACGATTTTTTTATATTTGCCGAGGATTCGAAAAGTCGCCTTTAAAAAATCAAAATTATAATTAAAAGTATATTAAAAGTATAAAGAAACATCTCTCTCTCTCTCTCTCTCCCTTCTAACACAAATTTAACATATTATTCGTAACTTAATAAATAACTTTTTCATCTTTACCACGTTAACTTTATAACCATATAAGTATCCTCAATAATCCAACAACAACAAAACCCAAGATTACTCATATTTTTCCCTCTCTTGTTTACTTATTAAATCGGGACGATCAATTTACTTTTTCAGCCGATTAATCTATTGGGCGCGATCAAAAAACACCAGACTCGATCGATTATTTTTTTATCCTTCTTAATCAAACCCCTCGTTAATTCATAATTGTCAACGTATATAATGCAACTAACCGTTTCTCTCTGATTCGCTGTATTATGTATCTCTCTCGTAACGAGAACGTAACGTGCTCGCGTAACCGTGTATATTTCCATTTCAGTGGAATTACACCAAAGGGCCAACCAAATTCGACCATTTATTCCTCCTCCCCTCAAAAATTTATACGTACATCCTTATTTCGAAAAGACAATTCTCTCTTTCTCTCCTTCTCTCTTTTTCAAAGACACTCCAATTACGATCCTTGAAGCGTTTTTTTTCAAAGTCGCAAGCAAGGATGCGACTTGTTGGTGTGGGGTTGAACGTCGATGACCCGGACGTATGCATGCATGCATGCATGCATGCATTCATGCAGATCCTTGTTAAAGTCAACCGTTTCTTTGGCGAGGGTGGTGGAAACAGAGGGGTGGCCAGTTGTTTATCCGAGGCCACGTCAATTCCAATAATTGGAGGATCCTGATAACACGGTTTAGGAACGGAGCCCGGGGGCGGCTGGCATTTATTAGCCGAGATTCGCGGCGCCCAAATCCTTTTCCATCATGTTAATTCCCTTGGACCCTGGTATCGTGTAATTCGGTGTTCCTCGTCGTTCCTTTCCTTTTTATTCTTGTGATATTTAGATAAGCAATCCTAATTTCTTTTCGAGGAACCAAGGAAATTGGATTCTTTTTTTTTTTAATTGTCGAACGAATTTTTTGCCTCTGTGTGTTAATTAGAGAGTCAAATTGAAAATCAGGAGTATGGAATTTAATAAATAATTGCATATAAATTATATATCTAGTTTATTTCTTAGTCTAATTGTATTTGTGAATTCCTCTTTTCGTGTATGTTAAAATTGAAGACATTTTTTTTGTCATCCAGTGGATGAGCAATGAAATATAATAAACAATTGTATATCAATTATATCTCTAGGTTGTGAATTCCTCTTTTTATGTTGAAATTGAAGAAATTTTTTTTGTCTCCAGTGGATGAGCAATGATATTGTCTCTGAATTAATTAGAGAATTAAGTTGAGAACCACTAATACAGGTATGGAATCTAATATATAATTGTATATTAATTATACCTTTAGATTTTGAATTCCTCTTTTCACGTATATTAAAAAAACACAGAAGTGTTAAATTAGTTTAAAGTAATGTTAAAGTAGTAAATTAGTTAATTAGTTAAATTTTGATTCTTTGTGAGAAATAATCCAGGACATATAGGAATATAATAAACAATTGTATATCAATTATATCCCTAGGTTATGAATTCCTCTTTTCTCGTGTATTAAATTTGTCACCATTAGCATTGTATGAGTTAATTAAAATTGAAAATGTTTTAATAAAAAATTGCAAGGAAGAAGTGTTAAATTAGTATTTTGATTCTTTGTGAGAATCAAATAATGCAGGAATATAATAAACAATTGTATGTCAATTATGTCTCTAGATTTTGAATTCCTCTTTTCATGTATTAAAAAAATTAAAGAAATTGGAAGGATTTTTTTGTTGCTCAGTTGGATGAGCAACAATATACTGTCTCTTTAATTAAAGAGTCTTAAAATATTCTGATATTGAAATGAAAATTTGTGAGTTTTGAACCACGGATTTAATAAATAATTGTATTTCTAGGTTGTGAATTCTTCTTTTTTATATCGTCCCTGGATGAGCAATAGCAAATTGTCTCTGAGTTAATTAAAATTGAAAATGTTTTTTTTATTCTTTGCAAATTTTAGACCAATAAGTTGAAATTGATATAGAACATTGGAACCTGATTTATATCCATAGGTTTGTCTTTTAAAAAAGTCACCAACTGAAATTATAGTTAATTTTATGCAGAATAGTGGCAATTCTAATTAAAGTAAATAAGTATTAAGAGCGATTAAGTAACGATTAATATTGTGTGACCTCTTTCTGGATCACGAACGAAGTAAAGTCTCTTTTCATACATAGACGTGGAATCTAATCCAATTTAACTTGTCTGAGCTTTAAAAAAGTCATAAAATGGATTTCTGATGGGTCGTTGTAGCTACCTTTATGCAAAATAACGGGAGTAATTATTACGAAAAATAAGAATGAACGCTGGAACTTATTGATTAATTTTTTTTTGTGATCACGATTACTGAATTGGAAACCCAGTTGTGTTTATTAATACCACAATATTTTCAATCGAAATCTAATAATTTTGTACGCGTTTGAATTTGCCACGCACGAATTAAAGTTCGTTCGTTCGTTTTTTTTTTATCGTTCATTTTTAACAAAAATCTTGTATGGAAATCATTCCGCGAATATAATTCCTTGTCGCATAGTGAAAGCTATATTTATATATATATATATATTTTTTAATAATTTACATTGCAATTTATTTTCAAGAGGAATATTTTGTATAAATAATTCGTCCAATAATAAAATTACAACTTGTGCACAAATTATGAAAAAAAAAAAAAGAAAAATTAATCGAACTATAGTGTACGTAATGCATATTCATCGAGATTTAAATTATATAGTAATAATTAAAAGCGCGCGCGTGAGCAAGCCACAGAATCATTGAAATAAAAGTATTAAAAGAATAAAAAATGACATAGAGAGAGAAAAAAAGAGAGAATTTTTCTGGCAGATTTAGCGTGTATTATTTTTCGATCGAAGCATATTTGAAAATCTGGTAAAAATAACTGGCCGATACTTTTCCAACTGCTATCACTCCCCAAAAACGTCAATTTTTCATATCTCCAATATAATCAAATTTGTATATCGGATTTATCTCGAAATTAATATTTTGGCGTGGTCAATTAAGAGAGAAACAAAAAAAAAAAAAAAAAAAAATTCGTTAGAAAAATCGAAGAATATCGAGGGGAGATGAAAGAGCGAGCGAAAAAAAATCGAATCAAACAATTTTTCGATTCGTATATTTCGTGCGTTTTATAAAGAAGAAAAAATTGTCTTTAAAAAATCTTTCTTAACTATTTTTTATAGAAAAAGAAAAATAATTGTGTCTACATAAAAGGAAAAAAACCAAAGTCTTCGTCAATTACGTTTTAATTGAATCTCGTTTCTTATAAAAATTTATTTTATCTATAAGAACACAACTTTTAATAATAAAAGGTCTTCGTCTATTGGAGGCTGAACAACAAAGGAATCTCCCTTGGATGTTTACCTCCTTCATAATTAATCATTGCCCCGATAAAAAATAGGAAGATTTTCAGTAGCGTGTTTTAGAAAAGAATTTTAATTAAAAAAATATCGAAAACAGGAGAAAACAGGAGAATTCTTCCCTGTTTGAACGTGGAAAAGTAGACGTAGAAACGTAAATTTTTCGATAATGAACGATATTATCCAAAGCTCTTATATGGGATTATATTAAATAATGTTCGAGGATAAACGCGATAAAATTCGATAAGGAACGAGCATTGTGCCTTTGAGGTTTCGAGATTACAAAAAGGATACTCTTCCTTCGATATAAATCGAGAGAATCCTCATCGAGTATCGGAGAGAGTGAGATTTTTCTGGTTATACGAAATGGAAGAAGAAATGTCGAGAAATTGATTCTATTTTTATTATTTAACGAGATATATTCCAAATAGAAAAATTATAAATTCTTTTGGAAATTTTTAATGATCGAACGAAAGAAGAGGATATCCAACAAGACGAAGGGAACCTTTCCATAATTAGACATGTTCTATTTAATTATAATCCTGAGATTCTGAAATATTAGCTTTTTTTTGGAGCTCGAAGAAATCACACAAAGAATTACAAATTAAATTTAATGGAATTCAATGTATTAATAAAATATAATATTCAATTATTGAACCATTATTAATTTTAAATTTAATAATAAATTTTTCCATGATTAATAACTATAAATAAATAAATTGTATAAATAAATCTAAATAAACAATATATTATTAAAATAATAAATAAATATTTTAATCAAAAAATTAATCCAATTATTAATATTACTTCTCTTACTAAATTTAATGATACAGGAGATCCTATATTTGATGAACATAATATAAATCATATTAAAGATGCAGATGGTATAAAATTAATTATTCCTTTATTTACAAATATTAATCGTCTATTAGTTTGTTTATAAATTACATTAACTAAAAAAAATAATCCAGAAGATCTTAATCCATGAGAAATTATTATTATATATCTTCCAATTAATCTTAATTTTAAATCTCGAAATATTCCACAAAAGAAAGAAAGGTAAACGAAGACATCTTACAATCGAACACACTCTATTTCATTTCATTTCCATTGAGAATATCAAACTTCGATGCAAGTAAAAAGACCCTACTCAAAATTACCTCCCCAAAATTATCTCTCCAAAATTATCTCTCCAAAATTACTTTTTCAAAATTACCTTCCAAAAATTACCTCCCCAAAATCCCCTTATAATAATAATAAAATCCCCATAATAAATCTCTGAAACAGTGCACGACGAAACAATCATCGTGCAACAATCAAAGATGAGGACGAAGATGAAGAAAGGGGGGAAGCAGTTCTACTTCTACTTCTACTTCTACTGTGGAATCCGACGTGGCCAGTTTCGATTGCACCACAGGACGTCGGTCGTCGAAACGATATTAGACATGGGAATATCGGCTGTGCTGCCGTTCGTCCTTGAACTTTAATCCGGCCTGGCCAACCGATGGCCACCGATTCGTGGCCGAATCGGTGACGAAGCATCACGTGGGACAGGTTTCCCGTGAAACGCATCGTGAGCCGACGATTTATATGTATATATATATATATGTATGGATGTGTATATACGTACGATGAAGAGAGCGAGAATTATTATACCCCGTGACACTGCTATGCGATGGTAATGGCAGGAGTTACTTTACAAATGGACTGTCGCGCAATTGTGTAGCGGAAGTCACTTGTTTGTAGTCCCGGCCGAACCGACCAATCGTTATCCTCTTGGTCCACGATCATTGCGGCAAACGTGACCCGTCGATCAAACGCGCGATACTACAACAACGGGTGCACGGTCGTTACTCGCCTTCGTTTAAGAACAAGATTGTTGGAGGTAGTTGGTACAGGAGAATTGGAACCGAGAATTGGAGAGGGTTTTTTTAAGGAGGGAGATCGTTTTGTTTATTATTATTTTTTTTTTTTTTTACTTTTCGAGGGGAAAGGGGGGAGGGTATTTTGGATTCTGATCGAGTGGAAGAATTTGGAAGAAATTTTGAAAAAAATAATTGAGTAGGAATTTGAAAGAATTTGGGAGAGTTGAGAAGAATTTTAAGAGAGGAATTTGAGGAAGACAGAGTCGTTTTTTTATCTTTCGGATTTTGTGGGAAGTGATGATTAAATATTTGAAAGGAATTTGAAGGAATTTGGGAGAATTGAGAAGAATTTTAAGAAAGGATATTTTGGATTTTATTGGGAGTGATAATTAAATAAGAATTTGAAAGAATTTTGGAGAATTGAGGATTTTAAGAAAGGAATTAAGGAGGAGATATTTTGGATTTTGTGGAAGTAGGAAGTTAATTAAATAGAAATTTGAAAGAATTTGGGAAAATTGAGAATTTTAAGAAAGGAATTTGAGGAAGGTATCGTTTTTTTATTTTTTGGAGGAGATATTTTGGATTTTGTGGGAAGTGATAATTAAATAAGAATTTGAAAGAATTTTGGAGAATTGAGGATTTTAACAAAGGAATTAAGGAGGAGATATCTTGGATTTTGGAAAGTTATGATTAAATAGGAAAGAATTTGGGAGAATTGAGAAGAATTTTAAGAAAGGATTTTGAATTTTGTAAAAAGTGACGATTAAATAAGAATTTGAAAGAATTTGAGAGACTTTTAGTGAGTGATTTTAAGAAAATATACCGAGGAGGAGATCATTTTTTATGTTTTATTTCGGATTTGTTTCTTTTGGAAAATGTGGAGAGGATGAGAATTTAATGATCGAGGAATTTAGAGGAATTTAGAGGAAGAGGATTCTAGAAGAAAGAAGTTGAGGAGGAAAATCGTTTATTATGATTTGTTTCTTTCGGAGAATTGGGGAGAACGAGGATTTACTTTCGATTTTGTGGAAAATTAAGAAGAATTTAGAAAAGGATCGAAAGAGATTACAAGAGAAGAGTTGAACTCCTTTCTTTTTGAAGCAATTGCTAAAAAAATTAATCAGCTTGGACGTTGATTTAAACAGAAATTTATATAAAAGAAATAAAAATTTTAAATCTCGCGTTCTTCCTTCGAATTTATGACGTATAATTATCTCTATAATTTTTTCTCTCTTTCTCGAAAGAAACGGATCGCTTTTTTAATCATTTGAAGGATACGTGGATATTTTAAGAAAGTAAAGAAAAAAAGAAAAAAACTTGGAACTTCCATCATCGGAAAACTGAACATCGCGCGCGTTACTTCAACTTTCGAGTTTTAATCTAAAAAAAAAAAGTAACTAGTTTTACCGAGATACGCGTTCCATTAAAAGAATTTCAAGATAGCTCCATACGCTTCCTCGTAATCCTCTTATCAAAAGGAGCCGCTCTCGCTTCCCTCCGAATCACGCTCCATAACAACGATGCCTCTGTTTTTTTAATACAATAATCCAATCACTCAGACGCATTTCTCATCTCAGATTATTCTTTCTCGCCTACGTTAACCGATCCCCTCTCGAGAATCGTGTGAAAGCGAAATGGTGCCGTTAATTGCCTTCAATGTTCTATAAGAATCATGTATTCCTCGTTTAATATGATTGTAGATTACAAGGACCAATGTCCTTTGAGAAACAGTCTTACTCTTACAATCGTCTCATTTTTGTACAGGTAAACAGATAATATTAACTCCTTCATCATCTATAGAATACGATAACACTCATCAATAATATTCGAGTTATGACGGTATCTGTACAGTCTCAAAAGAGTGAAAAGAATAGAAGAGAAAAGATTGACGATAATCGTCATCGATAGATCATGACAACACTCTTCAATAATATTCGAGTTATCTTCATAATCAACCGTGAAAAGAATCTATAAAGGAGAAAAGATCGACGATAATCGTCATCGATAGATCATGACAATACTCGTCAATAATCTCGTTCAATAATATTCGAGTAACTTTTATAATCAACTGTGAAAAAAATCTATGGAGGAGAAAAGATCGACGATAATCATCATCGATAGATCATGACAATACTCGTCAATAATATTCGAGTTATCTTTATAGTCAACCGTGAAAAAAATCTATAGAGAAAAGATTGGCAACAATCTTGATAGATCATAACAACAACAATATTCGAGTTATCTTCACTGTGAAAAAAATCTATAGAGAAGAAAAGATTGATGATAATCGTCATCGATAGATCTTGATAACACTTGTCAATAATATTCGAGTAACTTTTATAATCAACTGAAAAGAATCTATGAAGGAGAAAAGATCGACGACAATCGTCATCGATAGATCATGACAACACTCTTCAATAATATTCGAGTTATCTTCACAATCAACCGTGAAAAGAATCTATGGAGGAGAAAAGATCGACGATAATCATCATCGATAGATCATGACAATACTCGTCAATAATATTCGAGTTATCTTTATAGTCAAACGTGAAAAAAATCTATAGAGAAAAGATTGACGACAATCTTGATAGATCATGACAACAATAATATTCGAGTTATCTTCATTGTGAAAAATATCTATAGAGAAGAAAAGATTGACGATAATCGTCATCGATAGATCATGACAACACTCGTCAATAATATTCGAGTTATCTTTATAGTCAAACGTGAAAAAAATCTATAGAGAAAAGATTGGTGACAATCTTGATAGATCATGACAACAATAACATTCGAGTTATCTTCACTGTGAAAAATATCTATAGAGAAGAAAAGATTGACGATAATCGTCATCGATAAATCATGACAACTCTTCAATAATATTCGAGTTATCTTCACAATCAACCGTGAAAAGAATCTATAGAGAAGAAAAGATTGACGAGAATTCTCGTGAGAGTGATTCGCTGCAAAACGTTGCAATATTCGATCCTTATATCTCACGACTTTTAACATTATCTATGAACGAACAACGTAACAATACACTGAACTCTTTCTCATCGTTCGATTGCACAACAGCGAGATAATATACTGTTTTGGATCGCGCTTCGAGTTTTTTTTATCTTTTAAGATATCTTCGAACGGGGAAGAAAAAGAAGAAGAAGAAGAAAAAAGGCGAATTCTGGCGCCGAGGAAAGCGATGATACATCCTGCTTTAACGCGATGTCAGGAAGGAGGCTCGGTTAGCCGAGGAGCGAGAAAGAGATGGAGAGAAGGAAGAGGAGGGAGGGAGAGAGAGAGAGAGAGAGAGAGAAAGTGGATTAAGGCTTATAAGAGGGAACGGTGTCAAGTGCGCGCTTAAAAAAAACTCTTCTAAAAAAAGCAAACTTTTCAAAAGCATCGTGTGTATTAGGAGAGTGCAGTTAAGAAGATCGTGGAGCACCGACTCGACGTTTCGTCCCTTTGCTCGATCCTTCCAATCTCTCTCTCTCTCTCTCTCTTTCTCTCTCTCTCTCTCTCTCTCTCTCTCTCTCGTTCGAGGCCTCGGGATTTATACACGTTACACCGGATTTTATATCCTTACTTATCGTTGCCGCGTTTTACGTTCGAAACGAAATTCCATCGTGAAATTTATATATTATATATATGTAATGTTTAATCCAATGAGGATGTGTAATTGTAAGGAATTTTTTATTACGAGCTTGTATCCAACGAGAATGTAGAGTATATATATAATAATATATATATATAAGGATTTATGAAATTATAGATAAAAGTATAATGTAGCTCTCATTCAATTTTAATAATACTCGCCGTATATTCTTCGCTCTTTCGATGATCTTTTCATCTAATTTTTGAATAAGAGAGTCATCGCGTTCAACTTCCAGTCATAGATAAAATTCGTTAAATATTTTTCTCTTTCGAATGTTCAAGTTTATTAAATTCTCGTTTAACGTTCGTTTCTTCATATTTCTTTGTTCCTCGTGTTGAAGGAGAAGATTGGTGGAAAATTATTGTTCGTAATACAAAAGTGATAGAAGTTGAGAGGGAAGGGTATTACGAAAAAATATCGATCCAAAATTTCTTTCTCTTTTTTTTTTTTATCAAGAATTTGATAAAATTTCAAATTCATTTCACCAAATGGAAAATAAACGTTATCTTCGTTACGAGCCTGCGAAAAATATCGATGATAGGCAATTCTTCAGAGAGATTTCACTTTCGCATCATCCAAGGATCGCTTGTCTTTCGTTTTAAGAACGAAACTATATATTCCAATTTCAATCGTCGCTTTCATAATAAAAGCTATTCTCTCCCTCCTCCCCCCAATTTCCGCAAAATCTGACGAAACGAGTCACGAAACAAGGCGGGAGAAATTCCTTTATCCACCCCCTTTTTTTTTAAAATTTATTTAACGTCATTTCAGCCGATTGGCTCGGGTTATTAAAATCACGTGCAGCCCATACTCTCGTTAAAATTCCACGTGTACCGGCCCCATATCGGGTAGATGGACACGTTATATAGCTGGTAACGATACCCATTAAGTCGGACGTGGCCCGAGTCCCCGATCGTATCGATGATCCTATCCTCCCCTTGACAAATTCGTGCCGCGTCTTTGCGCCCGATCTGCCAACCTTTTTCTCGCTTTTCTTTTTTCTCTTCTCCCATTTTTATTTTCAATTTTTGTTTTCTCTTTCCTCGCCTGCCTACGTGCACGTGAATAATATTTATTACATAATTATATTTAATAATAATTAATATATGATATTGCGTAAATAATTACGGAAATAAAAGAGATTTTTATTTTATCGTTTGAAGAACGAATAGGAATATCGCGTTGTGTTATATTTGTTGGAGGGGATTTTTAATTTTTAAATACGGAGAGTTGAATATTTTTTATATAGAATAATTCGATGAAAATTTTATGTAGGCGAGTCACGACGCTTGGAGATTTTCTTTTTTTTTTTTTTTAAAAAGGTTAAAAATCTGATTTTCCGATCTTGCGCGACATCTTTCGAATTCGAAAGTTGTTTTGCGCAAGGTGTTCAAAAAGTTTCGAACTGTAGAATACTTTTTTATCTCCTCTCTAGGATTACGTATTTTTTTGTAAAAAAGCTTAAAGCTACGAAAGATGTAATGAAGATAACGTTTATTTTCAATTCGGTGAAATTTTATCAAATTTTTGATAAAAAAAGGAAAAGAAATTTTTGGATCGATGCAAGTTTTTACGAAACTTGTCGAATTTTAAACGATCTCTCACCCCTTAGTCGTAAAAATACATTTCTTTTCCCTCCTATACATTTATAATTATATATTATGCTTCTTTCACGACTTATTCTTTGCCAATCCTTTCCAATTCTTCTTTCGAATTTTATCCTCAAATCATCCATAACAAAACCACCTTCTCCTTTTCATTCTCCTCCTCCTTCTATTATTCTATTCTTATCTCTCTCTCTCTCTCTCTCTCTCTCTCTCTCTCTCTCTCTCTCTCTCTCNTCTCTCTCTCTCTCTCTCTCTCTCTCTCTCTCTCTCTTCGTCCCGAATCCGAATCTTCTTCCTTCCTCCTCTTTCATCCTTTTCGTCCAATCCTCCTTGAAAAAAGAAAAAGGAAAAAAATATCTCGGTCAGGTGCGATTCACGACGTCACCCAACTCATCCGTGTAACGGATTAAAGTGGCCATTGTGAAGAGGCGGTTAAATGAAATTTAATCTCGGCCACTTACGGCCGCCTGTATGGGGTCACGGATGAAACGCAAAAACGTCAAATGCATCGTCCAGCTTAACGCGGGATAATCGTCCAACCTCCAACCTCCACGTCGTCCCAATCCAAGTCAGGGAGGGGAGAGATTTTTTTTTTTTTTTTTAAATCAAACGATACACGGAATCTTTAAGTTAAGGAGGAGAATTAATGGAGAAGGAGGAATGATGGGAGAAATTTAATTTAATAGTAAAAGTTAATAGTAAATAGCAATAGTAAATAGTAAATAGCAATAGTAAATAGTTTAATAAAAATTTAGTAAAAATTTAATAGTAAAGTTACTTAATTTGTTGCTCGAAAGGTAATGATGATTTTGTAAAATGGCCGAGGTTACGCAGAGAAATTGATCAACTAAGGTAATATAAAGTAATACTAAAGTATTCGAACGCTTATATTTGCGATTTTTGATGGACGAAGGAATTTGTTTAAAAGAGGGAAATCTCAAGCAAAATTTGAAAACGATTCAATTTATGCGGTAATTATAATATAAAAGTATTCATATATTATTTAACATCGATATTTTGTTGATATTGTGTAATTTTATAAAATTACAATCGATGGAATTTTCCATTGATTTCTATGATTTTTTTCTTCAAGCATTTTAGAAGATATTTGAAATTTGTTTAACTTTTTACCCACAAATTTTCGATTTATATCTAACTATGTGATCCATTCTTTCACGACACGTTAGAAAAGTTAGAAAGTGTTCCAACGATTCCATCGATCGTAATTTCATAAAATCACACAAGTTGAAACGTCGAATGAGACAAATTATTATTACCAAAAGGTAATAATATCAACAATTCCAACTTATATTCACTCTCTTCGAAGATCCTTTAGAATATTGTGTATCTGTCGAGTGTATAATAGCTAGGAATAAATGTCACTCGTTTGAATAAATAATGTAATTAAAGTAAACTTATTATGCCCAACTGTGAACGTAGTAGACACTTGGCGACGTGGTTAAGTTTACGTGCTTGTAAATTATACACTTTATCATTTGAACGATTCATTCTCGAGCAACATCGAGATATGGATCTGTATTATTAATGCTTAATTATAAAAAGTGATAAGAATTTGTTACATTTGAGAAATAAGGAAACAGTTTTGTAGAATATATAACTCGTACGTATCGATATTTTTTAAAATATCCTTACACATCGTAATACAATAGAATCTTCAGAATATGCTCTATAGCATATTTCAAGGAATAATAATATATATATATTTTTTATTCATAGTTAACGACGAAAAATTCGTTCGAATAATTCCGTCCCTCCATCGATTAATAAAATACCTCGACGTAAATTCTCTCGATTCAATTTTGGGGCAAGAATTTCTCTTGTCAATTACATAAATAAAAAGGGTGTTTTTCGAGATCGAAATTCGTTTTCGGAATATTGGAAGGCAAATGGGCGACGTTCGAATAGGGAAGCGGAGAAGTTTTGGAACAAGTGTGGACGAATGGCTCGAATGGAAATAAGCTTGCTGCGGCCAAGGCTGAAATTACGGCCACGTGTTTTCGTCTTGAATTGAACGCTATCAACGGTATTACCCCCTGCTCGCGTTTCATATGAAAATAAATCGGAAAGAGGTTTTTGGAATGGAAAATTTTACCCATCGAATGAAATTTGGGTTTGTGATCGAGATTGTAACTCGAGGAATTTTTTTAATCTATATAATTTGCGTATTCTTCTTTGTTTCCAAATAGAAAGGGAAAGAGTGTATATTTCACTTAACAAACGGAGGAAAACGATTTAATTTATTCCTAGAAAGGTGTTTACTTTTTATTCTGACAACCTATTCAACTTGCTGTAAACCTAAGTGAAACTTTAGCCTGCTTCTCATATACGATATTATCCTTGATCCTTAAAAAAGAAGGAAAAAGAAAAATATTTTACCAAAATCAAATCTTAATACTAAACAATATAATTCTAATTATTTTATAAATTATAAAAAAAGTATCGTATAATATAAAAGCGCAAACGTACAAGTTGTTATTATTAGAGAAACTTAAAAATCTTAAAATTTATACTAAAACTTCATACATTCGTTTTACATTTTGTTCAACGCGCCTTTTTCGAGGAACTGGAAGAAGTCGAAGGCTTTATCCATATATTAGGAAAAAAGTTCACACAAAAATATACTTCGAAGGAGATTGGAATAGCGGTCAAAACGAGATTAAACTTTTATCTCGTGCCAGGACAAAAAATAGGATAAGAAATAAAAGCATAACACCGACAAACTATCCATAACATTTTACAATCAAGGATAAGAGAAAACAAAGCGAAAATAAGTATATATATATATACATTCTAATTTTAAATTACATTACTGATATTCTATTTTAAGAGATTTTATTTTCATTTCAATGTGTACAATAAGCCACCTATTCGAAATTAACCAAAAAAATTAAAACTTTCCTCTGCCTACAATTTTACCATCCGATTTATAAACCACACCAGCAGTTAAACGATCGAATCCCTTAAAAGTGAAAATCACGTTGAACGTTCTCTTTCTCGAAAAAAAGATTCTCCTCGATTCCTCAGAACCATTTCCAGCCCAAATGTGTCCCTCGCGCCCTCCTACAGGACAGGAGGGGAGGGTTTGGAGGAGATAGGTGGCGAGGGAAGAGATAGGTTCAGGGCCGTTTTACTCGGGAGCAGCCCTATAGCTGAGATCCCGGCTGGATTCGTAAGAAATCGATACGCGGCCAACCTGCCACCTGCTGGCAACCTCTGACCGACCTACTGGTTGCTGCAGCAGGTTGTTCCGTCTCATTCCGCCGATTGGCCAAGAGGATCGTCGGTTGCGCGCAACCGATATTCAGGACAAATTGGAGCTTGGCTTTTTTTTTTTAAATTTTCTTTTAAATTTTTTTTAAATTTTTTTTTTAAAATTTTTTGAAAAATATTATATTGTAGTATTTGGGGTTCTCTGGGTTCGTTGATCCTTTTCTTTAAAGTAGAATATTTTTGGAAGAGTAGATTATCTTTTATCGGAGAAAATGTGAGATTTTTAGTTACAAATTGGAGCTTGGCTCCAATTGGGCGGAAAAACCTTTTGCAAACCTTTCGATTCGTCGATCTTTGTTTTTTTTTTTTGGTTTTTTAAAGTAGAGTGATGATTGGGATGTCGCATCTACATCTTTCTTTTCTTTTTGGAGATGGAATTTTTTGGTTGCGTCTGAAAAATTGCAGGGTATTTTTATATAGGGATTTTTGGATTCGTTGATTCTTCTCCCTTGTCTTTTAAGAAATGGTGTCAAGATTTGGATGGTGGAGCAATTTTTTTTTTTAAATTTTCTGAAAAATATTATATTGTAGTATTTGGGGTTCTCTGGGTTCGTTGATCCTTTTCTTTAAAGTAGAATATTTTTGGAAGAGTAGATTATCTTTTATCGGAGAAAATGTGAAATTTTTAGTTATGATATATCTTTAGTTATTTTATATCATTATTATAGTTATTATAGTTATTTTATATTATTATATATATTTAGTTATTTTATTATATTATTATATATAGTATAATTATATTTTTAGTTATTATATATCTTTCGATTCTTTCATCTTCTTTTTTTTACTTTCTTTAAGTAGAGTGATATTGGGATGTTTCTTTTTGGAATAGATGGTAGTTAGTTGGGGGAAATCTTTCAATTCGTTGATCTTCTTTTTTTTACTTTCTTTAAGTAGAGTGATATTGGGATGTCACTATATTTTTTGGAATAGATAGTTAGTTGATAGTTAATTGTGAAGATTTTTTGGTTATGGTATTTCTTTCAAGAAATGGAGTGGTATTGGAATGTTATCAAGATTTGGAGCAATTTTTTTTTTTAAATTATGGTATCTGAAAAATATTACAATGCATATTTGAGTCTCTGGGTTCGTTGATCCTTTTCTTTTTGCAATTTTTCGATTCGTTGATTTTCTTTTTCTTACTTTATTCTTTAAGTAGAGTGATATTGTTGCACATTTTCTTTTTCTTTTTTTGGAGATGGAATAGATGATAATTAATTGAAGGAAATTGTGAGGATTTTTTGATTATGGTATTTCTCTTAAGAAATAGAGTAGTATTGAAATGTTCAAAATTTGGAGCAATTTTTTTTTTTAAATTATCGTACCTGAAAAATATTACAATATTTGAGTCTCGTTGATCCTTTTCTTGTCTCTTTGAAATAGAATGTTATCGAATAGAATAGATTACCTTTTATCGGAGAAAATTTTTTGAAAATAATCGAATCGCATTTATTATCTATTGAAGAAAGAAAATATGTATACGAAATTTTCTACTTCGTCGTGATTTCACGACGAATACTTCAAATTTTTCGAATTTCTTTATTCATCTCTATGCACAAGTATCGACGAATATCGAACACATTGATACACAACATGAAAAGATTCCAAGTTTTCTTTCATCGTTTCGCAATTCCTTTCGAGGGATCGATCGATACACGCCTGTGTTATCTCGGTTGATATTTCAAATATTCAAAGGGAAAGGGGGTGTGGTTTAAAAAAAAAAAGTAAAGCGAGGGCATATTTCATCCGGAAGAACGCGAAGCTTAAGTCTAAATGGCTAATTAAGAAGAAGGAAGGCAAGAGACATCAAGGGGTGGAAAATATTTCGCAGGCGCGAAGAGCTAAGAGGATTAAGTCTCAGACTCTCCCTGTAAATCTCGAAACCTTAAGTCTCCAACTCTCCAAACTCTCGTTATCCTCCTCGATCGAAACCGTGTGGATGAAAATGTCCATACGATTTTAATTTTATTAATATCCAACATACGATAGCTTTCGTATCGAGAGTGAATGAATCATGTTCAACTGGCATTGGATTTCTTGCGAATAACTGTTTAAAACTGCGAAGAGTTATTTTCTTTCGTCGTATACTTGATTTATTGCAACGAAAGAAACAACAAATAAATTGAAATAAATCGAAAGGAATTCTGTTGGATATCGATCCTCCGCCTATAAGAAAATACTTCGTTATATTAAATAAAGGAAGATAAATAAGGATAAAGATCGATAAATGAGAAGTTAAGAAAAATCATAAAAATTCTCTTACCTACATATACAATCAAACACTAGACTAGAGAGAGAAGAATATTATGTAAAACATTAGGAAGAGAAAATTTTGTAGGAAAAGATTTTCTATTTCTTCCTTTTCTTCTATTAAATAAAGATAAATATAGACAAACGAGAAGTTAAAAAAATTTATAAAAATTCTCTTTATAAGAAGAAAACACTTTTAATAAATATTTAAATAAAAAAATTATATTAAATAGAAGAAGATAAATAAAGATGGACAAACGAGAAAATTCATAAAAATTCTCTTATAGTACCTACATATACAACCAAACACTAGAAGAAAAGAATAGAGACATTAGGAAGAGATAAATAAAAATCGACAAACGAAAAGTTATAAAAATTTATAAAAATTTATAAAAATTCTCTTCATATGAAGAAAATACTTCTAATAAACATTTAAATAAAGATGGACAAACGAGAAAATTCATAAAAATTCTCTTATAGTATCTGCATATACAATAGAGACATTAGGAAGAGGAAATTTTCCAGAAAAGAATTTTCTATTTCCTCCCTCCCTTTTTTCTATTAAATAAAGAAAGATAAATAAAAATCGACAAACGAAAAGTTATAAAAATTTATAAAAATTTATAAAAATTCTCTTCATATGAAGAAAATACTTCTAATAAACATTTAAATAAAGATGGACAAACGAGAAAATTCATAAAAATTCTCTTATAATACTTACATATACAACCAAACACTAGACTAGAAGTACCTACATTTATAAACATTTACAAACACTAGAAGAGAAGAATAGAAACATTAGGAAAAGGAAATTTTCCAGAAAAGCATTTTCTATTCCCCCCTCCCTTTTTTCTATTAAATAAAAAAGATAAATAAAAATCGACAAACGAGAAGTCATAAAAATTCTCTTACCTATACATACAACCAAACACTAGACTAGGATGAGAAGAATAGAAACATTGGGAAATTTTCCAGAAAAGGATTTTCTATTTCCCTCCCTCCCTTTTTTCTATTAAATAAAGAAAGATAAATAAAAATCGACAAACGAAAAGTTATAAAAATTTATAAAAATTCTCTTCATATGAAGAAAATACTTCTAATAAACATTTAAATAAAAAAATTATATTAAATAGAAGAAGATAAATAAAGATGGACAAACGAGAAAATTCATAAAATTTCTCTTATAATACCTACACATACAACCAAACACTAGACTAGAAGTACCTACATTTATAACCAAACACTAGAAGAGAAGAATAGAAACATTAGGAAAAGGAAATTTTCCAGAAAAGAATTTTCTATTCCCCCCTCCCTTTTTTCTATTAAATAAAAAAAGATAAATAAAAATCGACAAACGAGAAGTCATAAAAATTCTCTTACCTACACATACAACCAAACACTAGACTAGGATGAAAAAAATAGAAACATTGGGAAGAGGAAATTTTACAGGAAAGGATTTTCTATTTCCCTCCCCCTGTCGTTCTCTCTGCAACGACCGAGAAAATTACTAACAGCGGCCCTGTTAAACGTGCCGTGGAATATCACTTTTGTTATCGCGGAGGAGCTTTACTTCGCCGCATTATTATGCGCGACACTCGTTTTTCAGATAAGAGTTGGCGTGTTTCGACGAAGGAAGAAAGGTCCAGCGAGTGACCTTCCGTCTCTGGGCTGAAGAGACGACGGAGGAAGGACGACGAAAACACCCTTCGGTGATAAAATGGCTACTCTTCGAGTCCAGAGACGGGGACCAGTCGATTAATCCCGGCGAAACTTCCGCTGGACCGTGTAACTCAATGGATTACGCCACTTCGACCTTGCGGGGGCAACAGTCGTCCTCTTCATTATCGAGGGAATCCCCTTTGGAGGGAGGGATCTTTTCGCCCAGCTTTGCTCCTTTCGTGTTGCTCTCGCGATTCTTCTAATAGGAATTTGAAAATTCGCCGAGGAAAGGTGAAACGTGGTTGGGGAGGATACTTGTAATAAGCGATTTTTATGTAAGTAATGATTTTTTAGGGTTCTTGGTTCTGTTTTAATGATGATGGAAATATTGAAAATTGCTCAGTCGTTAGAAATACTCGTAGAAAGATCGTTTTGATTTGGCAACTTGTCGTCATTTCTAATGTAGAAGCAATGGAAATTGTTCATTTTACTCTCTGATCTTGTCGAGCTTTTTATTTTTCTGAAAGCTTGTAAATTACAATATATAATAATTTGAAAATTGGCGGGAAATATATTTACATTGCTATCTTAGAAAAGATGAAAGATGATTGGGATATCTTGGATTAGTGATTTCTATAAATAATGATTTTTTAGGGTTCTTTGTTAGTTTTCTCTGTTAGTTTTCTATGGTGATAATGGAAATATTGAAAATTATTCACTTGGATATAAGCAATGGAAATTGATTTGCATTTTGTTGATTTCTCTGATCTTTATTTTTTTGAAAGCTTGTAATTTCGGAAAATTTAAAAATTGGCGGGAAATATATCTGTATTGATATCTTAGAAAGATTATTTTTTAGAATTCTTCGTTAATTCTTTAGAGTGATAATAGAAAATTAAAAATTGTTCTCTTGGAAATATTCGTGTTCCTCTAGATCTTCTCCTCTGGTTTATTTCTTCGGCAGCTATAATGGAGTAATGGAGGTTTGAAAATTGTTCATTTTGCTCTCTCGTCGAGCATTATTTTTTTTTGATAGCTCGTAATTTCGGAAAATTTGAAAATTGGCGGGAAAAAATATTCGTATCTTAGAAAAGGCGAAAGATGATTTTTTAGAATTCTTCGTTAATTCTCTACAGTGACAATAGAAAATTAAAAATTGTTCTCTTGGAAATATTCGTGTTCCTCTAGATCTTCTCCTCTGGTTTATTTCTTTGACAACTATAATGGAGTAATGGAGGTTTGAAAATTGTTCATTTTGCTCTCTCGTCGAGCATTATTTTTTTTTGATAGCTCGTAATTTCGGAAATTTGGAAATATCTCTGTGACAAGATTAAAGCCTGTTCTGAGTTCTCTCCTCGCGTATAACAGCTCCCGATCTCTTTATAGGACAGATTACGAGCCGAAGAAACCGAGAGAGAGAGAGAGAGAGGGTTACTTGCTGGCCGTGTTAATTAAAATATCTGAACAGGTATCTCCTCATTTTTCAACATTTTATATCTCGCAATATTTAAATTCCACGCGAGCTTGAAGCGAAGTTAAAAAGGGAAGTTTTTACAGAGAACCGGTGTTTAATTTATATTAAAAAATCTTAACAAGAAGAAAATTGTTTTACGTGAAATATTTCGATTTAATTTTTCGACGAATTTTTCCCTTTGTTTGTCAATCTATTGTAACATTATTTATTAATCTTGGTACGATGCGTTTCTCGTATCTTATCTTATCTTTCAAGCACTTAGTACCAAGTATTAATCCCTTATATGATAATACCGTGTCACGTCCAAAGTGGCAAAGTTCCGCTCGATGAAACGAGCTACACTTGAATCATGAAATACGAATCGCGTATAATTCTCCAATAATTCTCGCGTCTGACCTAACGTAGATGCTATAGAATAAAACGAACCGATAAAATCATTAAAATAAATAATTTAGATATAAAAGAAATATTCGAACATGTGCATATTTTATCAGCATACTTTCACCTGTTTTCATCTGCTCGTTTCCAACAAATTTTTTTCCATTCAATAGCGAAAAAATGAAACACGAAATTCAACGTACACCTTGAATTTAATTAATCAACAGAACATACATATATATATATATATATATATATATATATANCCGCGTGTATAATACATATAATTTTAAAATTAAAATACAGCCAACTTCATCCCTTTAAAAATAGACACAAGCCTCTCCTTTCGTATATACATATACATGTTCATATATATTCGCTCAGCTGTCAGTTATCTCGTCACAACGCATCGAGAAAGAATCGAAACAAATCGAGAACTCGATTGCTGCGTCGCGTCTGCCAAATATTTGTCTTCCAATGCGCACGATTCCCCCTCCCCTCTTCTCCTTTGTGATCGGTTGACGAGGAGGAGAAAAACGTTTCGTATTCCACCACGAATGTTTTCAACTGTACGTATACGTATATATCATCGAGGTATCCACCGTTTCAGCCGGCTTTTCGTCAAACGAAATTTTGCCTCGCGCAAAAGATTCCCATTCCGCACGGTGACGTTGCTATTATTATACGGCTCTCGAATTGCTGCGTTTCAACCGCTGTTGTCCAACAACTGAGAGAGATTGTGCGCGAGAATAGGAGAGGGGAGGAGGGTGAGGAGCAGAGACGTTGAAATATATATATATATATATATAGGGTGTTTCCTGATTTTTAGCTCCCGTTTTTACGTAAGACGATTTATAAGTGGAAATAAGTGGGAAAGTTCCTTCCTCCTTGGTTAGATTAGTGGCGAGCTAGGTGGCGCCACGAGGAAATAATAGGCGTTAGTACATTTTTCGACGACGCGGCAAATTTAAAATCTCGTCGGTCGGAAATTTTAAAAATAAAACATTTCTTTCGTGCTTAGAGTATAGGCACACGCTTTCTACTCACGATCTCATCCAGAAACCAAAATTGAAAGATTCACGAGTTAAAGTTAATTCTTAAAATCCATGATGTATTATTTTTTATTATTTATTCTCTGATGTATAACGAGAGCATATACGAAATATGCACTGATACACCCTGTATAGAGAGGAATCCAAAGAGAGAGAGAGAAAGAGAGAGAGAGGGAGGGAGAGAGAATAAACAACGAAATTCGCGAATCTAAAGCGGGATTCTATCTGTTGTCCAGGACGAAGGGATTAACTCGGCCGTGGGTCTGCAAAAGAAGGCTTTTAGGGAGGCGCACCGTGATTAGAACAAAAGAGTTTCCCCTGGAAAATGGGGGAACTGGAAAATGGATAACGACGGCGTAATTGCGCCGCTTCATTAGGGCGAAACTTGTTTCTTTCTTTCCTCCTTTGCCATCCACGATTGTGCCCGCTTCCCTTCGATGGATTTCTTCGGATGCTTTTCTTTTTTTCTTTTCTTTTTTTTTTTTTTTTTTTTTTTTTTTTGGGGAATAATAAGGAATAAAAAGGGAACGAGAAAAGGAGTTCTTTTTTATAAAGTAGTAATAGATTGTGGATGCAGATTTGGGAGAGATAATTAATTTGAGAATTGAGAAAGATTTCTTCTTGAGAATTGGATAGTATATACTTATCCTTGATTTTGAAATTTGGATGGAGAAGTGAAATTGGACGATTGGATTGGAGGATATTCGTGTTCTTTGATCGATGATAGATGTAAGTATTAATGTAATAAATTAACGGGGATGGTTTTTCGAGGGATTGAAAAGAGAAAATTTTACTTTTGATTTAGGGTTTTTGAGAAATTTTTATGGCGAAGCTTTGAATCGAAAGATGTTGTGTGTTTAAGGTATCGAGATTTTTATTGATTACGAGAAGCGGAAGGGAATACGTATTTATTACGTCTGAAGACATCGGGAGAAGTTGGAAACTTTTAATGGAGAAGGAAAATAGATAATTATTTTCCAAGTTGTCCCTTTCATTGTCATTTTATTACGCCAACAAAGGGATTTGCTTACGTAACGGGCAACTATTAAAATTTATTGGCTGCGAAATGTAGAAAGTAATTACTTTTGCTACGTCTGACAACAGAATTTTCAAAAGTTTTTAATCACAAAGAAATAGATAATTATTATTTTCTCTTGTTTCGAAATTCTTTGTAATTTCATTAAACACCGACAAAGGGTTTTACATAACTAACGCAAGTATCTAAATTTATCTATTTTTAATGAATACTATATTTTTTCAATCGTTGAAAAATGAAAATTTTTTGAATCGTTGGAATGGTCGAAAAATTATTTCCAAATAATTAATTTATTTCCATTTTCAAATTCCTTGTTTCAAATTTCATTACATTTGTAGAGTTTACTCGTGATATAAATAACGCAAGTATCAAAATTCACCTATTTAACGAATATTATATTTGACGTCAAAATTGTCAAAAAATTATTTCCAAATAATTAATTTGTTTCCATTTTCAAATTCCTTGTTTCAAATTTCATTACATTACATTCGTAGTTTACTTGTGATATAAGTAACGTGATGAAGTATCAAAATTCACCTATTTAACGAATACTATATTTGACATCAGAATTATCAAAAAAATTATTTCCAAATAATTAATTTATTTCCATTTTCAAATTCCTTGTTTCAAATTTCATTACATTACATTCGTAGAGTTTACTCGTGATATAAGTAATGCAAGTATCAAAATTCACCTATTTAACGAATACTATATTTGACGTCAAAATTGTCAAAAAATTATTTCCAAATAATTAATTTATTCTTATTTTCCAAAATAATCGCTTTGCTTACTCAAATTTCATTACATTGGCAAAGAGTTCACTTTTAATATAAGTAACATAAGTATCAAAATTCATCTATTTAACGAATACTATATTTGATGTCAAAATTGTCAAAAAATTATTTCCAAATAATTAATTTATTTCCATTTTCAAATTCAATTGTTTCAAATTTCATTACATTCGTAGAGTTTACTTATGATATAAGTAACGCAAGTATCAAAATTCACCTATTTAACGAATATTATATTTGATATCAGAATTATCAAAAAAATTATTTCCAAATAATTAATTTATTCCTATTTTCCAAAATAATCGCTTTGCCTACTCAAATTTCATTACATTGGCAAAGAGTTCACTCTTAATATAAGTAACATAAGTATCAAAATTCACCTATTCAACGAATACTCTGTCTGACGTCGAAAAATTGTCGAAAAATTAAACGCATAATTGCTTTTTCCTATTTCGAATTCTTTCATAATTTCATCACACTATGAAAGAACTCTTGCTCTTAAATAAAGCGACGACTAGTTGAATATCCGATCGAAAGAAACGGAGGAGAGGAGAGAAGATATTGTTCGGCAAGTTACCATCGAGAGAATAGATCGCGATTCCACTTCGTTATACATTCAGACCACGTCCGGACCGGTCTTCCTTCTAATAACATCACGCATTCCGGATGTCTTTGCATCTCGTTCCATTCGGCTTAGCCCTCGGTGTGAATCCTTGCACATCCCTCGGTCACGTTTTCGCACGGAAAGATCCCTTCTTCCCACGCCAATTTCGAAAATCTTCCCTGATCGTCGAACCCCCAACCTCGCGTGTATTTATGCAAACTCCTCCACGCGAGAAACTTGGACGAATTTATAATATTGTTACGTCGAGGAAACAAGGGGCTGAGGAAAATTTTAACAACGGCAGTTATCGAGAGAATTTGGATGAATTGTCTTTTATCGTTGCATCTTATTATTTTAGTGAATTAAGTTAAAAAATTTGAATATTCGAATTTAAAAATCTTCTATGGCTGACGTCACGATAATTGTTTTACGTTGAAGTCGATTGAAATTTGGAAAATGAAAAGATAGATAATTAGATTAGATGATAGATGATGGATAAAGATTAGGAACTAATATTTCGCACGAATCGGAGAAGTATGCTGTTGAATAAGATATTGGAAATGTTATATTCGGATTTGGTGCCAATTTTCGATTTTTTTATATTAAAAAATCATGATAATATTATTTTCCTCTTTTATCGATTTTGAAGAAGAATTTCGAATTTTCGACGATTTATTGACGAATGAATGCAACGAATCGAATTAGTGATTATTTTTCTGCTGGATTTTAATTTCTCGTTTGACAAGGGAGGTTTCGCCCCTTGGGTCGAGGAATGGAATTAAAGCGACCATATAAGGCGCTACGAAATAGAATCGGTCTCGATTCTTTGCTTTGGATGAAATTGTGATTCGTGTTAAGAAGTAACTTTTCAACTTCCGCCCCCTCTTTTTTTCCCCACAACAACATTTCAGAGATCACGAGAAGAGGAGGGAGCGCTTTGCTTCTTTAATTCTTTTTTTCTTCGAAACGAATCCTCAAAGAAGCGAAACAACTTGTCGTCAAAATTGAACGATATACCGACTACCGATTCAAATATTTATAACTCTTGCTTCCGATGAATTATTGCGAGGATGCTTCATCGGTGTATTACACCGTTGAAAATAATTCAAGAAACGTTTCGCAAAGGAGCAAATCCATTTCTCCCGCTCCATTTATCCTTTCTTGAATTTTAATCGTCCTAAGGCGGTGCCAGGATACCGAATTTCGAACAGAGGTGTTTCCTCCTTTGATTTTGATTCAGCTTCACCTGTTCGAGAACGACGATTTTCGGATTTCACTCATCGCTTGTTAACGCGGACCCAGGATGCGATTTCTTCGCTCTGCAGAGTGATTAAAGGACGGAAGAACGAGATTGAAACTGGTACGAGTGTAGGTGGACAAACGACAGCAAGAACAGTTTGAGGATCAACCTAGTGTATACAGCTAGCGATGGATATAAACGATCGATCAACAGAACAAACAATATTTTTTGGAAATGCATTCAACCATACTTTAATTTTTATCCTGGTAAAATTTCTAGGAATAATCTTTGAAATCTTGGAAATTTTGGAAATGAAATGACAATCTTTGGATTAAGAAAGAATTCATTTTTTCAATCGAATATCTTGATAAAATTGCTGGGAATAACCTTCGAAATGTTAGAAATTTTGGAAATGAGATGAAACTTTGGATTAAGAATAGATATAAACGATCGATCAAGAGAACAAACAATATTTTTGAAAATGATACTTTAATTTTTATTCTGATAAAATTCCGGGGAATAACTTTTGAAATGTTGGAAATTTTGGAAATGAGATGACAATCTTTGGATTAGCGATCGGTCAAGAGGACAAGCAATATTTTTGGAAATGCATTCAACGATACTTTAATTTTTATTCTGATAAAATTGCTGGGAATAATCTTCGAAATGTTGGAAATTTTGGAAATGAAATGACAATCTTTGGATTAAGAAAGAATACTTTAATTTCAATCGAATATCTTGATAAAATTGCTGGGAATAATCTTCGAAATGTTGGAAATTTTGGAAATGAAATGACAATCTTTGGATTAAAAAAGAATATTTTAATTTCAATCGAATATCTTGATAAAATTCCGGGGAATAACTTTCGAAATGTTGGAAATTTTGGAAATGAGATGAAACTTTGGATTAAGAATAGATAAACGATCGATCAAGAGAACAAACAATATTTTCGAAAATGCATTTAACGATACTTTAATTTTTATTCTGATAAAATTCCGGGGAATAACTTTTGAAATGTTGGAAATTTTGGAAATAAGATGACAATTTGGATTAGCTATCGGTCAAGAGAACAAACAATATTTTTGGAAATGCATTCAACGATACTTTAATTTTTATTCTGATAAAATTGCTGGGAATAATCTTCGAAATATTGGAAATTTTGAAAATGAGATGACAATCTTTGGATTAGCGATGGATATAAACGATCGATCAAGAGGATACAATACAAACAATATTTTTGGAAATGCATTCAACGATTATCGAATATCCTGATAAAATTGCGGGGAGAATAACTTTCGAAATATTGGAAATTTTGGAAATGATATTTGTATACGACTAGGAAACATATTTACCTCGAAACTCTAATTATATCGAAGAAATAACTTTCGAAACATATTTAAAGTTTATTGATAGATATCCCTAGCAATTTTTAGACACGATTAGCGATGGGTATAAAACGTATGATCGACTCACGAAAATTCACGAACTCACCGATTTTTATCCGATCCTAAGACAAAATCGCGAGAGGGAAACAAACATTTGTTGAAACGTTTTTAAATTTTGCCGAAAGATTTTCGTGTATACATCGAAAACAGGAGAATATTTGGACGCGATTAGCGATGGGTACGAACGCTCGATCAACATAGTTCAACTCGAACGGAATTGGACGATACTTTTTCCTGATGGAATCGCGAACCCTCCTCTCGAAACTTGGAAAACGCTTGAAACTTTCTCGAACGGGACGGCAATCTTTTAAGAATGAAATTGGCCGAGAAGTTGGAGCAGGAAAGGAATCGAATGGCCATCGCTATGCACGCTCGCGAGGCTTGCGCCAACTCCATCACCACCACCACCACCACCACCACCACCACCACCGCCGCTACCAGGCAAACGCGCACCTCGACTCCGTTCCACCTCTACCGCCTCCATCAGTCGACCCCGTGCAACGCGGCTCGCCGGCCGCCGCGCGAAAATTTTACCCTCTTGCCCGCCTCGATCTGCGCGCGATCCCTTTGTTCGCCTTTCCGCGACGCAGTCGCGCGTCCTTGCGAATCGTCCTTTTTTTTTTGCCGGCCAGTGATCGAAACCGCGCTCTCCTCTTCCATCCTTCCAACGAAACCACCACGAGACCACCGAGACGAAGAAGAAGAAGAACAAGAAGAAGAAGAAGAAGAAGACGAACGAAGAAGAGAATTTCGAGAGAGAGAGAGAGAGAGAGGAAAATAAAATAAGAGGTGATATCGAGCGTGCGTGTATACACACATATATATATATACATATATGTACAAAAATTGTTGTATACAATCCATATATACATATATAGGTGCGTGTTGTAAGGTCACGGTGAATTGGATAGAGCGACGAGAGTGAGAGAGGAGGGACACGGCGTGGTTAGAGAGGCGAACGGAGAGGAGGATTCCGCGCAAAAGCCGGCTCCCACGGCCGGTCCCCCACTCGCTAACTTGTTGAGCCTCTCTCTCTCCTCCTCGCCAGGACATATATATATATATATATACAAACACACATATATATCCTCTTTCTCCCTGGAATAAAGGAAAAAGAAAGAAAGAAAAATCATCATCGACATGAGGACGAGGATCCTACTACTCCTTTTCCTCCTTCTCTCCTCGTGCACCGGCCCGAGCAGGGGCAACGCGGTGTCCCCGCAGAGGGGCAACGTGCACAACGACCCCCTGGTCGTGGAGACGACTAGCGGCCTCGTGCGCGGCTTCCCCCGCACCGTGTTGGACAAGGAGGTGCACGTGTTCTACGGGATACCGTTCGCCAAACCGCCGATCGGCCCCCTCCGTTTCAGGAAACCGTTGCCGATCGAGGCGTGGCACGGCGTGTTGAACGCGACCGTGTTGCCCAACAGTTGCTACCAGGAGAGATACGAGTACTTCCCCGGCTTCCCCGGCGAGGAGATGTGGAACCCTAACACCAACATATCCGAGGACTGTTTGTACCTGAACATATGGGTGCCTCAGAAGTACAGGCTGAGGCACAAGGGGTCGGACGGTGGGTCGGCGAGCAACGGTGGGCCGAGGAACGGTCTCCTCCCCCTGCTGGTGTGGATCTACGGGGGTGGGTTCATGAGCGGCACGGCCACCCTCGACGTGTACAACGCGGACATCATGGCAGCGACCAGCAACGTGATAATAGCCTCGATGCAGTACAGGGTGGGCGCGTTCGGTTTCCTATATCTGAACAAACATTTCACGAATAGCGAGGAGGCGCCCGGGAATATGGGGCTTTGGGACCAGGCGCTCGCCCTCAGATGGCTTAGGGACAACGCGGAGGCGTTCGGCGGTGATCCGGAGTTGATCACGATCTTCGGCGAGTCGGCGGGCGGCAGCTCCGTGTCCCTGCACCTGATCTCCCCCGTGACAAGGGGCCTGGTGCGCCGCGGTATACTGCAGAGCGGCACCCTGAACGCGCCCTGGAGTTACATGAGCGGGGAGAAGGCGAACGAGGTGGCGAGGATACTTGTGGACGATTGCGGATGCAACTCGACAATGCTGAACGAGAATCCAGCGAGGGTGATGGCGTGTATGAGATCCGTGGACGCGAAGACCATATCCGTTCAACAGTGGAACAGTTATTGGGGAATTCTTGGCTTCCCCTCGGCACCGACCATCGACGGGATCTTCCTCCCCAAGCATCCTCTCGATCTGTTGAGGGAGGCCGACTTCAAGGACACCGAGATACTGATCGGTAACAACGAGAACGAGGGTGAGTTCTCCTATTTCTTTTCCATCTTCTCCTCATCTTCGCACGTTGTGTGGATGGAAGACACTCTTTTCCTTTTTAGATGGATTAGTCGATTCTTGTACGTATATTTCTTTTTTCGCAAAGTCAGAAGCAATGAGAAGAAAGAAGAGGGATGTTTCGTTACTTTCAGACGAATAGTTTTATATATATATGTTTTTTCTTCGCGTTAGAAGGAATATTCAGAAGGACTGGATGAGAAGAAAAAAGAGGGGTGTTTCGTTAATTTTAGATGGATAGTTGATAGTTTTATATGTATATATATTTTTTTCGCATCAGAAGGATAAGAAGAAGGAAAGGGGTGTTTCGAAACGTTCGTTACTTTTAAACGAATAATTTTATATATATATATTTTTCGCATTAGAAGGACTGGACGAGAAGAAAGAAGGGGGATATTTCGTTACTTTTAGATGGATAGCTGATAGTTTTATATGTATATATATTTTTTTCGCATCAGAAGGAATGTCCAGAAAGACAAGAAAAAGGAGAAGGTGTTTCGAAACGTTCGTTATTTTTAGGTGGATAGTTATATATATATTTTTTTTTCGCGTCAGAAGGGCGGGATAAGAAGAAGGAAAGGAATTTTTCGAAACGTTCGTTACTTTTAGACGAATAATTTTATATGTATATATATTTTTTTCGCATTAGAAGGAACGTCCAGAAGAACTAGATGAGAAGAAAGAAGAGGGGTGTTTCGTTACTTTAAGATAGATAGCTGATAGTTTTATATATTTTTTTCTCGTCAGAAGGACGGAATAAGAAGAAAGAAAGGGGTGTTTCGAAACGTTCGTTATTTTTAGGTAGATAGCCGATAGTTATAAATATATATATATATTTTTTTTTTCGCATCAGAAGGGCAGGATAAGAAGAAGGAAAGGAATTTTTCGAAACGTTCGTTACTTAGACGAATAATTTTATATGTATATATATTTTTTTCGCATTAGAAGGAACGTCCAGAAGAACTGGACGAGAAGAAAGAAGAAGAGTGTTTCGTTACTTTTAGATGGATGACCGATAGTTTTATATATTTTTTTCTCGTCAGAAGGACGGAATAAGAAGAAAGAAAGGGGTGTTTCGAAACCTTCGTTACTTTTAAACGAATAATTTTATATATATATTTTTCGCATTAGAAGGACTGGACGAGAAGAAAGAAGAAGAGTGTTTCGTTACTTTTAGAAGGATAGCTGATAATTTTATACATATATATTTTTTTTTCGCATCAGAAGAATGGGATAAAAAGAAAGAAAGGGGTGTTTCGAAACGTTCGTTATTTTTAGATGAATAATTTTATATGTATATATATTTAATATAATTATATATAAATATATTTAATATAATTATATATTTAATATATGTATACATATATTTTTCACATTAGAAGGAACGTCCAGAAAAACTGGATGAGAAGAAAGAAGAAGAGTGTTTCGTTACTTTTAGATGGATAGCTGATAGTTTTATATGTATATATACTTTTTTCGCATCAGAAGAAATGTCCAGAAAGACAAGAAAAAGGAGAAAGTGTTTTGAAACGTTCGTTACTTTTAGGTCGATAGCCGATAGTTATATGTATATATTTTTTTCTTCAGAAGGATGAGATAAGAAGAGGAATGTTTCGAAACATTTGTTACTTTTAGACGAATAATTATATATATATATATATACATATTTTCGCAAGGATGGGATAAGAAGAGAAGTATTTCGAAACATTCGTTACTTTTAGGTCGATAGCCGATAGTTATATGTATATATTTTTTTCTTCAGAAGGATGAGATAAGAAGAGGAATGTTTCGAAACATTTGTTACTTTTAGACGAATAATTATATATATATATATATATATATATATATATATATATATATATACATATTTTCGCAAGGATGGGATAAGAAGAGAAGTATTTCGAAACGTTCGTTACTTTTAGATGGATAGCCGATATTTTTATATATATATATTTTTCGCATTAGAAGGAACGTCCAGAAGGACTGGACGAGAAGACAGGAGGGGGATGTTTCGTTAGGTAAAAGCAGGGAGGGGGGAGGAGAACAATGGTTCCGGTGTATTGTATATCGGTGGTTGGATAATAAAACCCAGTATATATATATCGGCGGGGTGATCCTCCCTTTCTTGTTAATGAAAAGCCGCGGACGCGGCTAACAGAAGCCCGCCCTTTCGAAGAGAATTATTAAAGCCCACGGCTTTCTTAAAACCGCGCGTCGTCGTCCCACTCTGGCTAATTAACCTTTGCTAAATGCCTCGGGGACCTGGATATAATAAACGTCTCGCTCTCGTTGCGCGCACGACGGAGATAAAAAAAAAAAAAAAAATCAGATTCTCGAATTTATATCTCTCCTCGAATTTTATCGAGAGGATTTGAAAGGGGAGGAAATTTCGCGCGAAGGGGGAGAAGTTTCGAATAATGGGAGGAGGGATATATTCTATCGCGTGGAAATATTTTGCTTTTAAACGACGAGATCGAAATGTGGTGTATTTTTTAAAGCGAGACGCTTGAATCTGAAGAATTAATAGCCGATCAAGGATCGAACGAGAAGAATAAAAATTTTACTTTCGAGCGTATTCTGAACGATATAATTTCGACGAAGATATGCGTCGAGCGTGAAATATTGAAATAACGTATGAAGATGGTGTCGGTCAGCCAGAAAGAAATACGATTTTCCACGAGTCAAATGTCCATTAATAACAGTTTCTCGCTCGAGTGGAGTCGAGATATAATTAAGTATACATATATATCTTCTCTGTATCTCTCGATTTAAACCGTCTCGATATCTCTTTTTCTCTCGCTTGGAATATTCGATGATTATTCTCTCGATCATAAATCACGCTTGTTCGAGCTTCTCCTCGAATATTCGATCTTCAAATCGCATTGATGGAACAATGGGTGAACCTGTTGGGTTTTCTCAATTGAAGAAAGGAAAAAAAAAAAAATTATGCAATCACGCGAGATTAAATGATTAATCGAGTTCGTTGAGTGCAACGTTCAGTTGGAGAAAAATCTGACGAGTCTCCATTTGTTCTCGCTTGAACGAATCATCGGATCTTTTAGAACTGAATTCTTTAAAAATCTTTCGCACGTCTGACATATATAAATGAGGATAATAAATAACTATCATTTGTTTAAAATTATTTTTATGCCACTCTTTCAAATTCGATTATTCGTCAATTCTTTGACACGTGACGTAATAAATATATCTATAGCATTTTTAATTGTATTATTTCATCAATTGAATTTTGGATTTAAAAATTATAGTACATCGCATCAATAACAAAATTTCGTAATTTTGAAGTGTAAAAGCAAAAGAAAGAGAAGAAGCGATAGGATAATTAAGAGGTTAATTCGCCGTAAGTTTCTTTTTTTTTTTTTTTTTTTTTTAAATCTTCCCTTTGTTTCGTAAATTGGATAAGTCTCTGTCGGAAGGTTTCGCTTCGAAACGATTTTAAATGTCAGTCGGTCGATAGCTGGCTCTCGGGGAAACCCATATTACCGAACCTCTCGTTACCCCCGATAGCCTGAACTATTCGAAAAAGAGGAGGGATCCTTCTAGTGGTAATTGGAAACGTGTAGGTACCGGCCACGATTAGCCAGATCGCATAAAGTATCGGTTTTAGGAAGATTGTGGCCACTTTCTTTTGTAGAATCACTGGTAACCTACTTTCCCCTTTTCGAATCCACTTTTGCCAAGATTTAATTTTATACCCAAAGAGAACGGTAGTAGATCATCCGCGAAACGTTCTTTTAGATATAAAATGTGGAATAGAGAGATTGCGAGATTTTTTCTTTTTTTTTTCTTCTTTTTTTATCACTGAAACACGTTCAAATTTATGAAACTCGTTATGAAAATATATTGTACTTCTAAAATATTTATCATAATTTTCCTAATGTAACGTATGTTCAATCCTTTCAAGGATTATGAACAAGCATCATATCTGAAAAAATTAATTTACACGCATTCAATGTCAATTTCCATTCAAATTATTATATACACATCGATAATTTCATCCAGTCTTTTTTTTATCCTAAATTGGCATCTTTATATCTGAAAAAAAAAAATTATTTACAATTTGGAAAATATAACATTCGAAATTTTTAAATTTATTTTCTCAATTATTACGCCATTGCGCGTTTCTCTTTCTCTTTGTATTTACGCTAGTTTCGGATTGCGCGTTAAATTATAACGTAAAAGAATGTAAAAGAATAGTTTGCGATTTTGCACAGGAAAATGAGCATCTGAGAAAGATACAGTCTCTTCGTGACAGATAATCGGAGAGATAGAGATGAATTCATTTCACGTAACTCTGGGTCGATCTGACGCATCGCGATATATATATATATATGCGTTACTTGCATCAGTAATTTGGCCCATTCAGAGTTACCGTTCGATATGATATCTTGCGCCTGACACCTGTGCAAATTCACGTTGCGACTGACAATTGAGTGTCGCTCTAATGCTGAACCGCTTAACGATATCCCCGTGCATGGGTTGAACATGGTAATTTCACGACCGTGCCCTTTAGGCGTGACCATTTATCACCAGCCTAACCTAAGAATGTGTACATGTGTGATACAAATCGGGTTAGTTATTACGTAATTAGACAACAATGTTGTAAATGAGATACGATTTCTAGATTTTTTTTTTTTCTCTTAATCTAACGTATCTCGATTTATTTAGATTCAAGAAATGTTATGATTGCTAGAGTCAGTTTTTATTCTTTATCCAAAACGATGTTTTTTTATTTTAATAGATTTAGAAATATTGAGTTAGATATAACGTTTGTAAGTGGGATTCAATTTTTAGGTTATGTATTCAAAGTTGTGCTTTTCTAACCTAACATTCCAGACATGTAATACAGATTAGGTATAGGTAAGATGATTTTATTTATTTCTTTTAAAAATTTATCCAAAACAGTAATATTTTTCTAACCTAATCTAACATCTCAATATTCAGATTCACAAATATAGATTTAAATTAGAGTAAACATTACAAGTGAGATTGAATTTTTATTCAAAAAGATGTTTTCTTAATAGTTTAGATTTTTAGATTTAGAAATATTGGGTTAGATATAACGTTTGTAAATGGGATTCAATTTCTTCTTATATATTCAAAGTTGTGTTTTTCTAACATTTCAGACATGTAATACAGATTAGATATAGGTAAGATGATTTTATTTATTTTTTCATCCAAAGCAGTATTTTTCTAACCTAATTTAACACTTCAATATTCAGATTCACAAATATAGATTTAAATTAGAGTAAACATTATAAGTGAGATTGAATTTTTATTCAAAAAGATGTTTTCTTAATAGTTTAATAGATTTTTAGATTTAGAAATATTGGGTTAGATATAACGTTTGTAAGTGGGATTCAATTTCTAGGTTATGTATTCAAAGTTGTGCTTTTCTAATCTAACATTTCAGACATGTAATACAGATTAGGTATAGATAAGATTCTATTTCTTTTAAGAGTTTATTCAAAACAGTAGTATTTTCCTAACCATAATCTAACATTTTAATATTCAGATTTACAAATTATTAATTTAAATAGATTTAAATTAGATTGAACATTGTAAGTAAGATTCTTTTCCTAATACTTAAATTTACAATAGAAATTAGATATAATATTGTAAATAAAATCCAATTTTTAAGTTTCATATCAAACAAATTTTCTTTATTCTAGTTTATCTAACTCTATTCGATGATTCCATCCACTAGATGATATTTTATTTCACACCTAACTCCAACACCTAAATTGATTCTCATTTGAATCATGCCAATTCTAACCTAATTAACTCTAACCATAATTAAATACTCTAATTTATTTTCACTTCCAACTTAAATATTTTAATATTGCATCCATCCTTGTGTGAAATAAAAAACAATAGACACACATAGAATTATTATAAAAAAAAAAAAGAGAAAATAAAATTACTATAAGCATTATCTTTTTCTCGCTTGTAAAGAGACAAGCACTCCTCCCATATTAAAATCTACGTTTGACAAACGAATTTAGAGTATGTTTGCGAGAGAACAAACGCGTGCAAGCAAACAGAAATAACGATGGAAGATAAAGGGGGGGAGAGGAGGGAGTCGAAACGGTGTCGAAGGTTGAGTTGCTCGAGGTGAACGGAAAATTGAAAATGGGATTTGTTTAATTAATCTTCCGCCATCCGGGAAATTAAGGGTGCGACGGGGGTTAGTTTGGAGAGGAATGGAAGTTGGCGTTGAAACGTGGCGTGTTTTCAAACATGGAGAAGGTTCAATTCTGTTTCCCGACGAGCAACTCGCGCCAACTTTGGAAAATCTAGCGAGCCGGATTCAAATTCTTCGCGCACCCCTCCTCCCTCCTTCAACCCCTCCTCCCCCCATTTCTTACTTCTTAACCAACTCTACCGCGATTTCTAACCCGAATTTTAATGGAACATTATATATCCGTGGAAAATATTATTTTCTATTTTCGCTTTGTTCTCGAGAAAAAAAAAAAAGTTGCTTGCAATGTTGCGAAGAATCGAAGAATTTAGCGAACTATTTGACGGGGGGAAAAGCGTTGGATTCGGAATTAAATTCGGAATTTTTTTCCTTCCACTCCGTTACGTTCCGTGGAAAATATTTTTCGATTTTTGTTTTTGCTCCACGAACGAGCCCCAGTTGTGAAGATCGAAAAATTTAACAAAGTTTTGGCGAGGGATTATCTTTCTCGTGTCGATCATGTTACGTTACAAAGTCGGAATTTTTTTCTTCCATTCCCCTATCCATAAAATATTTCTCTATTTTCTCTTCTTCTCGAAGCGAACTTTAGTAAGTGTAGAAAAAAAATACTTCGAGAATAGACAAAAATTGGAAAAAAAAAGAAATTTTGTTTTCTTATAGACATCCATCTACATCGAATTAAGATTGGAATTTATTCCTCTACTCTCTCTTCTCCCCAACAACCCTAAAAAAAAAAAAAAAAAAATAAAGATCGAGGAAGAAATAATTTAATGAAATAAAAATAAAAATCGAAATATTTTGTTCACTCTTTAACCTCAATTATCCAAATGTCTTTTCAATATTTCTTCGCTTTTCATATCATCTCACAAATCTCCAACCCATATCACGAAAAGAATAATATCATTAAATAAATCCAACTGTATTATTATACAATCGATCTCTCTCTCTCTTTCTCTCTCTACCTAATACTTTCCCCCTATCTCGTGTCTCGCTCCGATACGTTTCGACGGTTAATGGACGTCGATTTTTTCCCCTTTTGTTTTCAACGGGACGAATGTTTCAGAATTAAGCGCGAATGGCGGAAAAAGATAGGAGAGCCAGGTGGTGAATTCAGCGGTGGCAGGAGGGGGGATTTATTCGAAATCGTCGCGTCGAAAATTGGGCAGGAGGATGAAAAGCGAAAGTCCCCTTCACCCTTGACCCGGCTCCGACCCCGCTTGAGAATTTCCACCGGTTCTGTGCGCGATTTGCATAAATAAAAAAAACAAGGAGGAAGGAAAGGGGAGGAGGAGGGAGAAAAAGGTAGTTATGGGAGGGACAAACGAACCTCTCTCTATTTTTTTTTTTTTTTTTCCTCTCCTCCCTCCTACCTCGCTTCTCCCTCGCCTCCCCCCGTATTCCGGGGAAAAAACTGGCAGTCCCACTCGTCGTTGCCACCTCTCTATTTACATTCTGTTCCGTATGCGGGGAAAACGAGAATCGTTTTTTTTTTCCTTCTTTTTTTTTTTTTTTT